>NC_046221.1:152679876-152997252 GCF_009819885.2 Catharus ustulatus | reverse complement strand
GCAGTCACCACCAACTGCAGCCCCAACAAGAGAGCTGTAGCTGCTGCACGGGCTTCTGCCACTCCATACCCACGGCTGCAGCAGAGCAGGACCAACACTGGGCACTAGCAGTGCTCCAGCCATGTGTTAGAACCACTTCCACCCTCTCATTATGTGTGTCAGTCTAACCCAGATAATGGTTTCTAGAAAGAGCGCTGCGGGTTCCAGGTTGACTGTGCCCTAGCAGCTTCTAGAAAAAAAATTACCTCAGCTGACAAATAAAATGACAGGTTTTGTTTTTTTTTTATTTTCCAACTGCAAACTCAGGCTGGGTAGAAAGCAGAAAGCAAAGGCCAGAAACCAAAGATGTGAGTTCTTGTCACCACAAGCATTGCCACCCAGCACGGAATCTGGACAAGCTTGCAGTGTGCACGGACTGGGTGTGCTGGGTGTGGGGGTACATGCCATGGTGCCGTGGCTGCATGTCCTGGGTGTGCAGCATGCTCAGTGTGAGTGTGTAGGGTGCATGCTGTGCACATACAGGGTGCACCCCATGGGTGGGTGGGTGTGCAAGGTGCACACTGTGGGTACATTGCCAGAGTCCAGCTCACCAAGGTTATCTGCAACAATGCAGAAATCACAGCCAGACACAATGCTGAGACAATGGTCAGACAGTGCATGCACTCTGCAGGAAACCCCTCTGCTCCTTCTTTTAACAAATCAAACATGATCTTGCAGTTGTACTAAAAGCAGGCACTCAGCTGAACAGGCCAGGTTTACAGCTGGGAGTTACCAGCTGGTCACCTCAGATGGACACTAGCCCTTCACACAGCATGTCCCCATAACCTCCCCAGTCCCACCTATTCCCACAGGACAGGAGAGCACTGCATCCAAGGCAAACAGGCAACAAACAGCCACTTCAGCAGGAGCCAGGTAATGGGCAAAGCATGACTGTGGTGTGATGGCATGCAGACACTGCTGGGGAGCGAAGCCCAAGGACTGCTGATCATCCACTGCCCTGCAGACCTCCACCCCAGCATGACCTCAGGGCAGTGGTTGCTCAACTGCTGGAGCAGGGCCAGGGGATGAGGGCAGGCCTGGGGTTGCTCCATTGAGGTCAGGGTGACTCAGCATGATTCAGGGGGAAAATGGTGAAGAGAAAAGGTCTGAAGGAAGGAGGATGCAGCTCACATGTGACAGCACCTGCAGGTGCCTGGGACCCCCATGCTGCAAGCAGGAGGAAGGACATAGAAAAACCTGGAAATCAGGCTGTGGATGCTGTTTCTGGAGGAGGAAGATGGCTGCACATCCCCAGAGGTGCCATCCATGAGAAGGGTGCTCTCTGACCCCTGTCACCTGCCTGGGAGATTGGGAACCTTGCGGATGCTGCACCCATCAGCCCCAGCATTTCTTGATGGCTGCTGCAGATGGCAGAGGAGCCTCCCCAGGGAGTCACTGAGAGCACAGCCTTGGCCCACTGCCACACCACAGAGGGCTGTTATCTCTGGGCATCTCATGGGGCACTGCAGAAAGCAGTGCTGGTGGTTTGGCTCTGAAAGTGGTCTTCCCTGGGCAGCTTCACTCAAAGATGTGTCCAATGCTTCCAAGAGCATGCCAGGACTGAGCCAGGCAGGGTGCAGTAGTGGGACAATGTCCCACCATTCTGCCACAATGTCCTCACCATACTGGGCACAGTACCACTCTTACACTGACCTAAAGAATGGCTTCTGCTGGACACCAGGGACTTGACCTCCTGCTGTGCACTGCATGGCTGCCACAGGCCAGCTTGAGGATATTTGTAATTAAAGTGGAAGTGAAGTTCCTTGCCATGGTCACAGATAAACTGAAAAACTCATTTGAGACCACTTAACAGAAGAAACTGATGATGCACATTAACTCTCTCCACCACAGCTGATGTTTTACCAGATTTATTATGATCTGAGAAGATGACCCAGCCCTTCAGACACTACAAGAGTACTCTCCTGTGGAAGACACCCTCCTGTGAGGAAAAAACATGCTAATTCACAGATGTCTTTCCTAGGAACCTCTTATGGGAAGTTTGACCATGCTTGGGTGGCTGGGTGTGTAGCTAGTCTTGCTTCATGCCCAGGAGGACTCCTAGGAACAAACTTGCCTTTGTGGACAGTGCTCAGTTAGGGGAGTTCACCAAGGCCACTGGAGAGTCCCCCCCACTCTCCACCAACAGCTTTGCCCAGATGCATTGCAGCAACTGAACATCCCTTGCTGTCAGTTCTGCTCTAAGAGGCAAAGACAAGGCAAAAAGAAGGTGCTTGGTCTTGGTGGGAGAAGCTTCTCTGTCTCTCTCCTACCTGATAAAAACCCAGACAACCCCTTGACTCATCAGTGGCTACCAGGTAACATCCAAAGCCAGAAATGGAAAGAGAGAAAAGAAAATAGCCTGTCCTTAAAGAGGTGGGAGGGTGAAGAGATGCGAGCTCTAAGTCTGGAGAAAAGCTGCTGCTGTCAGTAGGAGGGGATGGCTTTTTGCACCACAGGACTAGAAGCAAAACCTTTGTCTCTTTGGGAGCAAAGAGTCCCTGCATGTGAAGCCTGTGCATACAAGTAGTTTTAAGTGAAAATATATTTGCACAGCTCTATGATGCCCTGTTTTAGTCACATGAACAGTCCCACTTCCCCTCCTCAATCCCACATCCTCCCAGGCACATGGACAATCCTCAGAGCTTCCATCTGCAACAAAACCTTGACACAAGCACCTTTGACCTACAGACACAAATCCATTTATTGCTGGGCTGAGAGGCTGGACAAAAAGGAGCAGTGTCTCAGAGCTGGGTGCCAGGGCCACTCTCTGATTCAGCAAAGCCCTTGATAAGAAATGTCATCCTCCATTCAGTAATTTTAGCCCATGAGATAAGAATCTCTATCAGCCTCAAACATATGGCTGGCTGCAGTGCATGCAGCAAAATGAGACGGGTAATTTATTTGCTTGTGCTAAGAGCACTCCCAGACCCAGAAAAGCTGATGCAATGAAATAATAAGTGCCAAATTACACTCTGTTCTTCTTTGGAGACCTGGAAGAGGCTCCTGTGAGATACAAGGGGTTGTATCTCTCTCCTTTAAGCATCAAGCCACCAAGATGACAACAGTCCTACACGACTGATTGAAGACTGAGCTGCAAGGGATTTCCTAAGGTCTGTTCTTCTCATTAAATCCCACTTGGGGAAAAAATGGAGGGGTTAAATGACAGAATTGCACAGGACTGAGGGTGAACTCCAATCTCCTGGTCATTAGAGCAGGACCATCACCCCACCAGGTGCTGCGATGTCCCCTGGCCAAACCCAACTTAGCACCTCTAATTTAGGTGAGCTTGGCTAATCCATATAAACACAATACTGGGCCAGAAACTGCATGGCTTGAGTTGCTCACAGTAATGAGCTCCATAATCTAAGCATGGCAGGAACATCTGATTCATGGGGACAAATGAACATAAAAGACACTCCCAAGAAACACTTAGCACATTTAACCACTGGATTCTGCAAGGATCTGCTGAGGAAAGCTCATTCCTAGAGCACTCTTTCTTATACTCTTTCCTCTCTTAGCTATCACCAAGGGAGATATCAAACTAGATGGTCTCACTCTGCTCTGTACAGCCACTTCCACTCCCTTTCATCTTCAACAGTGTGGCTGCTGTTCAATGTGTATCACACATTTTCTCACCTCGTCTTTAAATGGGGAAATTTCAAACGCAAGACTAAAATCTAAACATCCACTCTGAAACAGAAACTTAGGCTTAACGAACAAATACTTAAATTTGTGTCTTCCAAGGAACTGGGGCAGACCCAGACCTTGAGTATTTTCTCTCTCTGATTCAAATCTGCTTTAGAAAGGTAGCAGCTACACACTTAGTCATAGTCCCTGCAGAGATGTGAAACCATTGTTGCTTCCTAGACAGTGGTATCTTCCCATCACCATATCACTGGCATTCTCATTGGAAAAATCAGCAGTTAAACCAATAACTAAATGAGTCACAGAGGTTAAAAATCTCTAATACAAAGTGATGGTCCTTCCAGCTCATTGCTGAGACAAAAGAGTGAGGGACAGCCAGGAAATATCTGATCTGAATAAAAGGGGGGGATTTTCACCTCAGTGGAGTTCAGTTTATCATTTTTCATCGTTGCCAAATTTATTAGGGAATACTGCCATTACAGTATAGGTATGTATACAGTATGCACACACTGGCATGGCCTTCATGGCAATATCACACACACCACACATACTCAGAGCAAGAGTCTGATGAACCCATTCCACCCTCACCACCACACAGCATTCAGAGTGCACAGAGTGCAGCAAGTGCAGCAAAGATGTGTGCCCCCTGTGCCCATGGAGTTATATCTCTAGAACAGACCAAGTCTGGCACATCTCTGCCACCCTGGCTAGCCTTGTCCTCCAAAGAATGCTTCCAGCACTCCAGAGCCCAGGGTCCAACATGGGAAGAGGCATGCATGCTCATGAGGAAAGACATGTGCAGCAGGAAAGAAGCTAAAAACTAAATCAAGCTTTCTTTGCCACAACCAATGTTTTTCAGTTCCCAAAGGAGTAAATTGAAAACAGGCAATTTTGCCCTTTTTTCTGTCTTTCTCCTCTTGTGGCTTTGGACAAAGCAATGGGATAAGCCTATACATTTCAGTTCTCTCTGTATCTTATCAGTTTGAAAAAGACATCACTGTCCTGCTCTGGAGTGCAGTGCAGTGCAAACAGTGTGAGGGACTTGTCATCCTCACTGCCAGCAACAGAGCAGCAAGTTCCTCAGGCCTAAAGGCACAAGCATCCTCCAGAAACAACAACTGTGCGTTTGTGTGTGTGTGTGAGCAAAGATGCTTGAAAAAATTAAGTCTTGGATAAGGCAGTTGAGATTTGCTGCTGATTTTTACACAAAGCCTGCTCAAGGCATGGGTGATGCAGGACACAGGAAGTGGCATGGGGAACAGAGCAGAGACTGGGGGCAGTAGGAGAAACTACTCAATGCATGGGCTCATTACTCATCTCACTTCTTGTCTGATGGATATTTCAGTGAGGTGCGAAGGAAAGAAAATGTTTTGCCTTTTTTTGGTTTTTTTGTACCTTCTTTCAAAGCTTCAGTCTCACTCTGGGGATCAGGAAGCTGGCTTGTAGCATCACCTCTTCTCCTTCTTCCTGTATCTTCCCCCAGGCACGCTCTTCCCAGGCAAAATCTGTCTAAACCAAGATCTATATGCCAGGCTTTTCTTCTTTCTCCCAAGAGTAGCACAGCATTGATTTTCATTACTTGGGCAAAGCAGCCAACTCCTTTCTCCTTGTGTGACACTGGAAATATAAATCTAAGCTCCTCTGTCTCCAAAGTCTAGGGGGAGGGCTGCCTGGCAAGTTCAAAAAGTCTTCTGAAATACTGTAATCCAAGCCAAACTGCAGTTCACCAAGCTTCATCATCCAAACAGTGGATACACCTATAAAGAAAACACAGTTTTAATATCTGGAGCAGGACAGATTGACAAACCTTCAGGTTTTATACATGATTTCTATTAGTATCAAGAGAGTGATGTCTGCTTCACCCTTCAAAGGACACCCTGACCTTGCAGTACTGACAAAAGAGCATCTTGTTGCCTCAAGATTCAGCCAGAAGATGACAAAAGAGATGTTAAAGAAAGCTGAAAAATCCAGTTCTATCATCCTTGTGGGATTTAATGACCTTGATTTTTTTTTGCTACCATTCTGAATAAGTGGAAAGAAATATAAAATTCTTGAAATTTTGAAGGTTGATGTATTGAAACTCATTTTGACTTGAAGCACTTTGTTTCAACAGTTGGGAAATTTCCCTTTGGAGTCACAAAGTTTTACATTTTGTATTATAACTTTCATTAGAAACAAAGACTCCTTTCAAATACAAACCAAAACACAGACAGAGTCAGAAAGTTTACATGTACTGTCAGTAGCCAACCCTCTCCAATTTTTTACTACACTTTTCCCAAAAAGGAGGATTTACTGAAGTCTCCTGAGGGTGCATTCTGCTGCAACAGGGCACAGGATTAGTGACAAAGTCAGCTCAAATGCAGACAAAGGAAACATTGAGCTACTTTAATCAAATTAGGTGGATTTTAATACACAATACAATTTCGTTAGCTTTACATGTAAATTCTACCCTAAGACAATATAAGTGTTCAACTACAGACTCTCACAGACTAGCAAAATGACTACACTGTGTGTTGATTAATACTAATGCAGAGATTGTTCTCTCTGCTGGGTATAACCTACTGCTCCACTGAGGAGGCAGGAGTAACTCCAGAAATCATATCTAGATTAAATTCTAAGTTTTATCAAAAATAACCATTTTCTGTGTGCAGAGAGAAATGGAAACACAGCATTTAGGTACTTTATCTAAAGATTTCCATGATGTCCAGGAGCTCTGACACTGGCCAGACACAAGCAGCCCAATGTGAAGGTCCTGAGAAGGAAGCAGCCTTCATCTGTGCTCAGGGGACATTTGAAAGAGATGGAAAATAATCACAATGGAGATGTCTCCAAGGTTTCTTTGGAAGGGAAGAGCAGCAGAAAAGAGGCCAGCAGCCCTATCCCATTAGGGAGGACCTGCAAGGTAACTCCAACCCAACAACTGAGAAGGATTGCAAGGGTGGGCAGGTGACATAGAAACTAACTCAGGTTTAGGAGGCAGCTGGGAATAACTTGTAATTTAGCCTCATGAGAGAAGAGCTTTCTTATATAAGTGGAAGATTGGTCCTACCCAGGATCAATGTTCCCAGTTACAGAGACCAACAGTGAAGTGGGGTCCCTACCTGTGGCAGAGGGTTGGAATAGATGATCTCTACAAGCCCTTCCAGCCCGGGCCTTTCTCTGATATCATTCTAAGAGAAGCAGGAAAGCTGGACTATGCTGCTGAAGAAACCTCTTCCTTGGGTGCAGGATGTGGCACACGAGGTACAAAGCCACTGATGCTCAAACACACCTTTGCTAGGGAAGCCAAGCAGCAGGGTTCATTGCCAGAAGAAACAAGATGACAGCTGGTGTGGTGGAAACAAATGGCTCTGGCACACCCTGGGAGCATGGGAGGTACAGCTAAGAAGATGGGTCCTGGAAATAAGATGGGCCCCAGGCCACGAGGGAGGTAATGTCACCCACAGCTCCAGAAACGTGTCTCTCTGACCACCACTTGCTGCCTTCTGTGTTCATGTGACAAACATGCTCCTCCTCAAGACCTTCAGTGCTGTTTCAGGGTCTTTACTCTCTAAGGAGCACACACACAAACCAAGGTGCTGCAGGCTCCTCTGGGGCTGTACCATGGTTCAGTGTCCACCTCCATCCTGTGAATCACCCAGCTGGGCTGTGTAACCAAGAGCACTCGATGGCCCATCCTTGGCCAGCTCATGGTGCTCAGCTCAGCTGTGCCAATCATTAGAGAGGAAAGGAAAGGAATAGGATGAGATCTACCTTTGGGCCATTCATCTCACAGGCACCTAGCACACCAACATCTCCTATTCACAGAAGGGTTTTGCCACACCCCAACCACATGGTTCCACCTTCTTCCTCCATTTTAACCTGCACAACCTCCAAGTCACCCCATGATCCCTGAGGGAGGTGACACACTAGCCTTCACATGGAGAGATGAGATTCTTTTCTTCTTCAAAGACTTTGTGGCTGCCACCACCTTTCAGACCAGGTGTCCACATCAGTACTTTGCAGTGAGCACCACAGAGTGGTCTGCTCTGCTCTCTGTGACACTGAAAACCAGCCAGAAGTGTGTAAGGAGCTGCAGTGCTCACCAGGTCTGAGTCCATGTCAGAAGGGCTGTGACCCAGGGCCTGGAGTGTGCAGCCCAGAAAGGCACTGCACGGCTCAGGGCACTGGGAATTATGGAACACTATCCTCAGGCTGCTGGCAGTATTCCCTTGGGCAGGGCATAGTGCTGACACAGTGACATTAAAAGCACAGCTCCCAGTAGCATCCTGGCTGCCCAAAGCCCTGGCATGAGGCAGCTGAGCTGTCCCAAAGCTGACCCTTCCTGGAGGAACACTGCATGCTGACAATCCTGGTGCAGGGATTAGCAAGGCGGTGCTAAAGTGCTAAACAGATACAACCAGGGAGAGAAACAGCTTCCCACTAACGAGGGGACAGGCAGGAGTATCTTTTCACACATAAGGAGGGCTTGCCCTGCTCCCAGCTGAAGTCAGTGTTCAGACAGACAAATGTCTTGCCCACATGGCTGAGTTGCAACAGCACAGGTACACAGTGACCTGTAACCAGGCAAACCTGGGGCACAGTACTTACAATTACATGCAAGAGTACTTCCAAACACCCTACACAAATGGTAAAAGCAAGAATAATTTGGGTTACAGTCTGGATTGCCTTCCTTTCCCACGCTTCCTTGGCAGCTGGTTGTCCTTGCCTCTGCTGCTAAACTTCCCCCTCCTCCATTTCTGCATTACTCATAAATTAGCATCACACACAGCAGCAGGCAGTAAAACACACCAGCAGCACTGCTGAAGGCATTTGACTTCAACAGTGGCTTAAGCAGATGTGCTAAGGAAACATCTGGATGTTATTACGAAAAAGCTTTCTAGGTTCCCCATCAGATCAACACCTCTGTTTCCTCTGAATCATTATACACAAGAAACAACATAGACCCAATAATAAAAACACCTCAGCTGGAAATACAGTTAACTCTCTGTGTCTAGCATCTAGCAATTCACCAGCACCGACCCAAACCCCCAATGGGAACAGCCAGTCCACGACCCCCAGGCAAGAAGCTTGGTGTTACAGTCCACAGCCAGCAATGACAGGTTTGACTGGCACAGGGCTTGCAGGTAAATGATCTCCATGGTTAATATTCATGGGAGAAAACAATTCATCAAAATCTGAAGAGGCCAAAAAAGCCTGCAGTTCTTTGGAGGCAGTGGTATGCATCTGTGTTGTCCCACCACGGACTGGAGACACGTCTCAGTGTTATTTCCCTCTTGTGAATGACTTTCCTTCCCCCAGCTCTGTAAAACACACTCCCAGCAGCTCTCAGCTTTGTAAAGATTTTTGATGCATGGCTGGTACAGGGAGAAAGGTTGGACTAAAACTCCTTTCAGAATACAAACCAAGAAAAAAAAATACATCAAAAAGATTAAAGAGACGCTTGGCATATTAAAGAAATGGGTGCATGGAAACTTTTTAAACATACAAGACCTACAGGACTGGCTGAGGTAAGAGGCATAATTAGCCCAACGTGAGCTCGCAAGGCAGGTCCATGGTGCTCGGCTCCGCAGACGAGGGATGTCACGTACCAGCAGAGGCCCTGTTATCTTCAGGCCTTGGGCTGGCACAGCTGATGGGAGTGTGAGGTTTCATACTTGTACCCACACTTCAAGGATACTGCTGGAAAAACTGGAGAGAGTTCAGAGGACAACCACAAGAACAAACCCAGGCTTGCAGCAAGGAGCTCAAGGAAGTCAATCAAAGAGAAAGTTGAAAGGCACCTCGCAGCCTGTAGGTACCTGTCAGAAGGGTGCTCTCACCCTGCCAGACAAAGGCATAACGAGACCAAAGGTTGAAAGTTGAAGCTCAACAGAAAACAAACCAGAAGCAACCATACCATTTTTCAACACTGCAGGTAATTAACATAAAGAAAAGTCCTCCAATTAGCATAGCCAAGGATCCAGCACTGGCAATTTTTAAAATAAGATGGGATGCTTCCACCTTGATTCTCTTGCTCTCCCAAAAATGTATGCTTGGTTCCATTCACAACTGCTGACTGAAGAGTGGAAATTAATTCAAGGAATCTCTGTTACACAGCAGGTCAGACTAAACAATGACCTTAAAGCCTAGAAATCAATGAGATACAAAGAACAGGAGGCTCAATTACTGGTGTACAAAGAACAGGATGCCCCATTATCAGTGGTCAGGCTTGTCCAGCCCCAGACATCCCTGCCTCATCCAAAGGTCCCCTGCATCCCACCACTACCCAGATTTTGAAGAGCAGCAAAAGTGCCAGATCCATAACACAAGCAGCAAAATAAAACGCTCTTAAACCAAGAAACCCACTCTGATGTTTTTTTTCCCAGTTAGAATACCAGGAAAAATCATATCCAGACAAAAGTGAGTTAAAAAAAAAATACAGGGTAGAAACAAAGCATAATGTAAGAAATAAGCGTTTTACAGTGGAAAAAAAACCACTCATTTGGAATAACCTCCCCAGGGAGATGGTGGTGTCTCCACCACTGGAGGTCTTCAAGATAAAACGGGACATGGTTGCTATAATCACCTTGGCTCCCTTTCCCACAAAGGACTGAACCAGACAATCCTTTCCAGTCTGGGCCAGTCTGTGGCTCTACAAAAGGCACACAGAACTTTTCTGACTACAAGCACTTGAGCCAAAGGAATGAAGCTCCCAGCTCTGACCCTCTGAAACCACCCATTGATGTTTATCATAATTATGCTTGCAGGTTCCCTTTGTGCTCCTTGATTCCAGAATCTTCACATCTGCTGGGTTCCTCTAAGCCTCAAAATCATATCCCAGGACACAGTCCCTGACTGCATTCCCTCTAGAAGAGCTGGAAAGCCCTCCCTGCAAACATCAACTCCTGCCTGGTTTGTTTGAAGTTTTCATCATCATGGTACTGGTTCACGGTTGTGCATTTCCAATACCTTCTCTCACTCCTGCTTCTTCTTCCTTCAGGGCTTAAAAATGTGGGGGGCTTGCTTTGACAGCCATAGGATTAAAAGTGTAACTAACCTGTGGCACAAAAATCAAGGAGTTGCTATTGCTTCCTAGGAAACCTGGAGGCTGCAGTCAAAATCCAGCCTCCACCAACCCTAAACTTGCACTTGGTAGCTGGAAAATACAGGGGGAACCAGGGATGGGGATGAACTTTTTGGGGCAGCAAAGCTTAGCAATCACTCCCAAAGACTTTAGGACCTTTGGATCACCCAGTCTGAATCTTGCATAAGGGAGGTCACAAGTTTCACTCCTACCTTTGATTTGAGCAGTACTGCTGGTGTTTGCCTAAGCCCCACCTTCCATGAAGGCATGCTGGCTCCATGCAAAGAACTCAAGATATGGAGATGCTAAGTCACCTTTTTGATGGCTGGCTCAAATACTTAAAAGCCTTTGGTATTTAAAAAAGGCACTTTAACGCTGGTTTATCTGCACTGCATTTGCAGCCAGGGGTGCTTGTGATATAGCTGCTAGCTGCGGGAGGTGCCTTGCCTGATTTCCTCAGCTGCTCACAAAATCCATCTCCAGGAGAAACCCTGGAGCCTCTCTGCTCTCTTCCCCTGCAGACAGCCTGTCTTCTGCCTCCACCCTTTTTTCTGTATTTATAATCACCAAAGGAGAAGAGGAACTTTCAAAGGATTTAGCACAAGTGCCTGGCAGAGAATTTCTTTAGCGGAACAGGAGGAAAGGAAAGGAAGAGCTAACACTTTCATCCCCATTGTTTCCATCCCAAGGTGAATCCACACATTTCTCCAGACCCATTTCCCCCCACCCCCCAAACATCTCCTGGTCTCTTACCAGCTTTTCCATACACTCACACACAGAAGGCTGCCCTTCCCCAGATATCCTCCCCAGATGCCTCACAACCACAGACTCCTGTGACCCTGTGCCACTCTCCCACAGTCTCATTAGTAATTATTACCCAAGTTACTAAACTCGCTCCTCAGTGCTCACCTCTCAAAGGACAATTCTAACCTGGCTGGCTAAGCAGCACCCACCACCAAGCAGGGAAACCTGGGCCAAAGAAGATGCTCACACCAAGTACCTCTGATAGAAACAGGGATGGCATTCCACTACCCAGAGCTGCACCTGCACAGAGAGCTGGCCCTTCCCTACCCCAGCTGCTGTCTGCAGCACCCTCATCCCATTTGCAAGGACATAAGTTTCAAGAGCCTTGTATTGAAGCTTCAGCACTTCCACAGTCTCTGGTATTCAAAATGTTTATTTTAAAATTGAGTTTGTTTATCTCTAAGCACAGATTCATTTTCAATTTATGTCAGCAAAATAAAGACCAAAATGCAAAACAAAAATGAAAAAAGAGCTCTCCTGACTTGGAAGCCTAAAAATAGACCTGTGTATTGCAAAGAGTGAACTGTCAGGTAAAGGCTGTGGATTGAAGGTTCAAATGAATAATGTGTTTGTTTTTCCTGCTTCAATACTTTCCTGCTGTTATCACTGTACAAATAAGTCAGCACATGCTAATTACTTGATGGCAATTTCCTGGGAACTGGTACTTAAGTATCAGGCCAAATTTATTGCCAAGCATCACAGAGAAGTCCTCCCCCTGCACTCCCAAACAAACAAACAAACAAACAAGCCCAGCTGCCAAATCTCCCTGTCCCTTCCTTCATCAATGCACACCCACCACTGCCAGCACGGTCCCACTCCTGACTCCAACCTAAGCTGCAGGATCTGCCCTGAGGAACAAGTGTTTGCCAACTAATCTGGTTAAAGCTACAATGCCAGTAGAACCTGGATTTGACAGGGCCAGAAACTGGACTTACATCCTTCAAGGTATTCAAAGTATGAACAAATTGTGGATCCCAAGCAGTATTTGTGCAATAAAAGGGGTTTAAGCTTGGGAACTGAGAGTACAGGCACCTTTTCTGCAAGGCACACACATCAAGAGAGAAAAGGATGGGAAGTGAAATGTCTGTGAAGTGTTTTTATAAGGCACCCAACAAACCAGTCTCAAGCCCCTTTTAGCCCAAAACCATCCCACAAGGCTAACAGTTTATATTCATGGGTGAAATACATCAAAGAACCACCTAAACAATGCCTGTGGTTTCTGCTGCATTTTTTCTCCCCCACTTGGTATTTATACAGCCATGGATTTGCACTGTAATTCAGTCAAATGCATTAGAGCAAAGAACAAGGGAGGAGAGAGAAGGAAAAAAATGCTATTACCTGTGTTACATCCCAAATGGCATTGAATTTCTGTATAAACCTTCACTGCAACCTCAGCCCAGACACAGGCTGTTTGCTGAACAAGCAATATAAACCCAGCATCCTCCTTTGTGGGATTTTTTAGCTTTCAGGGTCTTTTTTTTTTCTTTTTTTTGGGGGGATGGTTGGATTGCTTTGGATTTATTGCGTTATCATTTCTTTCTGCTTTCACTGTGAGGCAAAGGGTTAAGTGTCCTTTCAGATCCTCCCTGGATGCAACTCCATGCATAACAAGAAAGCTTCCAGCCCAGTGAAAACAACTTGAAAGAAGGGCGGTGACCCAGCCACAGGCTTAAGTTTCAGGTCACAACACCCCTGCTCAAAACCATCCATCTTCCTCTTGACACAAGTTTGCAGCCAGTCACCTTTGATTTGTCTCCAGGATTTACAGGAAAACACCTTCTGGGGACCCAGCTGTTGTTAGCATCCTCTCTTGCAGGTGAGATGAGAGCTGTGAACTAACACGGGGCACTGCAGGTACACACTGATGCAGCATCCCCTTGCATCCAGTAATAGGTGCTAAAAACACATGGAACATTAGGAAAATTAATAAATAACTAAACCAAACTGCAGTTGTGAGCTTGGTTTCATCTACTCTCGACTTCTGCAAGGAAATGGGTGTTTGCAGTCCCTGTCAACCTGGACACATGCACACCACATTGCATGGAAGAATCAAAGCTGTTTGGCTAGCACAGGAGCATCATGCTGCTCTGCTAAAAGCCCTGAATCAAAGGAAAGAGAGGATTTGGTGTTACCACACACTGAGCCAGGGAAATAGTGCATCTCAGGAATGCTGCATGCTGGACAAGGGCTGCAGAGATGTGCCTGTTCTCCCCTTCTCCAAAAAGAGTTCCCTCAGGCCAGTTAGAAACATTCACCTGCTGGACCACAGAACTGGGGATCATAGAATCACAGAAGGGTTTGGGCTGAAAGGGACCTTTAAAAGTCATGTAGTTGAAGGCCCCTGCCATGAGCAGGACATCAGTGGTTCCATCTCCACACTGCAGCAAGGATGCTGGCAAGCAACCCACTGCTGAGACTAGTCAGCAGAAGGTTCAAAACCCAGCTCCACACAAGCCAAACAGAAACATGGCTCCTGGGAGGGGGATTCTTGGCTCATCTGGGGTAAGGACAAAAAATGTAAGTGTGGCAACCAGCCCCAAGCCTGGCACTTGGCCCAGCTCCTCCCAACCTCACATCTACCAGGGGTGGCCTTGCTCTGAACCAATGCTAATAGAGAGTATCAGGATGGGAAGCAAATACAGAAAACTATGAGAATGTGAAAAGAATTAATCAAACACTCTCCCAACCTCTACCATTTTGTGCTGTTAACTCTAAAAGCAAGAGCACAAAGGAACAACCTGTGTGTGCAGGGAACTGGGTGCTGAAACTTCCCCATTTATCATCATCAACCACAGTGCTCTAGGAAGTAGGGCAGGCACAAAGCCCGAGGAGGTTCCCAGTTGAGCTGCAGCTCGCAGGGTTTCGGTGTGATTAGGCTGGTGACTCTCCCCCACACGCTTTCTGGCACTGCGACCAACCCATGAAATTGTTTCCATTCGTTCCTCCCTCTCAGCCATGCCAGTGCATGCCAGTTTGCCATGCGAGACTGCAAACTGGACTGGGGAACCAAATCTACAGAACAACAACACAGGAGAGAGAAAAAATGTCAGTTGGATGGGATCCCTGCTGCGAGTGTGTTCAGCAACGTCCTTGGCTGTCGGCAGCCTGAGAGCGGTTTTGGGTGCAGCAGTGCAGAAGGACGGGCAGATATCACAGTAACACTGCTCAGCTGCTGAAGGAATGAACCACCAAATGTCGCCTTGGGCTTTTAGTTTTTCAGTAACTAGCTGTATTTATGTGTGCTATCGAAAAAACTGGACTGAATTTGGTGAAGTGGTCCCATTTCTCAGCCGACTGGTTTACTGCGTGATCCTGCAGCACCAGAGGAACCAGCCAGAACATCGACTGCAAACCCAAGGCAAGCTGTTTCTGACCAGGTGCTGGAGAGAGAAGCCCATGGCTGAAGCTTGGTTTGCACCAGGGACAATACAGGTATGAGCTGAAACACTCTCAAAGGACATGACAACTTCACTGGGCTCCCTGGCCAACAAGCTATGCAGGAGTAACAAGATGCTGAGCCCTTCAAGTGCAGTTATCTTCTACTGCCTTGTATATGCTCATGTGGGATGGATACGTGTATTTATTTTAGTATTTGCTGAAAGTATTCACATCATGTCCCAAAAAATGCAAATATGTCCTTCGGTGCTCAGAAAGGCATGTCGTGGGAAGATTAAAAAAACCCAAAACTTGTTTTGCCTCCCCAGCCTGCTTTCAGACTGACATATCCCGCTGCTGAAAGGCAAGCACAGGTAGGGTCTGCATTAATTAGCAATAGCTTTTAAAAAGATTCTGAGACACCCATTTAGGGAGGAATTTGTAACTGAGCAATGTGAGTGCTCAGATCTCCCCTCAATGCATGCAACAATCCCTTTGATGCTGGGTCAGCCTCTGTCCTCCACTCCTGCAGCTCTGCAACAAGGTCAGGGGGATGCCCTGCACTCCACTTGCCCCTCTGGGTTAGCCAGACTGGGGATTGGCCTCATCCAATCATTTGGGTTGCAAGAGATCTTTAATGACCATCTAGTCCAAACTCCTCAAGTGAGCAGGGACATCAACTCCATCAGGTTGCTCAGGGCCCAGTCCCACCTGATCTTTAATGCTTCCAGGGATGGCGCATCTACCATCTCTCTGGGCAACCTGTTCCTTCCTGCCCCTCCTCCAGGGAGATGAGTAAGCACACAAGCTGCATCAGTCTGCACCCTGATAAAGCCAAAGTAGAAATGATGATGATGACACAGGGGGAAGATGTGGGGACAGAAGATCATGGTGTTTTACCCAGTAACTCCAGTAATGCTGGGTAGTGCCAAGATGGGAACCATCTCTGGGGAGATTGTGAAGCCCAGATCTCTTCACTTGGTTTGGAGAGGGCACAACTCGCTCCTTGTCTCTGGCACATATCTCTACCCCTCTTTCACTGGCAAAGTACCTAGTTAGGGTTTTTGAGCTACAACAGGGCCACCAGCTCTGGAAAAACCCTGTGGAACAGCAGCACCAGAACTGGGGACTGTGACATTTTCCCTGAAGATGCCTTTCACCACCACAGAGGACATGGGGAAACTCATGCAAGGGATGAGATCCCCACCCCAAAGCAGGGCATGGCTCCGATGGAGCACCTGCCCAGGGTCCAGCAGAACAACCCAGCACACAGAGGAAGGGCTCAAGCACCCAGGCACTGCTGCAGCGCCAGTATTAATGTACAATTAACCATTAATGTACCCTTGCCATGGCACAGCTGCCAGCCACAGCCAGTGCCAGTGAGAACAAGCCCTGGGCAAGAAACACAGCTCTGTGTCCTGGCTTTGCAACCTGGCTCCTGTGTGGAGAAATGGAAGGAGAGGCACAGCTGAGCCTCTCCAAGGAATACGCCCTTCCTAATGAGAGTCGAGCCAGGAGCTATGTGGGAGTGGCGCCCATTCCCAGGCAGGCTTCAACGCCACTGAAAGGCAGCGACGGAGACAGGCAGCCTCCGAGAAAGAGACACCAGTGGGAAATTTTGCTTTGATGCTGGCTCGGCAGCCAGCTCTGGCACCAGGGAGGAGGAGGAAGGACTGCCGGCTCTCGCGATGCTCCCCTGCATGTGCGTACATGCAGAGCTGAGCTCAGCCGCGCATCCTGGCAGAGTGCTGCAACAACCGCAGAGCAAGTGCCCGGCTGTGCCCTGCCTGGCTGGGCAGCACATGGCTGGCTCAGCCTGAGCCCCATGGGGACAGCCACCCACCGGCCAGCGGACAAGGGAGCCATGGGGAAGAGCCGGCACTGCGAGGACGCTGCGAAAGGACCGCGTCGTACAACCGCCCATCGTCCCAAGATGTCGGTAGGAAAAACTCCATTATCTGTAGCTAAATCTGGGCAGAGCGCAGTGCCAGGACCTCTTCTCATCCCAAAGAGGTTATGTTCCAGGAGACACAAATACTGCTTATCAGCCTTGCTGCTGCTGTTAGCGCAGTTATGATGTCAAGCGTAACCCGGCGGCAACAGCAAGGTTCAGGGTCTTGGATTCACCAGTCTTGACCGAGCTCTAGAAAGCCAACAGTAGCAGTGGGATCAGAATAAAGACAAAGGTGACACAACGAAAAGATTTCGCAATTAAATTCCTGACACTTGTATCCCTTCCCCCACCTCCTCTCCTTATCTTTAAATTCCCTTCCACAGATCTAAAAGCACTTAGCAACTACTTAAGTGCTATTAGCACTCCTCATCCCGATGGAGAAACTTCCACTGGATTGAGCAATCCCTAAATTGCCCAACACCCGTTGGGCGAGGAGAAAGCAGGACTGGTTGAGCACAAGTCTATCCATCCCTCCTCGCTGCCTTGCTGCAGGGTATGAGTTACCGGCAGGAGGGCAGGGCAGCTACATGGCACAGCCATTTCCCAGGATAGGGTGTGCCCCACCTTCACAGGTGATGGAAAGCACTGAGCACTGTCCCTGCTAAGAGGGTAGTCGGAAATACGTCGCTTTTTTCTTTTGTTTCGTGTTTGTTTGTTGCTTTCCTCAATAGAAACGTTCTGAGTTTAAAGCTCAAGTGTGCAGATTTTCGAGCAAGGGCAGGTAGCACATGGGGCTCAGTTTCTCCGCTAATAAATAAGATTGATTCCTGCAGGTGCTTACAAGCTGAAGAACACCAAAAAATCACCAAGGACTTTTGTTCTGTTCTTATGTCCCAAACCCTCTGTGTCCAAGGTCTGAGTTATACAACAGGTGACTGGGAGAGGGCATTTCAGAGAACCAGGAGTGTGTGGCCATTGACAATGAGAGTCCCTTTCAAAGCAAACAGGACCTTAGTGTTGTCCAAAGGTTGCAAAGTTGGATCCCTCCAGCAGCAGCAGACACAATGCCAGGGGCTATGGCAGTGATGGTGCTTGTTTGAATCACTTGTACAGGTGACCATGGAGGACACCCCATGGTCAGCAGGTGCACCCTGACTGGAGGATCACCAAGACAAAAGATGATTGTATTTCTATTTGCTGTATATATTCTCCAGTGTGCTGTCAAGCAGCCGCTTCTTCTCAGCCCAGGGCCAAGTGTGTTAGGTGGAGAAACAGACAGAAAAGTCTCTCACCTTGCCACTGACTTATTTACTCTTCTTTAAGTCCTTCACTTGCTCTAGTGGACCCATCTTGTCCATCTCATCCTCTCATCTTCCTAATATTAATTCATTTGGTCTTCTTGTAAACTCTAAAATCACTGTACAAAGAAGAATTAAGGGATTATCATCATAGCAATTGAGGATAATGTGTCCAAAAGTCACATCTTCAGAGAGGTCCAACTTAACCAAGAGGAAACTGGACAGGAACTATCTACTGATGATACCCAAAACTGAGTCTCCAAACTGAGGTTGATACAGAGCATGGAAGGCCACCTCTGCCCTTGCTGTACAACTGTGGACCATGGGCATGAAGCAGTGTAGTGATTTAACCAAAATCCAGCAGTTGGGCACTGCACCTGAGGATCCCAAACACAGGAACAGGGGGGCTAAGAAAACCTCTTTACCACTTAACTTTCCATCACCCAGTCCTGCCAAGAGTGAGGGTTTAATTAATGTTCCAAGTACAACTGCAATTAATAGACTCTGTCCAATGCATGCCAGCTGCTGAAACACAATTAGTTTCATCTCAGCTTCTAGGAACAGGCTGTCTCCTCTTTGGCACTGTGCAGCAGGTGAAACCTTGGGGTGCCCAGCTGATGGCTGGGCCCCAGCTAATGAACTGAATTAGGCTGCTTCCATTCTCATTACAGATCCTTCAGAACAGTGTCCTTTAAACAGAGACCTTGGAGCCACCTGCAATAAAACCTTCTCCATGTCTCTGTGCCTCAAATTCAACTGTACCAGCTTCTATTAGGTCGACAGTGCTATTGTATCCATGGTGCTCACTTCTGCTGACAAATTCTCCAGCTGCCCAGCCTGCTTACTGATCACACACAGCACTTGTCTTCTCATTAGGGATCCAGCAGTACCAGTTCCCTCAGCTTCCCAGGCCCTTTATGAGAAACTCCAGCAGCAGAGCCGAAAGCGGTGACGGCAGCAGCTGCTGCAAGCAGCCAGGTTATGCAGAGCACCACATTCCTCCTCTGGGAACAGGCAGCACAAATAAACCCAAAATCCGATTTTATTGCATCTTTCAAATTCTTAACAAGCCAACAAAAATTACTGCTGCCTTTTTTTGTGTTATTATTTTCCATTTTTAAAGTGACAAGGCTTTTAAAAATCCATAGTTAAATTTTAGATGCTAGGGTACTGTTAGATGCATTTGAGGATGGTTAAGAAGAGGCACTAAAGAAATAATAATAATAACAACAACAACAACATGAATTGCCCAGCAGGATATGTAAGGGTGAGGGAGTGAATGCCACCCTCTTCCCTGCCCAGAGTCAAAAGCAAAAGAGCATCCATGAGTCTCTCTGCCCATATTGCCACTGGGGCAGTCCCACAAAGTTGGGGTGGCCCAGGAGATGCAGAACAGGCGTTTTGGAAATGCAGGACCATTCAAACCTCAGTCAGGGTCATTTGCAGGGCTGAGGGCTTGTCAGGGAGAAAGCAAAGCCTTTTTCTGAATCAGTCAGCTGCCCACAGCAGGGGAGTCTGGGAAGAGGTGTGAGTAGGATGGGATGTGAGATGGGATGCAGGGAAGGATGCAGGGCAGGATGCAGGGCAGGATGCAAAGCAGTGGTGGAGCGCATCCCAGCGGGAAGGACAGCCCTGCTCCAAAGCATTAATCTAAGCTTTCCAGGCTCCAGCCTTCCTTCCCAGCACTGCGCCACACACATCTGTGTGGGGAGGGCCGTGTGGCAGAGAGCCAACTCAACAACTCAAGAGGTGCAATTATCATTAAAGCCAAACAGGCTGGAGCAGGGGAGAGGAGATGCCTCCCTGCCAAATGAATAGGTTTAATGCTGCTCACATTCCTGCATTCCTCTGCTGAAGTGTAATGAATAAACCCTCACAAACTGCTAAAAATGAGGTGGTTTTGGTTAAGCTTTTTGAGTGTGTGTTTTGTAATCTTACACCTTTGCAGACAGAGAGCCCTGCTATGCTGGTAATCTAGGAGCTGAGGTTTTCCAGAGCAGGCTTGTGTAGCCAGGCAGAGACATCAGCACATGCCTGTTTTATGAGAACAGCATCCCCATCACAAGTGGGGAGATGGGATAGAAAACACTGGAGCCAGGCAGATCCCTTCCCAGGTAGAGTGCAGCAGGCACACACACACAGACACTTGTGATGACAGAACAGAATAGGATAGCACAGCACTGGACAGGATAGGATTAGAATGGAATTGAACAGAATAGAATAAAATAGAATAGACCATTTCAGTTAGAAGAGACCTGCAACAGCCACACAGTCCAAATGTCTGACTGCTTCAGGAGTGATCAACAGTTAAGAAATATAATCAAAGGCACTGCCCAAACGCCTCTTAAACACTGGCAGGCTTGGAGCATTGATCACTTCTTCAGGAAGCCTGTTCCAGTGTTTGGCCACCCTGTTGGCAAAGAAATTATTCATAATGTCCAATCTGAGCCTTCCTTGATGCAGCTTTGGACCATTCCCACACATCCTGTTACTGGATCCCAGGGAGAAGAGCTCAGCACTGCCCTCTCCCCCTTCCCCTCCTCAGGAAGCTGCTAGAGAGCAATGAAGTCACCCCTCAACCTCTTCTTCTCCAAACTAGACAAGTGCAAAGCCCTCAAATGCTTCTCACAGGACATGATTTCCAGTAATTACACTAACCATGTTGCCCTCCTTGAGATGCATTCAAGGACCTTCACAACCTTCTTAACTGGTGGGGCCTAGAAATGCACACAGAGCTCCAGGTGAGGCGGCACCAATGCTGGCCAGAGTGGGATAATCACCTCTTCTGCCCATCTGGTTCTGCTGTGTTTGATGCACCCCAGGATGGTGTTAAACACAAAGCTTTTCCCTGTCTGCACTGGTTTATCTGCAGAGGATTCTGTCTGGGTCTGGAAGCAATAATATTATATATTCATGATTCTACTGAAAAAAGCAGCGGCTCCTTAGCCAAAGGTCAAAATCCATATGTCCCTCTGCATGGCCCTGGCTTCTCCAACCTGCCTCTGTCAGCACAATCTCTCATCTCTCCCTTCCTGCCTCTTCATCATCCTCCAGCTCAACTTCATATTTCCCTCCCCATGGGCTCTGTGGTTCAACCCATGCTCCCATCCTTCTCTACCTCCCTTGCACCTCCACCAGAAATTTGTATCATTATGATGGTCTGTGCCCTTCTCCATGCAGACTGTCTTCTCTACTCCAGACTGGTTTGAAATTATGTTTGAAATTAAGTGTCAGGACATCTTTTGAATGATCTTACATCCAGCATCCAAATCTGCCATTGTCATTGAAGCTCTTGCTTTCCCACATCACAGCCAATATCCACTCTTCCCTGAGACACCCACCTTCTCCTGACCAGCAAGATCTTGTACTACCACACGGGCCATGGCTTCTATCCCACTGAATCTTCACAAGGATAGCCCCTTTCCCTGTCTCATCACACAACAGCTCTGTAACTCTCAATGCTTACCCCATGCCCTGCAGTACCCACGATCTGCTGTTGACTCTTATAATGTTGACTATTACTTGGTCTCCTGGGCCAGTCAATGGAAAACACCTTTGATATTGAATGACATTTTTTCCCTTCCTGCCCCTTGTCTGGTAGAAATTCATCTCAAATGTCTGCCAAACCACCGCAGCGACTTCATCAAAACTCTTATTTGTGTGACATTTGCAAGAAAACTCAATAACTGTGAGGCTGCTGGTGTTCTGGGGCATGTCTGTCAAGATGATCAATAGCGTCCTGGCATTTTTATTTTACTCTCCCATATGCATGTACCAATCACAACCTCCTGTCATTGATCCAGACCATGAGCTCCCTGGGGGGGTGGACAGCCTTTGATTCAACATTTGTACAAGGGACAATAGGCTCTGGGCCACAGTTAGTGCTCCTACTGTCACAGTGGGGAAAATAACACTTTTAAACACTCAGCAAGGTCAAGAGATATCTGCTTGCACTAGGTATGACCCCCAGGCTTATAGCAGACAATATGGCCAAGAAGTCCACTTGCATAATGTCAGGAAGGCACAAGTTACCTAAGGACACTTCATAGTACACCAAGACCCAGGTGTCCTGTTGTTTCATCTACTTATAACAACATCCTATTTGTTCCTAAGCACAAGGTGCTCCCACCAGTTACTACCAGCACCTCTTGATACACCACTCTTGGTAGCATGGAAGACATCCCACAATGATTTCTTGTACATCAATGACCACAGCATTAGCCTTGTTTGCAAGCACAAGCCCCATGCTGACTACTCAACTATGACTGCACTTCAGTGATGTTCTCTCCACCAGACTGGAAATCGTGGAATAGGCTGGATTGGAAGGGACCTTTAAAGGTCACCCAGTCCAACCCTCCTGCACTGAGCAGGGATACCAACTCGATCAGGTTGCTCAGAATGTTTCCTTGAATGACCTTGAATGTTTCCAGGGGTTGGGCATCTACTCCATCTATTCTACTCTGGACAACCCATTCCACCATCTCACCACACGCATTGTAAAAATTGCTTTCCTGTTATTTAGTCTGAATTTACCCTCTTTAGTTTAAAGCCATTATCCTTCATCATTACAGGGCCTGAAAAAAGTATGTCCTCATCTTTCTTATAAGCCCCCTTTAAGTACTGAAAGGCCACAGTAAGGTCTCCCAGGATCCTTCTCTTCTCTGTACTGAACAACCCCAGCTCTCTCAGGATGAGCTCGCTGGGGTCACGGTGAGACCAGATGAGCTGGTCTGGATCCCTGAATCTTTGCCATCCCTCCACTTTTGTCATCTAAAGGTGACCAACACCAAGCATCCTTTGCTACTGTTTGGCTCCAGAAGCAGGAGCAGCCTTGAGAGAGACCTCAGAGTGTTCTGGTCCAAATTCTGACAGTAGCTCCAACTTTCACATGTGCAATGGCATCTCTGCTATCCAGTCAAGGAGATGCCCAACTTTCCAGGAAGACAACCTGTGAATATCACATCTCACACCTCTGACACAGAGCTTCTACCAAATTGGAAGACATAGGAGAAAAAAGCAAGCCCACGTGGAGGTGACTGTCCCTCCACTGCCCAGGAGAGACTTGCAAGGCAAGTTCTTCCACCAGGCTCCAGGGCTGAGCCTGGCCACCAGTGCCAGCAGCCCCAAGCAGGACCCTCTGACTGATGAGAATCCAAGAGCCACATGGGACCTGTGCACTGCAGCACAGAAAGGAGATGCACACACAGCAGGGATGGGTTTGCTCTCTACACTCACTCATTAGATGAACTAACATTGCAGTGACAGAAGTCAGGTGTAAAACACACACAGGGAGAGCTCCCCTACCTCCTTCAGTGCTTCTTGCTGGGCTGAGCTGCATCTCTGCAGATTTGGGATTGATTCATCCTGTACAGAGGGACCCCACAGCACCTGCACAGCACAGGCCTTCCCTGCTGGGAAGCACTTCCCATGCTCTCATCAGACTTTTTGCACATGGGCACATGGAAAAGTTTCTTGGGCAAGAGCATGTGCCTGCCACCTTGCAATCACCTGTGCTGCAGGTCAGCAACAGCACTTTTGGTCAGGGTTTCTCCAAGGACTGCAAGGCTGGAAACACTGTTCTCTGAGAAACAGGCACGACTCTGCTTGGCTGGACACAAACAATTCTTTTGTTTTTATTAATGCTACAATTTCGCATCACAGGCATTTTCAGGCTCCCTGTGATTATTTTGTATCCAGTGCTACACAGTTCACAGGCACAGCCAAAGGCGAGAAGGTCCCTCCAAGGCTGGATGAGTAGGGATTTCACATGACCCAAGTGGGATGTGTCCACCCAGACATGTGCAGACAGACCTGGGCTTGCTCTGCTTGTGCCTAAAGCTGACTGGGACTCAATCCAGCTTAAGACAAAAGCCACAGAGGCACATTAGTACAGCACTCTGCCCAAGCTCATATGACCAAAGTGGTGCCCTGGGCAAACACCAACAAGACCTTTGATTTTGCTGTCCACAACAGTTATATGAGAATGGAAGGGTTATAAATCACCAACAGCATAGAAAATTCCTAATAACCATAACTGGTAACTATTAGAAAGAACAGATTTAAGTGAACAAGTGTGCTACTCTACCCTGTTTGAATGATGGATTTCAAGCCATCTGGTCCTTGGGGAACAATGTTCTATATTGTATGAGTCTGTGGAAAATAATACAAAAATTGCAACTCTATTGTCAGAAGGATTCCACTTCTTTGAAAGGATCCTACATCTTCATTAAAAAAGAACAAGAAAAATCCCAACAACGTATTTAGAAACTTACAAGGTGAGAAAGGCTTGGAAAACCAGTTAGAGGGTGCATAATGAAAGGAAATCCACCCTTGGGTGGAAAGAGATATTAAAAACACAATCACCCAAACCTCTCACTGAGGGACCTCACTGTCATGGTTTGTGAGGAACAGTTTATACAACAAAAAGGAAACTGCTCAGAAGGAAGAAAGTGAATTGAAATTTAGCCAATACAAAGATAATGTGAACATACAAAGAAAGGCTTTAATATCCTGAATGATCATTAAAAGACACCTCCAATAACAACTGTCTCATACAGAGGGAGAACAACCACTCCCTGCATCACAGTGTCCTCATGTACAAAAGGCACCTGGAAGAGCCCCACAACCCATCTGAGCAGCCACCAGGCTCAACCACATTTAGCTTGAATGCACCAGTGAACACGAGCACAAAGCATATTTCTACATGTGTGTGGATGACAAGACAGTCCTGCACTGAAATGAAAGGAGCTGATGGTCTACCAGGATCTTCCCTTCTAGTGAAATAAAATTTTACCCTATGCCCTCTGCAGAGGACTTAGATAACTTTCAAGGTAGTTTAGAGGGGAAAAAAATCAATGACCATGTGTCTGTATCTCAGCACTTCCAGGACTCTCAAAGCAGTTGACCTTTTTGGAGAGAGGAAAAAAAAATACACGAAACTTTTTCATCTCTGAGTGATGTGGATGCAACCTCAATGGGTGAGGTGGACTGGGCTGAAAACTCCACAATGTGTGCAAGTCTAACACTTCATCACTGAAAAAGACCAAGTAACCTTTCCTCACTTCCTAAAGCCACTGCTGGCCCTGGTGCTCACCAAACCTCTCCAGCTGCTGATGCAGTTCACTGACCAGCAGGAAGCTCACTCACTACTGACACATGCTGACTTTCTATCAGCACAGTGAGCTGAGGGTGGATCAGTGTGGAGGAGAGCTGGAGAAAAGAGCAGTGCCATCCCCATGGTGGCAGGAATGGTGAGAGCCCAGCAAAGCCCAGCACACAGCCAGCAGTCAGCAGCAGAAGGGAGAAGGGGACAAGGAGGAAGAAGGGAAGATGGCAATAAATAAAGCTCTCATTTTGGAGAAACTGCCTATAATTAAACCCCAAAGCAAACACAAACTTGGCAGCTAGAGAGAACAGTGCTGGGCTCTGTTTTGGATCTGCCTTGCATTTATCAGCTTGGTTAGCAGGACATTTGTTAAGTAGCTCATCCTGAAGGAAGTTCCTCTGATTTTCCTTAAAATTCCAAGCTGCTTTAAACAAGCAAAAACTTTACTCAGGTATTGCCCATACCCACGTTTCTTGATCAGATAAACACATTTATTTCAACTCTGAACAAATATTTTGTTACTCCCTACCTCTGTGTGAAGAAACTAACTAAGAGAAAGAAGGACAACTCCTTATTCCAGGAGAAGAGAATCAGGATGCTTTGAAATGCTTTGAAAATTCCCACTTGGGTGGGAAAGAACAGACAGGAAAGTTGCTCTTGGCCCTGGTACTGGCTATGGTACCATGAAGCTCTGATTGCTCCTGGAGGTACCTGCAGCTGGTAACTCCTGCCTTGCAACCTGTCTGTGCCTTATGCTGGGCTTCCTCTTCTGTTCATTACACAGCACTGAAACACCCTTTTTGAAGTGGTTTGCCAGAAAAGGCTCTGACAGATTTGAGCTGTGTCTCCAAAACTGCTCTGTCAATCCAAATTAGGGATGCTGCCTCCTGACTTATTTCCAAAGAGGTTCCACCTATAAAAGGTGATGCTTAGGTTTCAGAGGACTCTTCTGGCTGTCTCCATGCAGAGTGGGAAACACACCCCATAGAGAAGGATTGCACTGAGAGGGGTATTGTTGGGTGAGAGTGGGTATCTATCACCACTGTTATCCCTATCCCTCAGGATATCACTGAGGGAACTCAGCATGGTAGAACAAGGCTGATGTGCTGCACAGAAGCCCTGATGCTCCCACCCAGACATGTCAGCTGCAGCACTGGGAAATGGAAAGCAATCTAGGAGGAGGAATGGGGAGGGCTTGCACAGAGGAAAGGTATAGCAAGTGGGAAATTTGGACCTATTCCCAGTTTCCAAAGGAGAGGGTTCAGCCACATGGAATACATGTTTTCCCTGCAGAGCTTCACCAAAGTCCCAGCCCCTGCTGCTGATTGCCCCAAGGGCTGCCACTGCAATGCTCAGCACTGCAGTGCCTGACAGGCAGCAACACTTTGGGGCTCAGGTGCATGCTCCAAAGTCCCTGCACCCATCACCAAGTAGCCTGCTGGACATCCCACTGCAAAAGTATCAAAGTGACATATGTGCCATAGAAATAGCTGAAATCAGTATTCCCATCCCTTGAACCAGCTTTTAATTGCCAAGGTAAGACAGGACAGATACCCAACAGGAGCTGTGCTTGAATGCATCAGAGGTGTGATAGGCTTTCTTGTAGAAATCTTCCTTTTTCCAACAAGTATCTTTGAAACCAAAAGCAGCCTGTGGGATGACTTGGGAAAACCTGAAATAACAGCAATGTTCCAATCAGTATGCACTGGTCAACAAAGCAAAGGAAAAAACATTGAAACTCAGTGAAGTTAAACAGCACACCTTGGAGGTTTGTAAACAAACCAAAAGTTAAAGAAGTACAAAGCAGAAAGATTCAAAATTATCAAAAGAGATGGGCAGGAAACAGAAGGAGAAATGGAGAAGGTAAGTCTTCCCTGATCATGCCAGCTTTTTGTATGGGGCCATGGGTACCATTTCAGTAACTTCCTTCAAACAACTCTATTTCATGAATGCATCATGGTACAGCCCTGCTACCACTAAAACTTTTTATAACCCCTCTTTTACCACACTAAATACCAGAAGTTTATGGGCAAACCTCCTGGCAGGCTCCTGCCCAGAGAGCAGCAGATTCAGCACTTTGTCCAGGAAGCTCTGGCAGATGTTCCAGCTGTGGGTCACTATCCTGACTTCAGACTCTTGGAAAGGCATTAACCAGTGTAAGTGCAGTGTTGTAAAAAAAGCTGAGCTCAGGGAAGATGAAGCCCTTTTCAGTCTGGGAAGTCTCCCACTACATATTTTTAAATCACAGTCATGCATGTGGGAAAACCCAGGCAGAGGGCTGGAGCACCAGCTCCTGTGTCTGTGCTCCACAGCTGAGCATCGTGGGGAATGAGCAACACCCTCATCAGCCTGTTACACAACACCAGGTTGTTTATGTTCTTAACTAAAATGGTAAAAACAGAGGTGGGGGCGAGGGTGGATTCACTGCAAACTAGGGCATTAACCAGCCAGAAAGAAGGTACACTGCAGCTGCCTCCTCCACAGCATATATCATGCCAAACTCACATATTTGGATTAGTGATGATCTCCCTATGGAGGTCAGGGAAGGAGCAGGAGGAGGTGCTCCAGGCACCTGCAGCCCATGGTGCAGCCCATGGTGAGGCAGCTGTATCCTCCCATGGAGGAGCACAGGGATGCAGAGATGCAGCCTGCAGAGAAAACCTACACCAGAGCTGGTGGATGGCTGAAACAGGGTTGTGAACCTGTGCTGGAGCTGGCTCCTGACAGGGACTGAGGACTCATGGAGAGGAGTCTGCACTTCGAGTAGTTTCCTGGTGGGATTTGTGACCCTGTGGGGGACCCACGCCGGAGCAGCCTGTCCCTGAAGGACTGCACCCCTCAGCTGTGTGACCCACATTGCAGCAGTTTGTGAAGAGCTGCAGCCCATGGGAAGGGAACAGTGGAGAAGTTCGTGGAGAACTGACTGCTGTGGGAGGGACCCCATGCTGGAGCAGGGGAAGGACTCCTCTCCCTGAGCAGCAGCAGACACAACCTGTGATGAACTGACTGTAAACTCCCTGTGCTGCCTAAGGGGAAGGAGGCAGAGCCTGGGAAGGAGGAATGGGTGGGTGGAAGGTCTTTACAAGATTCATTTTACTTCTCATTATCCTGCTCTGATTTTGATTGGTTTATTTTCACTGGCAATAAATTCAACTGATTTCCCCAAGTGGAGTCTGTTTGGCTCATGACAGTTATCAGGTGATGATCTCTCCCTGCCTTTATCTCAAATCATTAGCCTTTGGTTATTATTTTCCCTCCCCTTTCCCATTGCAGAGGGGAGTGACAGAGTGGCTTTTGGCATTCAGCCAGTACCACAATAATGAAGGTTGGATGGGACATCCTGAGATGCTCTTGACCAAGGCACCCAAGTGCCACAGCTGTGTCACTTCATTTACCCACTGTGCAGCACTGGCTGTGGGCATTCCAAATGCAATTCTGCTGCATCCAAGATGGGAAGGATGAGCTCTCCCTTAGCTCTGTCATGCTCAGAAAACAGCTCTGATCTAGCAAAACCTATCAGCCAAAAGTTTGTCCCAGGGCTAGTTTTTACCACATGCTTCTTTCTTTCTCTCCCAAAACAGAAGCACAAAGGCAGGGGTTAAGTCCAGCCTGGGATGCTGAGCCCCTGCAGATGGGCAGGATGAGGAGGAGAAGCATTTCCCTGATCCACCTGAACACAGAGAATCTCCTGCACTGCTCCACTCCTGCTACTCCTCTCAACAGCTTTATTCACCAACTGCAATAAAGCTCCAGAGGGATTGTAAGCACTGATTCAGAAGCCTGTGAGGTATTTCCACATGATTTTATTTTTCACTGGCTGCGTATTTCTGGTTAAGTCAACAAATCCAGTCATTGCTGTTACACATTGTCCTCAGTCTGACATTTATTTTTGCTCATGGTAAAAGGAACTGCACTTCTTTCTGATTAACTCCACAGAAATGCCTATTACTCAGACAGGAGTCTGAAAGTTGGCTTGAACTAATCAGCAAAATGGTTTAAAACAATTAGGTTTTGAGGATAAGCATCCTCTGGCATCCAAAATGCAATTCTGAAGTTATTTGCTTCTCATGTTATTTTTTGTCTTACTGTCCCTATCAGGTTAATCCCAGACAGGACAGAAACATCATCAAACCCAGCCAGCCCATTGTGGTATAACCCAAAATAGCACAATTAGCTTCCAAACGGGCTTCTCCATAGAAGCAACATATCCTGTTGCAGTCTTGGCTTGTGATTCAATTTTGAGGGGAAGAAGTTCACAAAGGAGCTGCATGAGTTAGTGCAAACCCCAGAAGAGCATCCTGCAAAGGGCAGCAGAGATGACCCTAAAGGCGATGGCACAAGTCAATGCTTTGCCACAGACATACAGAACCGTGAACTGTCCTGAGCTCCAGGGGACCCACAGGGATTGTGAGATCCAGCTCCTGGCTCTGCACAGGACAACTCCAGGAGCCCCACCATGTGCCTGAGAGCACTGTCCCAACACCTCCTGAACTCCAGTAGGCTTGGTGTGTGACCACATCCCAGGGGAGCCTATTCCAGTGCTCAAACACCCTCTGGGTGAATAACTTTTTCCTAATAACCAACCTATCCCCCTCCCCACTACTGTCCCAGCTCAGCTTCATGCCATTCTCTCAAGTCCTACCACTGCTCACCAGAGAGGAGAGATCAGTGCCATCCCTCTGCCTCCTCAGACTTGCAGGAGGCTTGGCAAGCTGGCCAGGCACAGCTGTTTGCTGGTGGTCCAGTACAGGACAATTCATCCCTTAAAACAAGATGAATGACTTTCAGCAAGTAAGCACAGACTCCCTGACAGAGGGACACAAAAACACCCCAAGAAAGACTTACAGCACATTAAAAAAGCCAAGGCTGTCAAGCCAAAGAGTTGCACAGTGCCCTTTCGTACACCATTCCCCATGTCTGACAACAGAGGAACACGAGGCTGCAGCTGGGCTTCCATGGGAGCACAGTGCCTGTGCTGATGGTTTCAAGTTGGCTCAGGGTCAGTGCAGCTTCTCAGTGGAAAACAGCCCTAAAGGACTCAACACAAAGCACAAGTGACTCTCTTCTCCTCTCCCTGTTGTCAAAGCATTACCCGAAGCAAAAGCCTGAAAATGTGTTACCTGGGAAAGCAAAGCAACCACATCAGGGAGTGAGAGCACAAAGCACACCGTGACATTTACAAGTGAGCTTGAGCTCACTCATTTGTATTTCAAAGGCCAGGTTGACACAAGAGATTTTTCTTGTTCTAGTTTTGGCTGTGAAGGGAATAATACACAATTCTGAGTGCTACTGCCACCGTGTCAGCTTTCCTGCAGAGTCAGATACAACAGCATTCAGTCTGCTTCACTTGGAGAACATAAGGACCAATCTTGGAAAATCCCCCTCTGGTTTACATAAACAAAACCAATTTAGGAGGCTTGCTCATGACCATACACTCACCAACCCATGCTCAACTTCCCATGGCTCAAGTGAATTAAGCTAATCCTGTTGAATGTCTCCCCTTCTTCAGTAACTTCACACTGTGAAAGTTTTCCATCTTCAGAGCTCTGATTGGTGGTGACATTTAGTGACAAAACAGGCTCAACAGTTTAACACCTTTGTGGTTTCCATCACACTGTAAAATGTTCTCCTTTGCAGTAAAGGATCAGTATTTCTGACCCCACCACCAGCAGCAACCCCACCAGCACTGATCAGGCACAACCCTCTTGGTGACAAGCCACAGCATTCCTTAGACCAAGAGCTGCTTCTTCAGCCCAGAAACCCAGTGCTGTACTGAGTAGAAATCCAGTTTACAGCCTTCCCTATCAGGCCAGACCCATCAAGACCCTTGTTGGAGGTGACAATATCCAGCTCTGGCATAACACCTGCCTCAGCTGACAACACTGAAACTGGCAGCCAAGGTACACAGTGCACTTACCTGCAATAATTTCAGCCTCACATCCTCTTCCTAATCCAACTGTCTCAAAGGAACAACCCCTCCTCCCAACTTTTTATCCCATATATTTTATGCCTCTGTTTTCAGTTCATCAGCCCAGGAACTCCAGAGCTTCCTGGAAACCTTTACTTGCCTACAACAAAGCCCATCACAATTCAGCTGGACAAATATGTCAAACTGACAAAGTCACAATGAGCCAGGTCTCCACCCCCTGGGTAGATACCATCATGATAATGTGGAGGTCTTAAAGAGATGCCAGCATATAACAAAGACCATGAATGCCCAAGCAACAGAGATCACCCTCTTCTAAAGAGGACCAGAAGACAGGAACATTAAGTGGTCATTTTGCTCCACTGGTTCCCTCAAGTCAGAGTTGACTACCAAGTTTCATTCTTCCTCCATGACTGTATCCCACAGTTAACTCTGGCTCCTTTCCTGTCCCCAAACATATTGTTACTATCACAGTCCTTCTACCCAGTTTTTGGGTCCATGCATGTCATCCAAGCAGGCACACTAGGAAGGCAAAATAGCAAAGCAAGGTAGGTTCAAGTTCAAGAAACTACAGGGGAATCAATTCGCCTAATTAATGATCTTCATATCCGAAACAGAATTTTCCTTTCAGGTTTGCCATCCACTGCAGCTTCTCACACTGATCTTTACTCACCCACCCACCCCACCTCTCCAGCCTTCACCCACGCCTGTGGCATTCTAGTTATGGTCCAACATGTCTCCCCCTCTATTTCAGGGCAGTTTTACCCCCACTTTTTAAGCCATTTTCTCTGTTTACACTTTGATCACATTTCCAGACCCACGTCCATTTGCACACCCAGCTCACGAGCATGAGTCACTCAGGGATCTGGAGACTTCCACCAGCAGCTCCAAAGCCACCACACCCCTCACCTGAAATGATGCTCAGCAGTTTGTGTCTTCCCTTGCATGGATGCAGCAATGGCCTTGTTTGAGGATGAAGGGAAGCAAGACAGAGAGACCTGGCAATGGTCTGGTTGGACACAACATGCCCAAGCCAAGATCCCACCAAAAAGTGAGTTATTTCCTATGACAGCATAGACAAGCTTTATATAAATCACATACAGTAATGCATACTCACACAGAGCTATATGTAAGATATATATAAAGTACACACCAAAATAACACCAAGGAGTATGTATGCCAAAGAAGGGGTAAAATTAGCATATTAGACAAGTGGCAAAGTCTTATAAGAGAATGGAAAAAAGGCCTATTTTGAACAGTCATGAACACATTTCAAAAATATTGGATATTCTTGGCTTGGAGAGCTACATACCACAACATATGACAATCACATCAGATTGAAGAATGAGAAAAATCAGCCAGAAGGTCCATGGGAGATATCCCAAGAAAAACAAGGATTGCATGTGGTAGGGCGCTACAGTAAATTATTTCCTTGGCATCACAGAGTGCACCAGTGTTCTGTCTAGTCCAGCCTGCTGCTGAAATGCAACTTTCTGAAAGTCACACAGCCCTTACCTGGCCAAAAGTAGCATAACCTCAGAAATAATTTTTCAAAACCTATTCCTTGAAGGTTAGTCCAACATTAAGGAGACAAAAAGCAATGTTGGCAGGGAATACCAGGGTGCCATCCTTGAGACTTAACCCAGAGAAAGCTGAAATGTCAATAATGTAAATTGGAACCAAACAATACTGTTGTTAGCTCAGTGACTTCATAACAATCAAGTTAAGGAGGGAAAAAGAAGATGGAAAATAAATGAAAATGGGCCAGACAGTTTTTACCACAATTGGATAATGTGCCCAAGGGCATTGAAGGGGGCAGAAGAACATCCTAAGGTTAGGAATCAACCCTGGGAAGACTTAACAGATCCTCTAGAATGGAAAAACTAATAAATGCAAGGTAGTACTAATCTGTAATAAAGCCTACTATAATATTAAACAAGAGCTAATTAAATTCAAATGAAGGCACTACACATATTGATCAACAATAAATGCAAAATATAATCAGAATCACAGCACTCAAAAATTAAGACCTACTACCGAGATGGGGGCAAAAGCATGGTGCATTTCAAGACTCATCCATTCCACTCCACATGTTACGGGTATCAGGACTTCAATGCAATACCTTGGGTAAAAAAACCCCAGCACTTTCTGAGGAAAATCTGTGCCCAAGACACCAACACAGCTCTGAGCATCATTTACCCAGCTCAACTTACAGCGAAAAGTTTTCCTAACTTTCCCATCCTGTTCGACGCCGTTTTACTGGATTACTTGGTATAGGCATGAGGGATGAATTGCAGGCAGAGGGTAACTCAATCCCTCTCTCCCTGGAGGAGTTCTACTGGCAGCTTGAAGTGAGGTGCTGACCTTGGTTACTTTATCCTGGTTTTTTTTCTTCTGCAAGCAACCACAACAGAAACCTCAAGCAAAACCATCCTAAATTCTCCTGGAGATTTGGAATTCAGTCCAACACGGGTGCTATTTGAACTTCATGAAATGAACATCTTAAATAAAAAGGTTTGTGGTGGTGTGTAGCAGTAAAATTGATTTTAAAGCCTTAACACGCCAGCTAATCAAGAGAAATACAAGCACATTCATTAACTCCCAGCATGCTGGCAGTTTCAAAGATGCTACCCATGGCCAAGATCAGCCTGTTATCCCAAATACAAGCATTCATTTGCTGCTGTAGCCAGGAAACAACTCCAAGTTTGCATTTATTCTCTGTTTCAGGGAAACAAGTACTTCATACTAAACTCATTTTACACACAAGTAACAGAAACATCAAGAAACTACAAGGTGGAACTGCTTTCTCCCTAATTTTAGCTGTTTGGAAGTTAGGCATCTAACGTAAGCCAAATGTTCAGAAAATTTCCATGATCCATAGAGGATCCTGGTCCAAAGCATTATTTGTTCCCACTCTTCCCACAGAATGTAAGTGGTGTTTACACTGGGAAACCTTTTTTTTTTTTTAATTTCACACCCAACCTCACCTGACTCTGAACCACAGCCATTCAGGAGCCATGAAGTCCATCAAACAGCAGTTCAGACTGGCACAGTAATGCTGGTACAACAAGTCCAAGTGGGTCAGCATTTTGGATGCCTAGTCGCACTTTTGGACATTTCCAGTCCAGCTGTCTGACCTGCCCAAGGCCACTTGGGAAGTATGCTGCAACACCAGGGTGTTTCACACTCAGGCTTGAGCTCTTCTGCATTTTGGAAAATCAGACTGCTTTTATAGCCTTTATTTGTGCTCTCAGAAAACATACAAAAAATTAATCCCAAGAAGTATCAAGCTTTTTGGAAGTTTTTTTTAGCACAACTGTTACAGAAATATGAAAACTCAATTCAACAAGACAATCCTCCATCATGGTGACATCTCTTCATGGATAACCCACATGATATGGGATTTGCCAGCAATCAAACACAAGGAATGCCCTTCTGGCCACTTCCCACCTGGTTCTGCACAACTGCCCAGCAGCCCTGCCCACACCAGTGGCACCATCACAGCAGAGCACATGCAGCTCAGATGTTCATCCGAAACACCAAGGCATTGGGAATAACATAAAGGAGTCAGAACCACCCAATTCATGCTCTTTGGGACTATGCCCAGTTAGGAAATCTTCCTAGGAAAAGATCATTTGTAAAGCACTATCTATACAGTAAGGTCTGTTAATCCCCATCACAATGTACAGCTGATGCCTTCCCACAGAAGAATGCAATCCAGCAAGGATTCCTGGCATGTCACTACACATTCTCAATTAGAAGGATCATCAGCTCTCCCTGTCATGACCACAAGTAAAAGACAAGATGGAAAACCACCGCCCATCTCATCACAAGTCAGCAGCTCCTAGTCTGTATGCTTGGTGCAATAAGGGCAACCCTTTACTCCCTTTATTGCTGTTAAAGACCTCTCAGGTCCTCTTTTTAAGAGGAATCCAGTTGATAAATTCAGGCAAACAGACTCAAACAACAGAAAAAGAAAAAAAAGCAAACCCAACACATGCAGCCATTTGGCAGTTTGGATCCTGTGTTTTTCTGCCCAATTTTTAATCCTCCTTTCCATGGGGATATATTGGCACTGTGCACCCAGCAGCCTCCTCAGTGTGGACCCCTCAAGCCTGTAGGCTCCAGCTTCCATGCCAACCTCCCTAATGTGACACTGCTACGGTTGGAAGTTGCACTGGGGTGGGCAGTTATGACTCAGGGTTACAGCTCAGAAGCATTACCCCTGGGGCACTGGGATGTTAGCAGAATACATCCCAGTTTTCAAAACTAACCCTTCTTGACCTCAGCCCCCTTTACTTATTGGTTTTCAATACACAACTTTGTAATTCAGAAAATTAACACAGTTTTCTTCAAAGTGGTCAAATTTATTAAGGAGAAGCATCCACACAAGGACATCTCCCCAAAGGAGCCATCTCTGGAAGACATGCTGCAGATCAGACATTCAAGATAAAAATACAGACAATATAAACCACCTCTGAGAGCAGCTTTTTCATGCATGTGAGTAAACCACCCATAGACACCGTTAACTTTAGGAGGAAACAGCAAAACCAAACAAATCATTGATGCAAAACCTGAAAAAAAAAAAAAAGACCAGAAAACACCTGGTTCAACCAGTCTGCAACTGGATGCCCTCCATGAACACAGAGAATTGCACAGGATGACAGAGTGGGGGAGGCTGGAAGGGACCACACAGCCATACACACCAGGCAGTTTGCAAACTGTACAATCCATAGGGATGCTGTGCTCTCTCTAGACACAGACGTGTCACCACTGAACGTGGCAAGCTGCCGGCTGGCCCAGACAACCCCGGGAGCTGCTGATGAAAACCAGCTGGATCTCGAAGAGAAGTCTGCAAGGAGCTGAGGGGAGACCAGACTGAGCAATGTCACAATTTCCCCCTCTCCCCCAGATTTATAGCAGTGGATCTGTGAAGATATAACACCTCAAAAGCTTTGTTGAAACGCCTGTGTGCAAGGATGGAGCATGCAGAGAGCACAGGGCTGCCCAGCCTGCTGCTCCCTCCCCACCTTCCTATCCAAGCACCCGTGTGTGCACACTCACTGTCCCATGAAGCTGCTATAAAGAAGCAAAAATGTCTGAAACAGGAGACAGCTCAAACAGATTTTTATCACCACATCCTGCACATATCAAGTGAAATCAGAAAGAGGGAGGTGCGGTCCACAAAATAAATAAGCAATTAACCCTCACAGTGAAAGAGTCAATGTCTTTGCTTTGGGGAAGGGGGGGAAGGGCAGCTGGGGAAAAACCCATTAACACCGGGAAAATTAGTGAAACTATCAATGAAATGAAGCAATTCACCTACAGGACAGGGGAGCACAGGTGAGGGGGTGGGGACACCAGCCATCTGTGGCTACAACTGAGACACGTGCAGATCCAAATCAGAGCAAAAAAATAACTTCGTTAAAAGCTCTGGTAGGGTGTAAATCCAGGCTGGGTGTAGAACCCGACTGAGGCAGAATGGGGGCAGGATGAGCAGAGCAGCAGCTCAGCACTGCTCCACCCCACACTCAGCATCACCAGGAGGGTCCCAAATCCACACCAGGTTCGAGCTAAGGCATTGTCCCCACCTGGACAGCCACCCTTTGAGCCAACCAGGGGACCCACCAAGACAGTAGACACAGCCCACCCTGTTCTCTCAGCATCTCCTGGCCTCTGGGTTTTGCTTTTCTTCACTTCTTTGCAAGGTTGTTAGGTTTGAGTAAGTTATCTTCTCCTGTTGGACCGAACTGCTTTTTCTCAGGGTTGATCAACTTGTGTCATGCAAATTACCCAGGGTGGAGGTAAACCAAGAAAAGGGGCATTCAGATGGTTCCTTTTATGTTTCAGAGATCATTTGCATCCTTATTCTCTGCCTTTAGGGCAACTCTCAGTTGACTGAACACCTGCTTTTAGCTGCCGGGAAGCACATAACAAACCTCCTTCTCCACCCACCCCCAATTCACACCCCTTCCGAGTACTTAACTGGTGTCACTGAGGCTTGCAAAACCCTCCTCGCTTCAGGCAGGCTGCTCATTTCATGTTAGTCAAGATGGAGATGACAACATTCTGCTGCTTACCATGTCCCAGAATCCCAAAGCATCCCAGCTCAAGGAAATCCCAAACTCAGAGAAAGCAGAGAGCCTCATACCAGGCCACCAGCTTCGTGGGTTTGCATCCATGAGTCCTGAACATCCTTGCTGATACCCAAGCATTTTGAAATGGTTTAAAAAAAAAAAAAAAACTGGAGTGATGAAGAAAGCCAGATGGAGTGAACTTAATTGTGGAAAATCCAGAGAGACATCCAGCAGCCAAGTAAAAATGAGGCTGTTCCCTAGGAATCACTGATACTGCAAAAAGCATCCCCCTTCTTAGACACAGCCCTCGTGTCTCCTGCTAAATTGCCCATCCTTAATGCTAATTCTCACAGCAACAGAAAGCATCAGTTTATCCTGCTCTCCAGATGGAGAATCGAGGCACAGATTCAGAGCAGAGACCAACGGCAGAAGCAAGCATCACATGCAAGGGCACCATGAGTCCCTGCAACATCCTCTAGTTGCCAAGGCAGACAGACAGAAGGCAGGAGATGTGTGTGTCAGGCAAAGGGCAGTGACCACATCATTTCACTGTGACAGCTTCCCTTACTATAAAAAGGAGAGATTCCTCTCTCCAGGGTGGCAATGAAAACACTCCAATTATTAGTAATACAGAAAAGCTAACAGTAAATTGCAGAGAAAACATTAAACAAATGAAGAATAACACACACACTTCCTTTGCCCACTTACAGCTAAACAAGAGTGATGTACTACAGCAAATTATATTTGTTCTTAAAGGTGACAACATTGGTGATGGATCATCATCATCAATCCCTATTTCTGAACAGACTGCCTTCAGACAACAAACATACTGAAGGCATTGGCAGAGGTATAATCATACCAAACATCTTCCAGAGTTACCTCTGCTTAGGTACCGCACCTTGTACATCTAAATTTCAACTGGTGTCAATATTTACCCTCACTGCAGTAGGGATGAGCCAGCACAGGCTGAGTACTCTGAAAACACAAACAGAAAACAATTCCATCTCTCAAAGAACTAGGAGGAGAAGCAGAGGAGGTGGCCTAGCAAAGTCTAGTGATGGGATTTCTCTTGCCTGAGAGGTGTAGTGATGTGCACAAAAAGTTTGGATGGAGATTTTAATCAACACAGAGCTGACATGCAGGCACCTCAGTTATTCACAAAATCACACCTGGGGGATTCTGCACTTTAGCCAAGGCACCAGGATGTGGATGTTCCCTCTACAGGTGTCAGGTTCCCATGGGGAGATGTCAAGCATTGTTCCAAACCTTCCTGTGGCTGAAAAGCCACAAGCCACATCACTCAAGCAGCCAAAGAGCAGAGCAGCTCCAGGGCTGGTTCCCAGGAGGTTACAGTGCAGCCCAAGCAGCCTCACTGGGTCTTAGTGCAGCAGCTCCCAGGCTGGAATCAACTCCTGAGGCTGGAATCATCTTGCTGATTCTCACTGGGCTGCAACAGCCAGTGTGAGATGACCCAGTTGGACTGAAACCTCCTCAGCAATCATACCCTATCCTTCAGGAATGTACATATGTTGCCAGTCAGGGTGTATAAATGCTGAGAGCAGGCTCAGACAAGTGGCTCACAGATTTAAGCTGTGTCCAAACCTTGAAGAAAATTTAAGGGCAGCTTAGGAGTCGCCAAGCTTTCATGCAGTGGCTTTGGACACCCAAAGCCACAAGCAAGCACCCTGAACTCGAGTCCTCCTACACAGGGTACAGACATTACACATGCCTTGCAGACCCTACAACCAAACAAGCTGCCTCAGCTGTGCTGACAGTGCAGAGAAACAGGTATTGTAGGGAATGATTCAATCCATTCATATGCCTAGGGCAGGTCAGGGTCAAGCACTTCCTAAAAATATCCATTTCCCTCCAGCAACCGTAAAAGGAGGCTGGTGGGGGGCCTGGATCAGTAGCAGGTAATTGCAGCAGAGTTCTCTAAACACAGAGGAGTAAAGTCCCCCTGCTGTGAAGTCCACATACAGCCAGAAACAAGGTCTGTGTGATGCACAAACCTCAACATATTCCAGACAGTCTCCAGCCCTTCTGAGACTCCCAAGCACATCAATCTACAATCCTCCCATCAGCCCTGAAGAGGCAAAATTTGAAAAAATACGAAAATACAAAAACCAAAAAGAAAATGCAAAAGGAAATCTGGAGGAACAACAGAAGAGGTCTCACACAAAGGGTGCAGGGAAGACCAGGAGGGTTTCTATCTCCAGGTTTATGAGCACTGAAAGACATCACCACTCACCTCATTTCCCAGGAAACCCTGGCAGGATGTGACCTCCCTTTGACACGCTCCTCCCTTCTCCTTTCTGCAGTCAACTGAGACCTATATGACATTACAACAAAAGACATGTCAGCAAGCTCAATCTTGTCCCCTCCCTCCAACCAAAAACCTTCCATTCCCTTAATGTTATATATATATGTATATATATAACATAAATATATAAATTACAGCTTATATAAAACGCAGCTTATGTATACATTTAAATATTTATATATATTTTTATATATATTACCTATTTAAATATATACATATATACATGTATATGTATAAAATACATAAATTGGTCAAGGGACAGGGCCCCATACAAGTGTCTGAAGCAGCAGCAGGGTTGTGAGGAAAAGGAATGGAGGCAGCAGACTCCTGCTCAGTGCATCCCCCAGTGTCATCGTGGAGAGGACGTGGGCTTTTCCTCATGGTCACCTCCAGACATTGCTGACCCCTCTCATGACAGCCCAAGGGTCACACAGGACAGCCAGGTGGACATCAGGCTGTTGTTCAGGTTCTCAGTGCTCTCCTGGGTGGTGGTCCTCACAGACTGTTTTCATCCACCATCCTCTCCTCCTCAGGACACAGAGCCCTTGTTGGCACAGCTATAAATCACACAACTATATATCAAACAGCTTTCTATTGCACAGGCTGCTGGCAGTGTGAGTGTGAGGCAGAGGAGGGAAGGGGACCTTTATCACCATCAAAATCTCCTCATCACTCAGCCTACTTAAACCCAGCCACATTTGCACTGCTAAATTTGGGAGAGTATGAGAAGCATTCCCTTGCAGAGGGAGGTGGGGGAGGGACAAGCCAGCTTCTGGCCTTCTTTAACTCCTGCCAAGTGCTCTGTAATTCAGAGTCCATGCCAGGGAAGCCACCCCTGGCCCAATGGCCCAGACCCAGCAAACCTGGGGATCAGTGCCTTAACCCCTTCCAGTCAGCATCTGAGCTTGCCTGTTTTAAGAAAATGATTGAGTCAGGCTTTATGAAACATCTCCCACTGAAATGGGAGGTATCCAGGAGGTATGTGGAGGGAATTCTGGACACCTCCACACATCAGCTTCAGACAGTGACTTTGCAAAACACAATGCTCTGAAGGGATACAGTGCTCATCCTGGTACCAGCTAGCAGTGATCCTCACCTTCAAACTGATTTAAGAAGCTGTGAAATTACTATTTTTGGGTGCAAAATAGATAGATGAACTACTCAGGAAATACAGCATCAATATCTGCAGCAGGAAGGGGTCACCATCCCTGCCAGCATCTAGAAGCACTACCCTGACCTGCAGCACAGGCACCTATAAACAGTTACCACCAGGTTTTGCTTTTAACGTCATAAGAGCAAATTAAACCTCTCTCTTCTTGCTGGTGGCATGTACTGGAAGGAAACACAGGTGACCTTTCTAGGACTGTTCTCCATAAACACCATCAGCACCTGCACCCTTCTGCAGATGCCCAGAGAAATCTGCCCCTGGAAACACACTCCATGGAACATCTGGAGGGAAAATGTGTTGCTGCCCACACCCAACAAATAAATATTTTAATTAATCCCAGAAGTTGCCAAGTCCAGTGGTGTACACAGTGAGCCAGAAATTTTCCTCAGCATCCCCACTGAGACATTCGAGGGAGCTTTTGAGGAATCCAGGCATGAGCCTGGGCAGGTGGCCGGAGACATTTCCCAAACAATTCACACGCACACAAAACAAAACAAAACAAAAAAATCCTAGGCTTGTTTTCCACAGAAGTGGGCATCAAACGTTCTGACATCAAGAAGGATGATTAAAGACAGGTGAGGTGCAGGAAAGATTAAAAGAACTAAATATGCCCAACCTGGCTAAGCAATGAGTAAGAGGAGACGTGATAAAAGACTCCAGGCATTTGAATGAAGGGAGTGGCGTGGCATTAAAGGACTGAATAAAATATCTTTCTGAGAAATGGATCCATCAACGATCTCTCAAGAGATAAGGTACAAGCCTCATTTTTTAGGCATTTATAAAACCTGTCTCCAGAACTGAGGTTTTTGAGCAGAAATCCGCATTGCCCCGAAGGGAACGTACACCAAAGCTTTTCATCTCTGCCATGGGGTGCTGCAAACAAGGAACTCGATGCCACCAGGGAGCACAGGAAACTTGGGATGGGCCAAGAGTTTCATACCACCTCACACAAGAAGCAGAGATATGCCTTTCCACTGTAAAATTAAAATTTATAAATATACTAGATTTTTCACTCCCGATTTTTATTCCGCAGCCCTAATCCATAATGTTTCGGGTTTAGGGGTGAAAACAAAAGGAAAGAAGGAAAAAAAAAAATGAAGGAAATAACCACCAACCTATTAAAAATGAACAGATCTAACAAGTACTAGATTTTTCCCCACAATAAATAAAGATACATGGCACGGTGCCAAGGTAGCAAGAGCCTGGGCTGAGCTGGGCAGCTGTGTTCCTGGCAACTGCCAGCCCAGCAGCTCTCTAGACACAGCACACACATGGGCAAGGTGACAAAATCCTGGGAAGTTTTTCAATACCTGGCTCTGATGAGATCATACCCTTCAGTCAAAATACCCTCTGACCCTCTGAAAGTCAGGGACCTGATACACCTTATAAAGATCAGAAGTGAGCCCTAAGGCCTGAGTAAACCACCCAGGAGGAGAGATAAACCTGTTATGCTGGCTTTGCCCCAAAAAGCCATGTAATGAACACCTAACTATCAACTCTGTGAAGCCAGAACAGTGGATTCTGTGTAATTTCACACATATTCTGTGTAATTCCAGCCTTATGAGGGTCTTCTGAACATTCCCCCCTGGCACAGAGTGGTGCACCCTAGGGAAGGAGTTTGACTTGGCCAGAACTATTTACTGAATGCAGACATATGCACAGTGAGGTTTCTACCAACACCAGCTTATCAGTTCATCTGATGTGCCTGGGGAATGCCATTGACCCCAGAATGTTCTTTAGGTGCTTCTGCCCCAATATTGCTGATGCAACTCAGCCACTAGGGTTAGGACTTAGAAAGCTCAGTGGTCTCCCAGATTTGGGTACCTAGAGACTCCTTCCCCAGTTGGGAAAAGCCAGAAGACATTTGCCTGTGGTACAATTTTAAATCACAGTTAAATTCACACAATGGTCACAAATCCTGTTCCAGCTGCCCCTGGACCCCAACCTAGCCAGCCAAGGCAGGGCAGTTGAATCTAAGAGGAAGCTAGATAGGAAAAAACCACAAAAGGTGCGTAACTTTCTTCTAATTAATTCCTTAAACCAGTTCAGTGGGGCTCAGGCAAGTACTAGAAATCTTTCCCCTTTTGGCATGAGTGAGATCAGCTGAACTGCAACATGTGACTGCAATCCAAGGCAACCTTTGTTTGCAAGACCAAGACTGGATCTTTTTAATTTTATTTTTTCCCCCTTTCCCACAGCAACCTCTTAAGTCTGCAACTGCCTTTCTCCATGGGAACAGGAGATCCACCGTTAATTGACCACTGAGTTTTATTGCAGAGTTGAAACAGGATGTTCACAGAGGATTTTATTGTGGGTTTTTTAATAAGTGGGACATTTTAGTAGGCAGTGTATCTTCTTGCTTTATGCTTGCTTGTTTCTTTGGGAGGCTGAAGTACAAAACCAGACTGCCAGATTCATTTTATATACTGAAGAAACATGATTTTGTTCTACCCAATTATAAAAGGGAACATAAAAAGACCCGTTCAAAGTGGAAGAAACTCTGCTCCTTATGTTTGGGATGAAAAGGAAAAATTAAAATCTAAAATAGATTATTATACCTTCCATCAAACTTTTGTCTTCCCACAGAATCAGCTGCTTCCATCACTGCAGCAACACTGATGCTGGAGATTACCTGGCTCAGGGTATCACTGTCACACAGAATCAAAGGTTTGCAGGCTGTATTTGGACAACTCCCTCCTTTCCTTTTGATGTTAATTTTGGGTATCCCTGCTCAGGCCATGACTGCAGTTTTACTCTGCTCTCATCATGCATTCAGACTGACAGCCAGACCTGGCAGCTCTCACAGCAGGTGTGGCAGGAGAGCACAGCCCCTCTCTGACCCACAGCTCATCCTTCCAGGAATGACTTTGGAGTCTGGACAAGGGAATGCAAAATTCTGACTTGTGCAATTCCCACTACAGGGAGTGGAGGTTATTTTTTCCCCATTCAGAGAGCTAATAAGAAACAACTCTCTCCCAAAACACAGATTAATTTCTACTCTGAAGAGTGAACTGGGGATACTCCATGTGTTTAAAAAAAAATGCAGAGAGCTCCCACAGGATGAGCCCCAGGAGGGAGCTGTGTGCTGGGAAGCAGCCAGTTCTTCATGTCCTTCTCAAGAAATGCATTTCTCATCCTGACACATTCATTTTGGTACACCCACTCCCACTCAGCAGAGCCTTTGCCGGCATCCACTTCCCCTGGATATTTTACAAATGCATATCCAGAGCCTCCCATTCTCATTCTCTCACATGGAAGTAACTGCTATTCTATTTTTGCTCCAGTTTTGAAAAGGTATGAGAAATGAGTGTTTTCCATGTTTCAGGAAGATAGGCACCTCTGTCTGAGCTGGCAGCAGCTCCTCTGCTGAGGGAGAGGGGATGCACAAAGCCCTTGGAGAGGGAATGGAGCAGGATGTAAGTGCCTGGACTGCTGCTGGTAGTCTGGAAAGAGTTACTGCTGGACTGGGGTGAAGAATGCAAGTGACGCAGCAGCATCCTGCAGGGAGAGAAAGGAAAACGCAAAAAAAAAGAAAAAAGCCTTACAAAACCTCCAGCTCTTTGGCTGAGGTTCAGGATGACTGCACTTTTACTGTAAGTGTTTAGTAACTCAGACTCACATAACCCTCTCTGCCCACTTGGGGCCACGAGATGCAGCTTACAAGCTACAAAAAATGCTACACACACACACGCTCTGCTGAATCCCTGTCCAGGGGAGGACAAAAAGCCTTTAACAAATTAAGCTGTGTTTCCCATTTAAGCAGAGCTCCATTGCTATTTATTTAACAATTTTAAAGTGTTATTTTAGCCTTCCTGGTTTGTGTGTGTTGAGAGATTGTTCCTGGGACAGGAGCCAAAGTTGCTTAGAGCAACCCGGCAGCCGGAGAGGGAGGGAAAGGCAGGAGAGAAGAGAGGAGGAGGAAGATGCCAGGGCAAGGCTTCACTGTGGTCACAGGAGCCCCCAGGCACAGAGCTGGAGGGAGCTGATAGAAAACTGGGGACAGTGATGAGGAAAAAGAGCTGGAGTGGAGAGCTGTGTGTGCTTTGTCATCATTTGGTGCTGTTCCCTGCTTTCAGCACCCTGAGCAAGTGTGTGGAGAGATGAGCAGGTAAAAGCAAAGCTATGGCAGTCCTGCACACATCAGCATCCATCCCAGGAGGATGCCACACAGCTCTCTGTGGGTACTATCCAGGAGAGGTGCTGATCCTGACTCAGAGATGCTCTTACAGGAAAACTGAACAGAGGGTGGATGACCCATCTGGTCACAAATGATGTTTGATATCCACCTGCTCAGAATGCCCTGCAGTACCAACAGCCCTGGAACAAACACATCAAGAGAAAAACAAGATTAAACATCTCCTGTGGCTACTCCTCCTGCCATGACTGTACTTCCAGATTGGCTTCCAAGAACATCTCTTTCCATGAAGTACTAGTCCTGTGAAGTCACCAAAGCCAAGATTTCATCCTTACATATAATCACATTCACCACTGTTATTAACATAACAGATCTGTTCCTTGAAAAGGGACTTCTAAAGAGGAAGTTAGTTGTTATTAGTTTGTCTTCCTTAAGAACACTTTAAAAATCCTTTTTGCTAGTGTCTTTGTAGTCCTACCTTTTACCCTGTCCTCTGAAGTCCAGCAGTTGCTAGACTCTGCAGTTCCTCATTTAGAGTTGATGCTGTTGAGTCACCTGTACAGCACCCTGGGGTTTCAGGAATGCAGTTCAGAGCCGTCAGCATCACCCAAATCAGCCCCTGTGTTTTGCAAAGGATGGGTTTTCTGTGTGTCCAAAGACACATCCCTGAGATGCTGACCCTACTGAAGAGCTCTGCAGCTCCACTATCAGCAGTCCTGCCACACCAGCCCACCACCAGGAAGCTTCGTGTGGTGGCCACTCCTTCCTCTGGTGATATTATATGGAACTGCTTGAGGATTTGACTTCTTCCCAGAGCAAGCCCCAGCCTATCAGCCTGGAAAAGACTAGTAAACTACTTGTTCTCTTCTTCACTTTCTCTGTACCCTTTTTAAGATAAATTACCATGCTTATTTCGTTTTTTCAGCAACCGAGATCAGCACAAGTCAGATTCAGCACCAATATGTCAAGCATGTCACAAGCAAACATAGTAAGCTTAATTTTACTTTTTTTCCCCCAGGGGAATTTTAGCATTCACAAGACTGGAACTGAAGCACACTCTTCCTAGCAAGGCTCACATCTGTATCCTCCAAGATCATGGGCACAGACACTGTTCTGAGCTGTGCAGAGCACAGAAGAGATGCAGCAAGGCAAGGGAACTCTGCAAACAACAGGGGAAAGCTCTGCAGCCTACAAAAAATCAACCAGGCGTATCCTGTAGGTCTGCCTATCTGTGATCTTCCTCTTCAAGGCACTTCTATATCCTCCAGTGATTTCAAAACCCAGCACATACTGTTTCAGCTTTGATGCTCTGTGCTCTCATTATCAACCAACCAATACCGGAATATCCTTTCTTCTTGCAGCAAACCCCCTTTTTTCCCTAGGGGTAGAGCTGGTTGGACAGAACAGACCAGGCATTTAGCATTCCATCACGAACCTAAGCATCAGCTTGAATCACTAAGGCTTGCACAGCTCCAGCACATTCCCATAAGCTGCAAACACCAGCCCGGTAACATCTTCGTCAGGCAGCAGTTGCAGGGGTATTTGGTTTAGCATCCACAGCAGAGGAAATCATCAGCTTACATCACAGCAAAGAGTGACCAATTTGTGGTCAACCAAACTACTCCCAAGAGCCAACAAGCCAAGTGCAATGCAGTAATGACAGAAATTTGGATTCAGAACATCAGGAGGTGTTGAGACACTCTGCCTCCACAGGACTGACAGGGGCAGAAGCCATGCCAAAATCTGGATGCAAGAACTGCAGAAATGCTGGGCTGGGAGGGAAGTCAAACAGTCACCAAGCCCTGAACCCTCTCTTGGCTTGTCTTCGTGCTGCTCTCCAAGGCAACACCGGCACAGCCCTGCCAAGAGCAAGGACGCGGCTGCAGTTCCCAGCGACGGGCACCACTTGCCCCACCACCCGGGAAGGGCTGCTGTGCTGCTAACAAAGAGGTTTCTAATGCTTTTTGGGTCAGCTCCAGCATCACTCATTCTCCTTTACCACCACCAGGAGCTGGAACCCACACTCTAAGAAATGCCAGCCTGCCCTGCTGCTACCAGGCATGACAGAGACGATGCACTGGAAGACTGTGTGCAGAAAAGGAATTCCCTGTATGCAATTTTTGTCTTGTCCTTTCTTCAGACACGGACAGACATTGTGTGCTGCACTCTTCACAACACCTTCCTGGATGTCTCAAATCTGCTGTGCTACCTTAGAGTCTCAACTCTACCATGTGCTCACAATCTTCAGTTCCTCTCCTTGCCCTCCTTTGTCTTGCATGCCATCTGTTGTGTTTGCCGCCACACCTTGACATAAATTTGGAGACACTTCAGCTTTTTCTAAACAAATTGAAGTTCCTTGTCCCAGCTCACAGTGTGGACACAAATTGTGACTACACAACTTATCACACAATGAGCTGGAGCACAGACAAAACCAGGAGAGCACAGATACTCAGCTCCAAAACTACTGCTGAAGAGAGCATCCCATCAAACCACAGCCTGACACCTGTGGGCTCTAGGGTTGTTTTTTTTTTTTTTTTCCCTAGGTTTAACATATGCAAATCTTCCAGCTATTCCTCGTAAGTAAATTTTCCCAAACTGAAGCTTCATCTTCCCAAGCTGCCTGCTTTTGTATTTAAAATAGAGGGGCTGAGACTGGATGCTGTGTTCCAAACAGGGTTTTATAGGACAACAAAGATTGAAGAGCTGGAATTATTACCATTGCCATTTTCGTCTGGGTTATTCAAGACCTACCTGTCTTGTAACAGCATCTGACTGCAATTCACAACCAGTCTGTGATTCACTGCAGCTCACAGATTCCTTTCTGTAGTTAACCTGCTCATTTTCAGAGTTACTGTTCATTTTGGGTACGTGCATCCATTTTCCAAGAGTGCTGCTTTATACTTGTCTTTAGGGAATTTATTTTTCTTATCTTTAAACTACCCTTGCATCTCATCAAAGCAACTGTAAGAGAAGATGTTATGACCTGGAGTACTTGCAATGTCCCTGGTTGTATTTCATCTTCTGTATTATCTGCAGTCTACCAGCTGATGTGCTAGTGACCCTGAAAATAACTTCCTGCTCCAACAGAGAACTATTTCTTTTAGCTTCTTAAGTACCAGCTTACAATGATTCCATCTTCAGCACATTTCCCAAGTTTGTTTCCTGAGCTGTTGGGATTTCCTCAAGAACTGCTCTACAGTCACTAAAGTCACTAAAATACCAGACTTGGTATGAGACTGCCTAGCAGTTCTGCAGGCTCTCCATCCTTCAGGAGAACTTGGCACACCAGGATGCATCACAGCTAAGGGCAGGCAACTCAAGACAATATGAGTTCCAAAGCAACTTGAAATTTTCTTCCAAGTCAGATCAAGCAAATCATCCATTCCCCATTTAGGATCAGCATCAAAGTTTTTCAAGTCTTACCTATCCAGCTCTCTATTGCTATTTCCCATGGCTGAGCTAAGACTTTAGGGCTGCAGGCATTTACAAAGAAAAGCTCATGCTCAACGGGTTAAAAGTTTTTATTTTGATTAACTTTAAATCATAAATATGATTTCCACTTGAAAAGGGAACACTTCATTTAACAGACATAGCGGCTCTGATGGGTAATGAAGGGCTTTGAAGGAAATTAAAAAACAAGGAAGCAAGGGGAAAAAGAAAAATAACACTTCCAGAAAGTTTTCCGAAGGAAATGAGTAACCACTTGTTATTAAATGATAAATCACAGTCCTCGGGAAGTGGCATTGTCTGTGGTCTATTTTTAATGAGAAAATACTTGTCACTGGCACAAGGGCTATATGGGACACGTCTGTGGGCAGTGGGAGTGTTCACTGGGAGCCATCATCTCACTGCTGCTATTCCCATCACTTATCAGCAACAAAAACAGGATGAAAAGTACATGATTTAGAGAAAAAAAATGCATCCAGGGCAACAAACAAGGGTTACTGTTCTCCATGGATGGAAGACAGGAGGAAACACTAGAGATCAAGTCAAGGCTGAGTGTAGTCTTAGGCTTTGCTTGTTTTCCTTGTGTGAGGGATGCACATGAAGCCACCAGGAAGCAAATCTGTGCTGACCCCAATGTCTCTATAGGGGTTAGTGACCTTCCACATGCACTAACATCCTCTTTGTCCTTGAGATGGGGACACATTAGGCACACAGCCACAAGAAACCTCTGGGCCTCTTTTCCCCAAGGTTTGCCACCAATACAGGGTTTTCTGGGGAAGCACCTGATGCTGCAGCACCACTGATGCTGAACACTTCAAAGGTGTAATTAGCCTCATTTTATGCTGATAAACGAGTCCCAGATTCCTGTGGCAAAGTGACTCAACAGCTGGGAATAGGCACACAGTGTTGAGGGAAAAGACAGCAGAACTGGCTGGAGGCTCAGCTATAAGCAGAGCCAAATCAGAGGGACCACAAGCTCCCAGACCTGGCCATCAGGCAGCAAGACTCCCTGCACACAGCTGAAGGGACCATTTCTGGCATCTTATGCCAAGCCCAACTCTCCCAAGTCCCAGCCAAGCACTGCCAAGCCCAAGCCATGGGGTTCAGCTGCAGCCACGTTCCCCATGCACCCAACACTTTCTGTCCCAACACCACAAACCCTCACAAACTTTCCAGACTGCGACAGTAAGGAGCAGGAACCTATGGCCAACGTGCTGAAATACCACGCACTGTGCCTCATTTTACCATGAGGGTGACCAAGCTGGTTCAGGAAGGTTGTGGAGTCCCCATCTGTGGAGATATGCAAAAGCCATCTGGACACAGTCCTGGGAAACTGGCTGTGGCTACCTGCCACCTGCACAGGTCCCTTCCAGCTTCCACCACCCTGTGACTTTTTAATTGCAAAGCCAACTGCATCGCAATCCTCCGCTTTCACTGACCCACAAAAAAGACTGTAATTATTCCGTTTCTCAACTATTTCTGACATTCTTTCCAGAGATGAAGTTTAAGCCTTTTTTTCCCTTTTTCTGTTTAATAGGAACGTAACCCCACAGTTCACAGCAGATTATAGAACATGCACACACACATCACTCTTCCAAAACAGCATTTGCAAGTGTTTGTTTGATTTTTTTTTCCTCCCACCCATAAACCACCACCCTGCTGGTCTCATTCATTGTGTGGCATTTTGCAACGAAGCGTAAAAATGGTATTAATCATCACTCTGAAAAAACACAAACTTCTTCTCTGAGGTTTGAAATAACCATTTGGAAGAAAAACTTCCAGGAGCCAGAAGGACTGACAGGGCTGGAGACTGAAGTCCTTGTTTTCAAAGGCCAAGTGTATCCCAATATATCCCTTGGACAGTTGCCCCAAGCCAGAGTTATAATACTTCATTCTTCAGTTCAAGTAGCGAGAAGGAGATTTGGTACAAAATCAGGACAAATACCTAAAGGGAATAAGGAGGAAAATGTGTGGTAAATTTAATGGGAGGCCTGAGATCTAACTACAGACTTGGTGAGCTTGCCTGAAGTCTCAGCTGCCTCTCATCTCCAGGATGCTGCAGCCAGAAAGATCAAATAAAGGTACCCATCTCTCACAGGCAGCACCTGAGCATCACGGAGCAGCAGTGCTGGCAGTCACCCATGGCACAGTGTTGCTTCAGCCACAGGCAGAAGCACAGAGATCTACAAAGGCTATGCCAAAAAATAAAAATCATTATCATCCTTATGTTTTCTGGCCAAACACCACTGGAGAAAACTACCTTCTACATAAATCAAGTTCTTTGTCCACCTCTGTAGATTCAGTGCTTCTCACAGAAGGGGAGCTTCTGTCAAAGATGGAGTCAGAAAAAAAATGAGGCTCTTTTTTAAGATAGATGCTTTAGCAGAGATTTGCCAAAGGCTTTGGAATCCCTCTGCTTCAGTGCTAAAACATTAATAATTTAAACACCTTCTCTTAAATTAGGAAGGGCACTAAAAGAAACTATTGGAAGAGAAAAGCCATGAAGCTCACCACCACCTCCAACTCAAATACTGACATTTTCTCTCAAACCTCAAAAGTAGCTTCAACAACGTGACAAACAAGAAATTTACGTTTTTCTTATCTGTCCTTCCCTCACGTTTTCTCCTCTGCCATTAATCTTCCAGGCAAAGCAGCTGACCACAAGGACAGGGCATGCCAATCATCATGGTACAGAAAGACACAGGATGCTGTAATCAGGGGCAGGGGTGGTGCCAACAGTTGTAAAATGTTTCACAGGGCATGGCAAACATTTTGTGTTTACTGTTATATATAGTGGGATGGGACAGGATGGGACAGGACAGGACAGGATACAACCTACAACCATCATCTAGGTCAACTGCAAGTACTTTGTGTTAGAAGAGCAAGACAGAGGGAGAGAGAAAATAATCAATTGTTTTCTCTTCTTTTTAATCAGTAATCCCAGACTCTTGTGCATGGTGAAATTCCCTGCTTATTCAAAGCCTGTATGCCTCTGCCTGTCTTGGCTACCAATGCCTTCCTTATCAGCACATTTCATTCTTTCCTATTCTTTAAAGAGTTCTGCAAAATGAAAAAAGTGTATTATCTCCATATTTAAGAGACAAAAAAGGCTGGTAGAGATAGGTCTACCTCACTATCAAGGTTTTTCAAGAGCAGGAACAATGTGGCAGCCCAAGATCCCTGTTCTCTACACAAACCCCATCAGGGACCCCACCTTCTTCAGCAGCAGCTGGCCCAGGCACAAGCCTCTGTCCTGGTATCAAGGTGGCCAGATAAAAGCACACACTTGGAGACACATCCCCCTCTCCCACACAGATATATGAACTTCAGATGACCAGTCCAAATTTGCAAAGATGTGTATGGCCAGGGTACACCATCCATTTACTCCATACCAGGTCTTCTCTTGAAGAAAACCTCTTTGATTTGAGTCCCCAGTGCAGCCATATAAGCACCAGAAAAATGCAACCTTATGACTCTCCAAAGGATGCTTTAACACATCCTCTTCCTCAAGGGAAAAAAAAGAGGATTAGCTATTCCTACATGCCAGGCAATCTGGTGACCAAGTGCCTTCCTCTGATAGCTTTTCCAGACAGTCATGAACTTTAAACTGATTTTTGTCTCCAACTCCCAACAGCTCCTAAACAGTGTGAGCTAAATATTTATAGAAGAATCACTGTTTGTTTAAGTTTCAATCCATACTCCCTGAGGTCCAATATGCCCAGATCCTGAAATGACAGCTGATTACAGAAGAGCCTGAAAACACCACAGAGGGGACACTGAGACTTACCAGATCTTTTATCTGGACACTTTCTGCAGTTGTTGTTTGGGGAGCCTTTCCCAGCTTCTTTCAAAACAAGAGGAACTGCAGCTCTTTCCAACCAAGGTCCGTGTTTCATCAGACACTTTGGCACAGCCCTGCTCAGTGACACAGAGCCCCAGGTTTGGGGGGCCCCCGTTGTGCTCCAGAGCTAGGCATATGGATTGCTGCTGGAAATGCAATTGAAGCACCCAAGCTGCTGAGCAGCAGGTAGTGAGGCACAGCACCCCAAAACCACAGGTGGGGCACTGACAATGTCTGTCACTTCAGCTTGACAATTTCTACCCCGACCCATCTCTTCTGGACTCAGTAACAGCTTTTCCAATTTACCATAGTGTCCACTCCAGTGGAACAAAAAAGTCCTCCCACACCTTACAAAAGAACTACAGATACCCAAGCTTTTAGTCTAACTGAACAGCCTGTCAGAAGTTGAAAAGACACCTGTATGAGCCAACACACTACTGCTATAAGCTAGCCAAGTCCAACAAGTCAGCTGCTTACATATGGTGCTACATGGTTTCATGGGTGAGGCAAGAAAAAATAAGACCATGCATCATCCATCCCCTTTAATCATGTGTGACAAGAGTTGTCCTTTTGGAATGTAACTGGGGACTCATCACCATCAAGAAGCACACAAGATGCAAGGCTACCAAGCAGGCACAGTTCTACACCAACACATCCCAAATGAACACCCTGTAGACCTCAGTGTCCAGCTTGGCAATCTTTCAGAGGGACAGCAGAGGCCAAGAGACAACACCCAGGCAAACACACTTCCAATGACCACCCAAGGCTGGTAATTCCCTTTTTTAAAATGGTTTCACATACAAGCTCCTGCATGAAAAAGGGAGTAGAAAGTGTTTATTTCCCTTCAGACAGGTGAGAGGTTGGGATGTCTTTGCTGAAGTCCAGCTACCTGAAACCTGCTCTGCACTTGCTTTGAACAGCCCCTTGGATGACTGGATGCTGCTGAAGAACTCAAAACTCCCACTGACAGATGTTGCTGTGCCTATCCCATCAAGATGAATTCTTCTACTGCAGTAAGATGGGACTCTGCAATGTTGCTCCATCCTGGGGTTCTCCAAGGGACAGCACGACTCATCCTCCCCTGCAGAGGATGCTCCAAGGCATTTAGCCCCAGTAAAATAGAAAATGTGGTGTTTCAAGGAAGAGAGTGACTTTTGTCATCAGGTAGATCTCAAGGACAGGTTTGCATGCTCATCAGGAGTCTTGATATCCAGGCCCGTGCATGGATGAAGGACAAACGTGGAAATGTCCACGCCAATGCCACACATGCACTCAAAGCCCACCCCCCCTCCACATGTATTTTCTATCCAGATCTGCCTATGCACACACACACACACAGAGCAAAGTGCCATGAATCTTCCTCATGTGTTACATGCATGGGAATATGCAGGAGTACAGAGGCCCACCACCAGCCAGCCACACTGGCTGACAGGACTAAAGAGGAGACTGCAACAAGAAAGCTGGAAATAATGACAAGCACTTTCATCAGTAAAACTGCAATTACTCAGCCAGCATACTGCCCTGCACCTCTGTGCAGCAAGTAAATCTACCTATTAGAGAGATGACTCTATTGTGATCTGACTTTTCCATGTTTTATTTCTCTGACTCTCATTCCCCATTATTGGAAGCACATCACCATGGCTGCGGGGTCCACTAGAGCCAGCCATGGCTGGGAGGTAGAAGGCACAAACATGCAAACAAGGAGCCTTCCCTACTGCAGCTGGTCTCCTCCAGCATCATCCACACATTCAACACCATGGAGTTGGCTTTACTGATGCTTCACGGAAGAAAATTTTACTAGGGCATAGAAGAAAGACACTTTTCCATTTTAACTCACCTGGCCATAAAAACAAAAAATAAAAGGAAAATAAAGAAGAAATACAGCCCCCCTCTTTCCCTTTTTACATAAATATTGGATCTGAGCACTTTATGCTCCTAAGAAGTTAAAAATAGGAAATAATAAGAAGTCTGTGTGCTGCATCTTTTATCAAAGCCCTTTATAAACATCAAAACCAGCTCCTCTGCACTCTTTTATATTTTCCTGCTGTCACTCACAATTCATAAAAGGGGTATACAGAGATACAAAGGGTAAGGCACTTTCCAGTACTGTCACAGAGTCTGGGACAAAAAAACAGCTTTTCCTCAAAGCTCTGAAATCTAAGAGCAATTTCATGACATAATGTCACTTTTAGCACAAGAGATGAATAATAGATATTCAAAATATAATAACACTTTCATAAGTAAACAATGCTTTGCAGTGTCAAAGCTTTTCAGCAGCAGTGTCAAGCTTTTGCAGAAGGATCAACAGTGCAATCACTGAGCACCACTGGGAAGCAAACACTGCAAGAACACACAAATCTTTAACCAAAAGCCAGAGTCTCTCTGGCCAAACTCCATCTGTCTTCTCTAGAGACACATGTCCAGATCCCTCCTACAAAAAAAAAGGGAGGTAGGGAGATTAACAAGGTGACCCAGAAACCCCTCACACATAAACTTGACTCTGACCCTGCCATCTCTGAGGGACGAGTGATAAATCCAAACCTCCTCCCCACCTGAAAGATGAGCCGGCTTACACTCACCTATTTCAAGAGATATGAGCATTAATTAACTCCAGCATTAAAAAAACACATTTGAAAGATGATAGCTGCTAGAATATTCATGACTCTTACCCAGTCTGTTTATATAACTGGATATGAAGCAAATCCTCCATGTAAACCGTGGCAAACCTGACAGCATCATTTACCTGTTCAGAATCTTTTCCACAGAAAGCAGATTCAATAACTTGTGGTCACAGTCATTTTCTTTCCTGCCCTGCACATAAGAGTTAAGAATTCATAGGGAGGAAGTGATAAACCCATGATAAAAAATTCCAGTGAACTGTCAAGCATTACCCTAACCAAAAAAGAATTTCCTCCTTAGTCATCCACAGGCAGGGTAAGCCAGCTCCCCCATGAACTACAGAAGAACAGGGGAAAAGTGCTTATCTGGGAAATTACTTCTCTTCCTAGTACCTCAGAATCTAATTTTTAAGCAGGGCAAAGGTCAAATGAAAACCACCTGATGGTGATGCAAATGGAGCCCTGGATAAAACTGCACAGGGGCCACCACAAAGAGCTGCTCTTTGCAAAAAGCTTAAGGAAAGACAAGAGATGGTGCCAGTGGGGAGGATGATGGCAATGCCACATCCATGTGCCACAAGAATGTTGCCAGTGACAGGAGGCCACATCGAAGCTGTGGAGGGGGCCAAGCCAGGGCAGTGCAGGGTCTCCAGCTCAGGGAATGCCCCCAGCCAGGTAAACTGGGTTACTAAGCCTGGGTTGAAGATACACTTCTAATTGGGATCATAAGAGATCCACCCTCCAGAGGCACCAGGGCTGGAATGCAGCTGTGCCTCACCCCACAACTTGTCTACAAAAATCATTATAAACATAAACTTTTTTTTTTTGTTGCACACATTCAGACCCCACTTCTGCTGCTGGAGCCTCAGGTCTCTAATCTGACCTCCTGCCTTTGACACTGCAAAGATAAAGAGAAGGGAGCACAGTGATGGTACCCTGCAAAAGTAGAGCCAGCGAAAAATCACAGGATACCCAAAACAGTGTCAGGGGAAAACTAGGAGGCTGAGTTAGAGTCAAGCTTAGGAAACACCCTGAGAGTAAAATATTGCCCAAAATAGCATTTTGTGTTTCTGAACTGGGCTCCAGACAGCAGGACAAGAAGATTAGGCAGATGCCCTCCCATGGTGGCAGGCTGGCCCCACAGCAGCCACTCCTGCTGGGCAGTTTTTGCCTGCTGCCCTATGTAAGCAACCAAACCAGCTTGGAGATGATTAAAGCTTAATCGAAACTCTCCAGATCATGCTCTGTTCACAGCTTTGGGACAGTGCAAATCCTGCCACCTTTACCAAGACCCCCTCCAAGGGCCTCTCACAGCCCTGGGATGCCAGCCAGCTTTGGAGGCTTTACATTTTCGTGGCATGAGACAAATTTCGCTAAGAGCTCCTCAATGCTAATCCACGTAACGCTGCCCAGCAGCTGGGAGCACAAGAAAACAGCCTGTGCACACCTTCAGTTCTGCACAGAACCCCTCAAAGCAGCACAGGGGATTCAGAAGCTGAGCAGACACCTCTTGCTTTCTTGCTGGCATTAACAATATGTCTCAGAATATGTCACTGCTTCTTTGCAGCCTGAAGAGCACAGTAAGTCAGCAGATAGTTCAGTATTTACTGTGCAGAGTAAGGCAGCACCTGCAGATGCAGGCACTCATGGAAAAGCAAAGATCATACATAAAGAAAGATTTTTATTTTGAAAGTAATGTCTGGGATGCTTTGGTTAATGCAAAATTCCCAGGAAGGTCTTAAAGCAATCAACAGAGGATCATTAAAGACATACTAGGAAGATTATTCCAGATATTTAAAAATATAGAAATATTTATTTACTTATATAAATAAACAGAAATATGGCCTAATGTATTCCCAGTTACATGCCCTGCAGTGAGGGCACAAATGGCATTCATTAATAAGTGCCCCAAAGGAGGCACATCCCTTAGGGAGAGAAAATGCACGCTGCAAAAGGGGTTCATGCTCTTAGCATAAACTCAGGACTGAGATCCACCATTAATTTGCTTTGCTTATGTTGAACTTTCACTGCTGCACAATGAGCAAAATCAGCCTGAGCAGGATGAGCACAGGTGATCAACATCCTTCACCCTGGGCACGTTCTCCTCCAAATTCCCCAAGCAAGACAGGGGAAGAAAGATCAAAGCACAATTTCAGCATCGCAAGCTTCAGCATTTTCCTTGAGCAAAGGAAGATGTGAATCCAAAGATTCAGCTGTAAATATTTTAAAAGTGGCAAATGGACCTTTGGCAGCCAAAATAAGAATCTTTAAAAGCAAAAGCATTTGCTGCCCCCAACCCCTACAAATCCAGCCTGCTGAAGTGGTAAGTGAGGTTGCCCACAAACTGAAAACTGAAACTAACTTCAGCCCCAATTCCAAAAAACCTGGAAGTAATTTTAGAAGCAGGAAACCATCAAGCAAGAGAAGCACCTGTAGATTAAAACCTCTTCCTCTGTCAGGCTTCAACACATTTGACTCACAAAACCATAAAGAAAGTAAGACTCCCTTAAAAAAGCCTCATTGTCAAAATCTTTTATAGCTTTGAGGTTATATTTTATCCTTAAACCAATAAATACTTGCAATTCCTTAATTTGCTGCCAGCTGGGGAGAGATTTAAAAACTTCTGCAAACCTGCAATTTCAGTGCTGGTCTGTGCTGGGCACTGAAAAATTCCACTGGGGTGAGAGTGAGAGGGGTTAGTCATGACAAGAACATCCCTGCAATGTGCCAGGGCTGCTTTTCACTGTCATCCAACCATCCTTAATAGTGACTTAGACCATCAGTGATTTTTATAATCAGTTATGTGCTTTTGAAATACACACCCACATACATAACCCTCACAGGCAGCCAAATAGAAGCTTTCTGGTTTTTCTTTTATTATTATTAATAACATGCATCTGTGCACAGACCAACCCCCTAAAGGACATTTTGATCCAAGGATCTGCAACCTCACTCAAAGCAAACTTTAGTTACTTTACCAGCAAGTATCTTGAATGCTAATGGGGTTCATCTCTTAATTAGCACCTAGGGAAGCAGCTGGCAGCCCCTCTGCCTGGATGCTCACACTGACCTACAGCAAAGCCCTTAAACTACTTACCCTCTGAAGCTGCCCCACATCTACGCAGGGTGAGACGTGCTCTGGAGAAAACCTGAGATGATTCTTCCTCCCTGTAAAGGACAGCTGCACATTTACAACTGAAACATCATTCCCAGCCAAGCTCTAATTCTTGGGCCACCCCCAGTCCCCCAGGTGTGCCAGGTTCCCTGCCAGACTGTGAGTGACTGGGGAGTCACACTGCAAGGGGCAACGCAGAACACAGAATTCAGGGTACATCCACCACGGCTTTTCTCCATGCTCCCTGCGAGTGCAGACCCTACAATGCACAGGTCAAGCACCCTGGGGCTGATCTGGGTTATCCAGGTCACAGGCAGGTTTTGTTCAGTGTCCAGAAGCACCAAAAGGCCTGGCAGCACCAGAGCACAACAACTGATGCCTCATTCACTCCCCGTTACTTTTAAAAGATAAAGCTCATTCCACTGCAATGTGCTGCTGACAAAGGACCCTTTCACATTTACAGCAACAAGGGGAGATCTGGTTTGCACTGTCTTTATCAAACAGCTGACCACAAACAGAAAAAAAAGGAAAAAAAAAGATTTTAAGTATCAGTGGTGTTTCCTTTAACTGTAGATAAACAAAACAACCGCAAGTGATGTGTCTTTCTTAGGTGCTTTAGAAGTTGATAGGAGCTAGTTAATAAAACACTGTGGATTTCTGTGATGGGAAAACTGCTAATTCAAGCTAAGGAAGGAAAACTATCTTCAAATGAAGAGCTGGTTCCAGGGGAGGTCTCTGCAGCACAGCACCAAGTCCATGTGAGTAGGAAAGAGGGTCAGGCCCTGCTGGGCTGAGCCTCCAGGCAGTGCCACAGGAGAAGCTCTGCCTTGGCACATGTCACACTGCAAGGACTTGACCATGGACCATCCCCTCCAGCCTGGCAGGATGCTGCTCTCCACCTCCAAGCCCAAATCCCTGCTGTTAGCTCCAGCCTCTCTCACGAGCACAGCAAGCACTTGACTTAGCTCATTAATAAAGCAAAGAACATCTTTATCCCCAGTCTTTGTCTACCATCTCCATCCGGCCTAAGAGTCACAGTCAAACTGAGGTGTGAGGAACTGATTATGTTTCCCACTGAACATGTTCTATCCACCTCATTTCCTTCCTTTGATGCAAAATTGTGCTTACAAAGCAAGAAGATGAAACTTTTAATGCCTCACAAATGCTGAGGGGAATGCAGAATAAATGTACAGCAAAGCATTTTCAGCCCTTTTCCTTCAGCACCTACTCGTTGTATGGTAAAAATAAAAGTTGGACAAAGAGCTAATTTTTTGTCTACCCTGTAGAAGGAGAGATATGTTCAACACAGCAGGACACCCTGAGCATTTGACCAAACCAGCACAAGTGCAAAAAAAAATTATTTTCACAACAAAGTGATACCCATAGACACCAAAACAATGATTCAATTCTCTGATAGAAAGAATGGAAAAAAACTTGTCACCTTCACAAAAACATTTAATTCATTGTAAATGACTCTAAAAATGCAAAATTGGTTGTCATCACTGATTCTGTTAAGTTATACACATCTATATGGAAAAGGAATAGCTTAATTTTAGAGCTAAATTAATCTCCTTATTTATGGGGTAAGTCATCCTTAAAATTATGTTCTTCAATAGAAATTCTGTTGAACTACAAGGAGAAAAAAATGGATTTAACACTTGAGTCATCTTTTTTGCAGTGAGACAATGAAGCCTGATAAGCTGATCCACACATGGCTGATGGCAGCTGCGGGTTACAAACACAGCTGCCCAAGTGTTCCAGAGGATCCAGGTGGAGGAACAAAGAGCATCAGATCCAGCCTTTCCCTCATGTATGAGAGTATGGTTGGTCATCAAAACCTTCAGAAGCTGTAACCACTGCTCCACAAGAACCTACATCTCAAATTGGGTCTGTCCCAACAAAGCAAAGCCACCTTCAGAGTACAGCACCAGGGACTCTGGAAGGTCTTACCTTTAGCAGAAGCTAGTAAGGAAAAAAAAGAGACTGAACTGAAGATCAAGAAAGCAAACTGGGCAGTCAATGAGAAAACCATTTACATACCTGCTGGACAGGAGTGCTGCTGCACTGGAAAAGCTCTGGGAGAAGAGAAAATATCTCCCAGCTGGGTAAAGCAATGGCTCCACTTCAAGAAGATGCATGGGGAGGTATTCCAGTAAGTGACTGTATGCTATAATCCTCAGTAGAGGGCCACAAATGACACAGGGTGACCCAGGAAAAAACAGGGTAAAGAGATGGTAGAAACTTCCAGATGCTTTTATCCACAGCCAGTATTCTCCAGAGGGTTTTGTGGGTCCATATGTCCATGCATCCCATGCTCCCCATGCTCCTAAAAATCCTCTGGAGCCACAAACAGGACCAGACTGCCAGACTCCAAACGTTATTCCAGACCAGTGGAACACGTGGGGTTGGGACCTTCAGAGAGAAGAAAAGGACAGGCCATTACACAACAGCTCTTACCACGTTGGACAAGGTTTATTCCCACAGAAACTCCCATTTTTTATTTATTTTTGCACAGAAGGAAGTTATAGGTGTTTTGTTTTGTTTTTTAATTTGCACGATTTATTTAAATTAATGTAACAGTGAGCATAGGCACAGCATGGAGCACCACCTCCAGATACCTCATTGGTTCTAGGTGGTGGGGACAAGGAGGAGGGCAAGAAGCCAGCAACTGAAAGAAGTTCTCACCTAACCAACAGACCTTTCCAAAACTTTTTATTTTTTTTGTCAGGTGAGAGGAGAGAGTTTTTCTTCCCTCTCATTTTTTTCCACACCTTCTAAACCTAATGAGGCATTTTCACTGTCAGGGAAGAGGAGGATGGAAAGGGCTGTGAGGCAGCAGGTCAGCAGCACCATCTGCCTTCCTGACTTCAGTGGAAAACCTCTGTCCAGCATCAGGAGAATCACACCCCAGCAAGCCACAGCAAGGTCTGGCACAACCCATCAGTGACACAGCACAAACACTCAGCTCCTCAGTGCAACAGCCCAATGTGACCTCTGAGCACAGAGCCACACTTCCCACCTCCACTTGCAGAGAAAATAAACACATCCCAGCAAAGCGGCTCAAAATACCCGAGGAATTAGTCATAAACATTCTAGTATTTGACGTATATAAACCCATCATGATCTGGGGGGTTTGGGCTGTTTGTTTTTTCAGTTCTTTTAATCTGATCTTACTAATTGTGCTGGAAGTAGAGTTGCTGGGATTTTTGTTTGTTGTTTTAAAATATGAAAGCTGTCACATAAACACAGGCGAGTGCCAGGCCCGGATATAATGCCCAGCAAGTGCTGAAAGGAAACTCAAATAACTCATTGCCCGACATTGCTTTCTAGTTCATCTGTAAAAAGAAAACAGCAGAGAGCAGCTGAGAGCCAAAAAGGTTTTTTCACTTTGTTTTAGCTGCAGAAGCACAGGAAGGTGATAACATTGTGTGTAATGTAACCAAGCAAAGGAGTAATGAAAGCGCAAGCAAATAGATCAAATAGGACAGGGTTAAGGAAAAGGTGTGATAATCATTTGTTTTGCTAATTGTGTCAATAAAGTCCTATCTACCCTCAAACAGCGGAAACGTCATCAGATATTTAAAAGGGAAAAATTAAATGTACAAAACCCTGACAAAGTGTGCCAGATTTTCTCCCCCAGATGTTCTCTTTAAAGGGTTGATTAGGAGAACCACATGTTTATTTGAAATAAAATTCCACTGACTTTGATCATGTTAAAGTCATCTCACATACAATATCTACTTTGAACCAAAACTTCTTGCCTTGGGATAACAATCAAAATTGCCTTCTCTGCAGGAAAGATGCACCATTACCTCAGCACAACCTAAGCTGGCTCCTGGGGACACCCCACAAAAATGTGATGTCTGCAACATGTTTTTATTCATACAAAACCCAGCATGCAAAGCAGTACGAGGCAACTGGAAGTCAGCAGACAGGCTCTCAGATGAAGTTGCACTTGAAGTCTGCCAATTCATGGAAAAATAAATCTGAATTGCCTTGTCCTTGCTTCTAGTGTTTTTCCAGTGATGGGGAGGGTTAGGAAATTAAATATTCCCTAACTTCCCCCCAGTTAAATGAACTGAAGCTGAAGAAGGTCTGACCCAAGTCCCTGAGTTGATGAAAATATTTTGGAAAAGGATTCAAATCTCCCCAAAACAACTTCCAACCTACTAATTACACAGCTAATCTCAGTCACTCTGATAACTATATGACATGGAAAATGTCTGTAAAACCTATTTCTCTACAGGAAGAACACCTGCCCAAAATCCTCGAGCTAACTGTTTTCTCCATAAACCAATTAGCTGTAAAATATGAGCATGCAAACAGAGATGGATCTCTGTTTCCAGAGAAATGAGGCTTGTCCCACCAACCCAGCCCCTCGCTGTGCTGTGCCTGATGCACCAGCAGGGCTTTTTCTCCAGGCTCAACAGGGATGTGTCAATATGTACTTTGCTCAGTTCTCCTGGGAGACGAGCTCAGCAGTCCTCCCTGTCCAACAAGCAAAAATGTAATTTTTTTTTTGTTTTCTATCTTTTATATCTCTCCCCATGTCTCATATACCACACCACCCACACCACTCCCATCATCTGCCTTCAGGGCCAGCTGGATGGCAGCAGGACTCACGGGCTATGCAACAGCTCAGGGAGCAGCATCTTGCACAAGGTATGTTTTTACATAAACATATGGGCTTTTCTAGTCAGATTTTAACAGACAAACCAAAGGCAGATGATTAATGTTCATTTCACACATATTCCTGCATGCTATGCAGGAACCTCAGTACCTTCCACCCCCCAATATAAGAAGACACTGTCTCATTGCTACCCTGTTTGAGAGGCAGATGAAATTCAAACTCTTGTGCTCAGCACATGACTGAAAAGACAAACTTTCCAATTCTCTGGACTCTACCCTTAAAATGTGCCAGATCTTTAAGACTGAGTACGCTGCCTGCTGGAAAGAACATCACTCCAGCTCACTGCTCTGCTGCTTCCCCCTCACACTGGAGGGTCTTCCCTGCAGACTGTCCATGAGTGTTGTCCAACACCAACAGTTTAGGTCTTGCTCTTAACAGGTCACTGAAGGTCAAGCAGCAGGCTGGCAGCAAAGCCCTGAAGTGCATCCAGAATTTTCAAGTCATGGGACAGCACTTGAAAAACACATTCATCCCTTGACAAGAACCAATTCCATTACTTGTTCACAACAAGGGTGGAATCACTGGCACACAGGAACAGCATGGACTGAGCACATGTCAGCTCTGAGCAAACAAGGCATCACCCCCAGCACGAGCAGCACTCAGCAGCAGCACCCTGAGCAGCACCTCTCCTCTCCAAGGGCAGCAAGAACCTGTCAGCACGAGCTGCAGGAAAACAGCAATGAGTAAAGTGTGCCCTAAAATAGAGAGACCCCAAATGATTAATAAACACACAAAAGGAGTTAAGAGACTTGTTCCTCATTAGTTGAAAAATACATGAGGAAGAGAGGAGTCCCACCTGCTAAATTTTGAATGTTAAAGAGTCCCAAGTGCAATGGCTCATTTTTAAAAACAAGGGATGTTTTCTGTGCCTGTGTTTTATTTGAAGGAAAGGGTTGGGTTTTTTACACTCTAACATGTTCATTACAAACCAGTCATGTGAATTAAATGCAGTAAGGGACCTGTTAAACCTCATGATCACTGCAGAAAGCTCCAGCAGTGACTTTATTATGGGCAAGAAAGTAACTGGGGCATTCATGTCTGGTGCTCCTGCAGTATGTGCTCAGTTTACCAACATCAAAATCCCCACCTAAACACAAGATGAGTATCTCAAAAGAGCTTTGTTACACCCCCATGCAGAAGAACATCTCCAGACACAGTGACTGCTTATCAAGGTCAATGTTACCAAGCAGAGAATAAAAAAGGGAAAAAAAAAAAAAACAATTCAACCTTTCTGTTTTAAAATAAATTCTCCAGCAAATGGTTGCAGGTGTATTTCCTGAAAGGCAGCACTTTGCTGCCATGAGTATCTCAGCTACCACGACGGATTGCATTTCTCCTGATTTAGTGAGCCAAAGCAGGCTCAGCACCAGCCCTGGAAGAAGAAGAGGACAGGATCAAGCCCAGATTGTCCCCTGCAATAACATCCAGCTGATGAATCAGCTCAAACCACCTCCAAAACCTCTCCTTGGCTTCCTGTTCTTAGGCACGAAATTTTAGAAGAGCTATAGACTGAATCTGACATAGCAGTGAAGGTGGAAAAATCAAGGAGTTCCGGGTCAATAGGACTTGTGTTTTGTATCAGTGAGGAAACATGAACTTGATTTGCTTCATGGAATTATGGAAGGACACCAGTTAACAATCTCTTCTATCAAATGCCCAGAATATTTATGTCCTTATAAAAGATAAATAAACAAAACCAATTATTTCCCAAAGCAATACAGAGAAAAAAAATTTAAAGGCTGCTGTGCCTTTTCCTCCTAACTCAGCAAGTTTTTGGAGTAACCTGGCTGCTTTTGAGGGCTTCACAAGCTTGGCCAACATCCCAGGCAGTCCCCAGAGCTGGGGCTTTTGCTCCCAGATAAAGAAAAAGCAGCTATGGTTGGGACATGATTAATGAGGGGAGGGCACTTCGCAGATGCTCCCCCAGTCTGTGACCAGGCAAACACACGTGTACATCCAAAGCCTGAGTATTTGAGGGAAACAGGATGGAGGCAAGAACCATTTATCTTGCCTCACCCCATCATTTTTCATCCTAAAAATCAATTCCCTTCTGGGAACTCCAATGAAAAGAGGAGGGTTGAAAAAAGAAGCACAGAAGGATTGCCTGGTAGATTGGGAATTCCAACCTACACTCTGCCCAAAGATGCATTGTTTGGTAATGCATAAAGTGCAACACTAAAATGCTTCCAAGAACTCTCACAACAGCTTCACAATAAAGTGTACATTTTAAAATGTAAGTCTAGCTATTCCATTGAAGGTACCATTACACAAATTTATGTCCCTTGCATCCATCCAGGACTCCTCACTCACACTTGGGATGGGTCTGCCCACCAATCTGAACCAATACCCAAGGGACCAACAGGTTGTATATTTACAGCTTGAGTTCTCACACAAAATGCAGGTCATGACTACACTCTTTTGACTTCACCAAATCACTCCACATAAGGATCACAAGCTGGGATGCTACAATTTGAAGCACTGCTTAGATGTTTTACAATTATCCCCCTTCTTTTAACCATTTTTGAAGACAAAAAGCAAAATCTTACAATCAGACATTTTAAGCACCTAATGTCACCTTGGACCATTTTCAAAGCAAAATTTCATAACCTTATTCTCCATCTGCACCAACTGACACAGATACATTAAGAGAAAAAGATCTTGAAAACATTCCCTAAGGAGAAGTGGGAGGAGATACTCTCCTGATAAATGGTAGACTGTTACATAAAAAGAGCAAAGGAACAAACTGTAAGATAAGTATTAACTTGCCTTTTTATAGTATTCAAGACATGAATGTTTCCCAACATGGGTGACAGTACAAAAAAAAAAAAAAATTCTATTTCATGCTATCAAAATCACTTCTAGTATGGAACACAACATTCCACATATCCTCCTCTTGGAAAAACACGTTTTACAGTGAACTGAAGAGTGTGATTCTTAAGAGATACTGGATTGCCTCACCCAGAAAAACTGAAAGGTCACAGAGAAACAAAGTCCACAAAGAAGGACCACTTTAGCCTTGAACCACTTGCAGCTCATGACAATGACCATGTTTCTTCTGAGATGCAATCATGCTCCTTGGGTAGGAGGAACATCCACATGGACCACTCATTGATCCAAGAGTGTGGGATATTCAGTAACAGACATACAAAAAAGACCAGTCTGATGTCAGCTGCCAAACACTGATGGCACAAGATGCACATCAGGAGAAAATCAGACCTGCAGATCCACTGAAGTGGACACAGTAGTGCAAGGAACAGCACTTTGGGATAGCACTTCATGCCTCTCCCAGGAGACTGTGCATTCTGGCTTAAAAGGTGTTTTTTAGAAATGCTGATCCCAAGGCTGATCTTGCAGAGAAAAGTTGCAACCCTTCAAGTGCATGAGGAAACGGATTTTTGCACTTTCTTTGCTTGCTTTTTTAAAAATAGGCTATCAATTGTATCCACTATCTCTATCACCAACTTCAACTACTGCAGGAAGTCAAGACCTGTGCACCAAAATGAAAGCCAGGTTCCCACACCTGGGTGAAGGAAAGGCCCTTCCATCCTACTGCTCACACCCAGGTGGGTACCATGTCACCTCCCATGCTGCCAGCAGGCTCAAGAAAGAGCATCTTTCTTTACCCTGGCCTCTTGTGCAGGCACAGAGCAGCTCTGCCACCAATGGCTGTCCCACCATGCCATGTCCAGCACCAAGGACCTGCAGGTGCTCTCACAGGTATGACACAGGGCTGCTGCTCCATCTCCAGAGCTGCTCCACTGCATATCAACACACAACCCAGTGCCAGGTTCCCCTGCTGGGCACTGCTGCAATTTGCAATGTGCAATTGTCCCCAGTTCACAGAAAATTGGGAAAACTCACTGCAAACTCACTTTGTGCCTTGGTCAAAATGACCCACAGCTTCCCAGACCAGGCTTGGTCACCATGAACCATCCTGGCTTCCCAGAGCAGGACTCAGACTGAACCCTGCCAACACTTTTTGCTACCTTTTGTTTATGATTTTCAGTCTATGGCATTAGTTACCAGTTTACAATGAAAGGAAAGAAAAATCACTATGCCAGCTGCAAAAATAATCCTCCTCCTCATTATGTTTTCAGTCCTTTATCTTAGACCTATTCTTCAAGCCTTCAGGATCTAGGCTGTCACCATACAGGTTAACAACACGCTTTGTAATCAAACAAATGCTGAAATTCTCACACGACTACATCGCTCCAGGAGCAAAGGAGTTGTGTTAAAATTATAAAAGTGGCTAACAGAGAGATTAATTGGATGCTATTTAAAAAAAAACTAAACAAAACAAAAAAAAAAAAAAAAAAAAACAAACCCACAGAACAGAAGACACCAGCCCCTTACTTTCAAAGATAAAACCAATCAACTCCAGGCATCTTGGTCACAGTTGACATTTGCTTTCATCAACCCCCCACCACTGCAGCCTCCTGAACTCCCTCTATTAAAATGGATTTGCAATTGTCACCATTTATGCCATCATTGTCCTCATTTATGCCATCTATGCTGCTGCTGCTTCAGCTCCAGAAAGGCAGCATTGGGAGGACAGGCTTGGTCCTCTGAAGGCACTGGTGGGACAAAAACTGAGCCAACAGCTCAGTGCTGGTAAAGTCTGATCCCTGTGGCACTGGACCAATACAGTGCCAGTTCCACAAGGACCAAATTGATTTGCTGGCCAAAAGGGGACATTTCTGAGCCCCTCTCTGTATCCCTCTGGACCTCAACTCCTCAATCCAAAGGAAACCACACACTGCTCCTGCTGGGAGCATTTATTGTGAGCAAAGCAAATCAGCACAAAGCTGCTGAGAAGCAACAAGAGGGTAAAGGCCAAGGAGGAAAAAGACATTTTTTAATGAGCTTAAGTCACCCCTCGCAGGACTGACGCATTTCCAGTTTAATATCTGGCTCCTTTAAAAGCTGAATCCTTGGTGGCTGCCTCCTCATGCAAGAGCAGGACAGAAGCCCAGTGGTAATGACTTTCCCTGTGCACTGTCACACTTGGCTTGAGGTCCAAGCATCCCCGTGGAGCCCAGGAGAAGCCCCACGTGCTCCGGGTTTGGCACAAGGGCTCTGCAAAGGCAACTGAGGTGAAGATTTCAAAACAGCGTTAGCAATACCAGCACAGAAACATTTTGGCACATTGGGCTCTGTCTTCCTGTTACTTTTTTGAAAGGTCCTTCTTATTAAGGGCACATGTTCAATATTCAGTAAATAATAACAGAAAGTGTTTGCCATTAAACCAAAGCCCATGGAATGATCTTGACTCATTCCAGCTGCCAGATCCAAATAAATGCCTGCCCTGCTGTTACAGGCAGCTTTAACATGCAGCTCAGTGATTGGGACCGTCATGAGGCGAAAAAAATACTATTATTAGAAAAGATTTTGTAACAGTGTTGGACTTGGCTTCATCTAAACATAGATGTTGCATTGGTTTAATTAAATCAGCATGGAAAGGTTCTATTTATTGCATCACACAGTCACACTATTAAGTTACAGGCCAGGACTCATTTTTCTGCTGATATCCAAGAGTAAATCCTTTTTCTGCTGATGTAAGGATTCCTATCAGGGTTTGCACTCCTGCTCTACCTGTGTTTGTGAACAGATGTTTTGCTTACTGTCTTATACTCACACAGCACTCCTGACCATGCACCAATTTAGTTTTAATTCTACTAAACAAAAACAATTCAGTCCTACCAAGTCTCTGTTCCTACCACTCTTTCCATTCTTAGTGATTATTACTGCAGCCACCCCAAGAGGAAAAAAATAGAAACACAAAAAACAAGACCTCTGGATCCTGTATAACCCTCTCCATGCTAGCAAAACAAGCACAGAGCCCAGCAGTGACAGGGAGCTGAAAGAAATCAGCTGTTTACTCCTCACCCCTGGAGCTGCCTCCCACCAGCCCTACACCTCACACAAACAGGGCATCAGCCAGGGTCCAGCTCAGCTGATGGATGGATAACCTCCCCAGGATGGAGGTTATCTATTACTATATAAAATAAAGCCCATTATTTTGATGCCTGAATGTGCTCACAAATTCAACTAACCTTCCTGTAACCCAGATATTTCTAAATTTTTATTCCAAGACCGACAAAGTATTGCACTTCTTCTCACTCATTAATTGTTAACAATATTTTTATTTTAATCATGTCTAGGCTCTTAAATACTTAATGGCATGATTTTCTGGAAAGCTTACATGCTGTGAGGAAAATAAGGGAAAAAGGGATTGTTTTATCACTACATTAGCATCTAAAAGCATCAAAGGAATTCCTAGCCATATACCACTTGCTGTATGGGAATGCAGTTAAATAGTGTATTTACATACAAAGTGTGTGAGACTCAGGAGAACTTACACTCACAGAATCAGAGATAATGATTTGGGTTGCAAGGGACCTTTAAAAGTCATTGGGAGTAACCCCCCAATGAGCAGGAGCATCTTGAACTCCATCAGGTTGCTCAGAGCCACATTCATCCATGTTTTCAATCCAAAAGGTCTCCTCTCTTTTGCAGGGATGATGCTGCCCTGGACAGTGCAGGGTTCTCCATCCACACACCCCAAGATTGGCACTTCTGTTCTGTCTGCTCTGCCACAGCCCCACTGATGGAAGCACTGCCACTCCTCCAAAGGCAGCAATGCAGGTGAGTGCTCTTTGACTGCTCCAGAAAAAAAAAAATTAAAAAGCTAGGGTCAGATCAACTTGAGCTCACTGGATAGGGAGGGAAAACCTGTAGCCTGTACAACTGGTCCTACAGCAGTGATTGTACACCAATTCCATGGTTCCACTGCCAAGACTCAGCCAAAGCCTCCACACAGCCTCTGTGCAGAAAGAAGGCTCACCAAAAAGTCTACCAAACCCAGAGGTGAAGTCAGGGATGTCTTCCCTGTTGTGCAAACCCTTAACAGCAAATCCCTCTGTCACTGAACCCAATGTGAAGCTGCTGCCTTATGTCTCTCTTTCCCAAGAGCTGCTGGTGGAGACCAGCCTTTCTTAAGCATCTGACTTCCCTTGCTGGGGGCAGCCTCACTTCTGCCTCTTCCTTCTAAAAGGAGAGGATTTCTCTGTCATGTCCTAATCTGCTCCAGACACAGAAGATCTGTTTTCATGCAGATGTCCATCTTTTATCACAAAGAATGGAGAGAGATCACTGAGAGTGACACTATCTTTCCATGAGTGAAGATACTGTTAGCCCCAATTTGTAAGTCCTCAGAACTACTTGGTGAAATACCTGAAATAACTTCTTTCTGAAGAGTGCTCATTAAGACACCCTTTTTGCCACTCTGCTGCCCAGGCTGAATTCAATTCTCCTGGGGATGATGCTGCAGCAGAAACCAGTGCCCTTTCCAGACCCCTTTCCCCATTTACTTAAGTGCAAGTGCAGAGCTGGTACTCACAGCAGATACCAGAACGCAGGATGGAGTTGGTAAAGAAGCTCCAAGGTTAAAGAAGAAGGAAAGGAGGAAGGAGAGGACACTGAAACATCAAAAGTACCATAGAAAACACATCAACAATACAACAGGAAGCAGCATACTGGCAAGTAAACTTCATGATTCAGGGCTAAAAAACAGCAACAATAATTAAAATATTATAGGAGATTAAATTTTTTTTCCTCAAGAAGATGACTCCTCCTGCCCTGGTTATTTGGGAGTCGGGCTATCAGGTCAGACACGTTTTGGCTGATGCAAGGCAGCAGTAACACTGCGGTGTCCAGGCTGCTCCTGCAGCTGACATGGTGCTCACGATGCCCTGCCCGCTGATCCGCAGCGTGGCAGCTGCAGTGTGATGCAGCAAGGATATAAAAAGCTGAGGACTCAGCCTGGAGAGTGGCAGCCAACTTGCACCAGCTGCTGCTGACATCACCTTTCACCTACATGGGCTGAGCCGCCTTCCCAACAGGAGATTATCTTGGGAAAACAAGCCCTGCTTGCTGCTTGCTCCAGCTGGCCCCAGGATCAGAGTTATGTCCTTCCAGGACAGCAAGCTAAGGGCAGGACAGGGGGACCCCTTGCCCAAAGCCATCCCCGGTGACAGGGGGATCAGAACAGGCTCTCCTAGGAAAAGAGAACTTCTTCCCACCCCCGGTGGTTCCTGAAGTGCTCAGCCCCATCCACCCCTCCAGAGCAGGCTCCATGCTGGGGGAAGCAAAAGCCCAGCTGTCTCAGGCAGGAGACTGATGCTCCCTTCCCAAAAAAAAGTGCCATAGAACAGCACCAGCAAGTGAAAAAGCTGTGCCTTTTTCAGCTCCAATTCCCTGGCTCTCCAGCCTGGGAGCAAAGCGTGGCAGACTCAGGACCTGAGAGCCAGCAGCAAAAATCTGGGAAATTCAGAGAGGAAACATCAGAAATCATCAGAACTAAAGGCAGACATCAGAAACCACCACCAAGAGAATGTTTAAAGCCAAATCTGATCTTGGTTCCATCAAAATGCTCTCACTGCCTCCTGTGCTGGCCTGGTCATAACCAGATTTTGGTCTCTTCCACATCCTCCCCAGGCCCAGCTGATGTGCTCACTGCAGCTCTGCCATCCAGCAGCATGGAATTCCAAGCTATCAGAAGTGCTGCAGCTAGCCACTAAGATGTCAGAAAACCCAGGAAGAAATTATTCCATCTATTTATTTGCTACATTTTTGGTCTGCCTATCTGGGTTCACATTAACATCAATTTCTTATTTCTTTATTTATTTTGCTATCTACCTTTTAAAGTCCTTCTACAACCCTTTACAGTCACCCACACACTGTCATTATATATATGTCACCACACCAAAACAATGTCACAAGACTCTTGATTACACAAAAAAGCACCAAAAGCTAGGTTTTTTTCCAGTGGATAAACTGGTATATCAAAGCAGACTGGTGTATCTGGCAGAAAAGTCAGAACTCCTTAGGAACATGTTTTCAGGAAGAAAGTGGCAAGATCCTTCTATATATTACCATTTTCTCCCACCTCATAAGCAGCATGAATTAACAAAGCCAATAAAAATGACCTGAAAACCTAAACTGAAGTTTAGGCCTCGGCCTTGATTTTGATCTTGAAACAACCTGGCCCAAGATCAAGAATAATTCTTAATATTTATTTTTAGAACACATTACCTTCAAAGCTCCAGACCTGTGTTAGATACTTTTCTAGTTTTTCCATGAGGCGGAAAGCACTATCTGTGAAGTCACGTTTACCATGAGAGACTTGTCCATCATCGCTATCTCAGCAAATACTTTTCCAAGGAAAGAGTGTTCTTTTCACAGCAGACGTGGGATTTCCCACCACCTACCACCAGGAAATGCATCATGTCCCTATCCAAACCTGCCAAAGCCAGCCTGCTCTTTCCAGAGCGACACCAAAGTTGTGGCCTTGAGCTAACAAAGCCCATTTAACTGGTAGATGTTATTCTGACACAGGCAAAGCTGTGTAAGAACTCACCCTGCTCTCAAGGCTGCCAGCCTCAGTCCACCTGGCTACTCAAGTCGGATGCAAGCAGCTTATTGCAAGCAAAAGCAAGGTGTCTGCATCAAGTCTGAGCACACTAACTTTATTTGAGGAGGTCTAACTGCTCTCAGCTACTTTTGGAAACATGCACCTCTGCCACATGTTGTCCCATGCAGTTCATGTACCAGAAACACCACTAGTAAGGACCTGAAACTGAGAGAAATTGCTGATTTTCCTTGAACTGAAGCAGTTCCATTGGCAGAAATGCGCATCAGTGCACCCAAGATGATATGAGGGCACATCCAACCTCCCTATTCTTCTCATGAACACTCACAACCATATAAAATCACTGAAGACCCCACAGGGATTGGGAAGATGAAAGGAGCCTGTTCTCTCCCAACCCTAACACAGGCTACAAACAGCCCCATTTGTGCATACTGGGGGATGAGAGAATCTGTGATCCTCAACTGCCTTGATGTCACCATTTCCTGCCACTGTCCTTCTCCACATGCCCTAAGAAAGGGACCTCTGTGAAAGTGCCTTCCAAATCCAAGCCCTCAAGCAGCAGCCCAGAAGGCTGTGATAGTTTATTGTATACTATTTTAAGCGGTTCCTTTGCACTAACGCAGTCCTTTTCATTCGGATGGCCTGAGGCACATCAGGCACAATACCTAAAGATCACAGCTCTGCCTATCTAAAGGCCCCGGGAATAACTCTGAGGAATGTGAACCCTCCAAAGACCATGTGATGAGCCTCCCAGTGAAAGGGATGTTTTTTTAAACATGATGACACAAAAATCACCAGAGGGGATCGAACCCAACCATGCTCTTAGTCAGCATCCGGCTCTCGGATGTTCTGGAGAGCAGACCCGTGCAGCTGGCAGCAGCAGAGGACACTCCTGCTGGCACCCATTACTGGCATGAACACACTATTTGCTGTGTTCTCCGGCTTAATTAAATCAACAGTTCAAACTAATTCCTCAGCTTTGACTGGTGGCAGCTGAGAAGCTGACACAGCTCCCCTTCTGGCACCCAGGGCAGCCTCCAGGACGCAGGGCAAGCAGCTGACAGAGATGACAACATCCTCCATGGGCGTTGCATCACTGGGACATCACCTGCCACAGCCTCCAGAGGTCCAGTATATTTTTTTAATCTCAGATATCTCTATTCTTGTGGTTTTGCCCCACCACTCTAGCTAATGAGGGGGTGGATGTCTGGGTTCAGGGCAAGGGACCGGGTCTTGAAAATGGACCTTCCCACCTCCAAGACCAAGAGATAATAACAACTGGGTGAAGAAATGAGGGGAAAAATTAAATAATAAACACCCACAAACAAACATCAGCTCATGGTTCATTCATTGTTTCAAACAGCTGCAGCAGAAATTCTGCTTTTGTTTTTGCTGGCTTTTTCCTTTTTTTTTTCTCTTTCCTTCCACACAGATGAAATGAAGCATGGAAAGCAAGGGCCCCAATCAGCATCTGCTCTGCACTGACATTTCAATCCTCAGGGCCAGCCAGTGCGATGAGCCTCAAACTACAGTCACCACCAGTACAACTGGACAGATAAATCCCTTTCCTATGTGATGTGTGATGCTTACTGCAAACTGCACCACTGCAAAAAGCTTCTCCAACCCTCCACAGCAGGGTCTAGTCCTGACTTGAGTGCATGAGTAGCTGGAGCTGCAATAAACCCACAGCGTGAGGAGCACCCTGGAATGCCTTGGACACCAGGACACCGCCTAAAAGCCTTGGTGTTTCACTCCAGCCCCTGGGACCAGTTTAAACAAAGAAATGAAGCCTCAAAATCTGCAGAAAATTTGAAGCAAAAATTTCAGCTTAGGAGCAGAAACTCTGTTATGAACAAGACCATCACAGAACTACAACTGTATCCTCTTAGTCATCACTGACAAGAGTACAACCATAAACAAATAAGCTATTGCATTACATGTACTTTTTATAACAAGTACTGGGTTTTATACCATATATGATTCCTTTTGGGGACAAACTTTTTTGACTTTTTTGCAGGGCCTGTTGTGATAGGCCAAAGGGCAATACTTTTAACCTGAAAGAGGGTTGATACAGAAAAAAGGAAGAAGTTTTTTGGAATGAAGATGCTTAACACTGGAACAGGTTCCCTAGAAAGTGCTGAAGCACTGGAAAAGGTTGCCCACAGAAATTGTGGATACCCCATCCCTGGAAATATTCAAGGCCAGGCTGGATGAGGCTTTCAGCAACTTGATAAAAGTTGAAGATGTTTCTGCCCGCAGCAAGGGGGATGGACTCTACAGGATGACCTTTACAGATCCCTTCCAACCCAAACCATTCTAGGATTCCATGACAATGCCAAACAATCCCGCTAAAGAAGACATAATCATGAAAAATAAACAATTTTCATTGCTGGTCCTTTTAAGTACTGCCTTTCCCACAGCCACCAAGCTTGGGACTTAGTACCAGAGCTGGGGGAAGGCTGATTTTAGCTAAGGCTGGTCTCACTAGAAATTTCACCTCTCTCTGCACATGAGTGCAGGTGAACAGGGGACATCAGCATGGCAGAGTTTCAAGCGCAGTGAGGCTCTGCTGGCAGCTGGAGGACAAAGTATTTCTGGGAGACCTAAAGATGTCAGGCTGCACCAGCAACAGCAGGAGACCTTGGCTCTGAGGTGCTACATCCCCTCCTGGGAGCTCATGTCCCAAAGGATGTGTTTGAACAGAGCCTGGTAGAGGATCCAGCTGTCAGAAGCAGGAGGGGAATGACAAATCCTCCTTAGATGAGAGGATAGAGTGAGCTGCCTGTGTCAGACCTGCACAGCTCAGTGGATATGTAAAGGTATGAGGTATGCTGTCTATATCATGGAAACACGGATTTAAGCTAAAGGACAACACTGACACAAGAATAAATTAGCATCAGCTGGCTATGAATGACTTCAGGCTGCAGCATGAAGGTCCCTGGCCATGCCAAGCCCTGGATGCCTTTCAGCAGTCACAGGGCAGGCAGCCCAATCAGTCTTAAGATGCAGCTTGATAAATTTGTTAATGAGATTATATGCCTTGGCAGCTCATGAGGCTAAGGAAGAGACCTTCATGAGCCATGCAGCATTACAACCCCACTCCTCCAAGGACAAGAACTCCCAGAGCTTTCCACTGATTTTTGTTATTTCAGTCACCACAAGCAAGGCTCCATCGCCCTTGTCCACTCCTGAAAGCCCTTCAGATGCATGCTGCAATAAATCCAGTATCTTCTCCACGTATACAGAGAGATGTTGTCCCTACCATCCCCCACTGCATCTCCATCCCACTGCTCTGAATTCCCTCTACTACATCAGGCAGTACAGTTCCTTATTCCCTAAACACTTCCAGCATTTGTTTGGGCTGTCTTTGGAGATTACTGCACAGTGTTCTTCTAAGCCATTTGTTTTCAAAGGTACTCAGATACTTTGCCTGTACCTTTGATAGGTTTCCAGCTTTCAGATCCCTGTGTTTAGATAAAAATTACTTTCAAGTCCAAGATTCATAGTTCAGCCTTTCAGCTGTAGATTTTCAATGACCAGATCTCAGCTAAGCCAGTAAATGCAGCTGCTGCCTTGCCAACATGTGACACCATTTCCTCCTGGACATCCCCAGTGGCTCTGATACAGCTACCAGGATACACAAATGGATTCATTTCTTGTATTCCAGTGCCTTCTAACGTAAGGTTTGACTCTGGAGCTGCAGGGGAGCTCATACGACCAGTGGGTTTGTATCAGCCAGGGCACCCCCAGCTCCCTGCAAGGTAGGGAGGTCTCTCCATGCACATCTGCTGAGGGGTCCCACAGGCTCCACAGAAAATCTGGGACCCCGGTTTTGCCTTTATCCTCTCAGCCAAGCAAACGGGAAAGCCTGTCTGTACACAGGCACAGCTGCAGCACTGCCTCTACCTGAGCTGCAATATGTCTCACTGGCACTGAGGACATCAGGGAAAACCTGAGCACATGTGCTCCAGCCTGCAGGAAGCTCAGGGGCAACCAGCTGGAGACAAACCTCAAAATACCCCAGCACAATAAACCACAGGATATATCCCCTAGGATACTCCAGCTGCAGCTGGTCAGGAATAACCAGGAGTTCTGCCTTCAACCCAGATTCAGACAGCATCCAAATTTACTCTGGAGTCTGAGTTTAGACAGGTCTTGCTGGGCATGGCTGGGCTGTCCCAGATGGAGGTGGTCCAATCTCTTGGAGAAGCTCCACCTTCAACAAAATCTCATCTAGCATGAGGCCCTCCCACTGAACTACAGCCAATGACAGCTCTAAAGCGCTGAGGATTACTCAGTGTTTGGTAACTTGCAAGCCAGGAGCCCTGTGAAAGCACAGGGATATATGCAAATATAAGACAAAGCAGAAACATCAGCATCTTAGAGAAGTTTGCCCTCATTCTATCAAAGCCTAGCAGCAGTGATATGCCCCCCCTTCCACTAAAGCTGTTGGGATTGTGTCACCTGCTTTAACACACTCATCTTTGGCCTTCCACATGCCAGGAGTGCATCAATTTAATTAGCATCTCCATTTAATTTAGATTTTGTATAAAGGATAGGGATGTTTGAAAAGGGAATCCACTTCTCATTTCAGACCCCTGACCAGGCTCAGCTGGATGGATATTTATTTAAAACATTATCACCCTCCCTGCCTGCCCATAAGGCAGGGGTTGCTACTATCACAGCATCACAGGTCACAGCAGGCAAGCCGTGCTGAGGCTGCAACCCAAGGTAGCAACCAGGCAGGCTGGGGCTGTGATCCTATGTTAAAGTGCAGGACTTCATTTGGAAAATGTGTGTCTGCATTCCAGGTCAGCACAGAAGTGTAAGAGCACTTACTCCAACAACTGCATCACTACAGGTAATGTGGCTAAAAAAGATAAAGAATTAAATATATAGTCAGTGAAAACTCTTCATATACAGAAATGCTGTAATATTTAAAAAAATAAATTTCATTTTAATATACAAAGACTTCCTTTCCCCCTTAAAACTCATAAGCACAACAGAAGAAAAAAAAATACATATCCAGAGACTTGAAAATTCCCTATCCTCACACCCAAAGGCATACCAGAACAGACAAGCAACCAAAGCATCTCATGTTTGCCTTGGCTTGTCCCATACTTAAGATGTCCCAGGAGCCTGTGAAATGATGAAAAATAAATTAAAATAAAGTACAGAATACACCCAGAGCCACAACCTCTGTAGTTCTGCTGAGGAAATGCAATCGATTTGGAAAGAGTATTAAGGAGGCAGCAGGGAAGAAAAAACAGAAAAAAGCTTTTTCTTTCTGCTGAAGAATTTTTTTTATCCCTGCTTTGGGCTGTACAGAAGGGCTGTACCCATCAACAGGGAAGTGGATAATATAACCTCCCATAATCATCAATGCATGCACTGCCCTCCAAAATGCTTCCCACAGAGAGGCTGCAATACTATCAGAGAAGCAAAATACAAACTTACAGAGAAGGAATAAAACCCAAATAAAACTATGTAGGAACTGCACAGTGCAGTTCTGAGCAGTTTAAGGTGTACAAAACCCAAGGGAAGGGGAACTCAGATCCAGCACTAGGAGCTCTGAGCTGCCACTCCTGGATGAGGATGCTACCAGCTCTTCTCTGGGGAAGAGCATTTACCCTATCACCAATACCTGTGATAATGAAAAATTGATTAAGGACATTGTAAGGAAAAAGAACATCCTTGTATTCCAACAGAGAGCTTTGCTCACTGAAATTACAATCTCTCACACCACTTTTCTGTGTGTGAGCAGGTACAGGTGTGCATCCAGTTTTCCATCCTACACTCTTTAAGCAAAGAAAATAACAAAAAATAGTTTTAAAATCATACAGAGTCAAAACCAGCAGTTCATATTGGTAATATAACATAAAAAATGTCAATCAGTTACCACATTCAGGAAATTAACTTAATCAGTTAGAATAACAAGACAGCCAAAACTTGGCTCCCAAGGAGGAAGCTGCCCTTTCTTGGGGGACCCACTCTGCCACCCACAACCTGACCTCCTGAAGCCTCTCAAGCACATTTTTGGGCATGTCTGATGTTTCTTAATGCTGCTGCCACTGCTGAAAAGACCAGTCCCAGGGACTTGGTTTAATACTGTATCCCTAGCCCCAATATAGTGCAAGAAAAGGGCCACGGGCAGGTATCTTTTATTAAATGAGTATTGATTTTATACTTGTCTTTTGGGGACAACTAACCAAAATTAATTTCAGATAGGAGAAATCATGGTGCCATCTGAATCCAAAAGTACAGTGAGAGGTGTCCTGCAGGGAGATGGCATTTTTATCACTGAGCTGTAAGTGCTGGGTGGCTGTCACCACGCTGAATCCTCTCCATAAATCACTTTGAGATTCTCAAAGAGCAGGTGCCCATTGCAAGAGGGGCATTTCAAGGTTGTCCCCCTGCTGCCAATGGTGGCAGAGCTGCAGGGGCACACAGTCCTGCCCTGGCATGTCCCCCCAGCAGGGAAAGTACCAGAGCCCACCGTGCTGCCACTGGAATTTTGGGGGTTTTTGAGGTGCTTGGCAAGCAGTGGGACTCCAGGCTTGGCTAAGGCATGGAGGCAGGGAGGGGGACACGGGGCTGCATTCTTCATGGGTGAGAGATCAGAGAAAGGGCTCTCACTGTATCTCTGCACATTAGTCAGCACACAGGAACACGAAAACACCCCAGAGCAAATCTGCTCCGTAGTATTAGGGATTATGACTCAGAGATTTTTTATTCCTCTCCCCGTGACTCATCCGGTGCAGCCTCATGGCCCAGATTCAGAACAGCCTAACCTTTTTGGGCTCCCTCTGCCCAAAATCCCATTAAATATTTGCCCTTTGCAGTCAGCAGTGAAGAATTCAGGGGATTTTTCCCTCCCTTCCCCACCAAAGCAGGGCTGGAGGGAGCGAGTATTGCACCCCAGGACCACGTGCCTGTGATGATGCTCAGCACTGGCAGAGGCAGCACAGCCCTGTGACCAGCTGTGAGCTCAGGCACAGCCCAGGGGGGAATAAATGGGATGTTAGCCATGGCACAGGGGACAGCTGGCTGCCAAGTGCTCCTGGGAGGTGCAGGGATGCAACTTCAGAGAGGTGGCAGTCATTTGCCAGTCACGAGAAAGTAACAAGAAGATTACATGAAGCATGTGGAAAGGACCCAGTTTAAATCCTGGGATGGGTTAGAGTTTGCTGGGAAGGAATCAGAAGCATGACATGAGGTTTCTGGCTAGGAAAACTACTCTATGTCTCCTCTACACTTTCTGCATCACTGGTGATGAAAGATTCCTCAGGTAATGAGGCCCCCAAAAGCATCCTGGGCACCCTCTCACCTTACTCACAATTTTAGAACAGATCTGTAGCTGCAGAATAAGGGGGAAAACATTATTTTGCAGAGGATGTAGCCAGGGCAGCCCCATCCCACAGCCGTGATCCCCAGCACAAAGTGATCTGGGCTAGGCTGAACGAAAAGAGTTTTGTGGCCCCTTTGTGTTGGGATAATAATAGCAGCAGATGAATTCCACATTTCAAACAAGGGTAAGATATTAAACAGAGCCCCTGTACAGAGATTAGGTGGAATAAGAAAAACAATAAATCCTTATGTTCTTGGACTTGAACGGATTGGCAGGGAAAGCCAGGGAGTGGGGCCTCCTTCCCCCAGCACCACCACAGTGCCCTGCATAACCAACTGCTTTGGGGTTCAGCTGCCTGTCCAAAGGATGAGGACTACAAAACACAGAGTACAGAAAAAGCTGAGAGACCTTCATCCAGGTCCACTCCAAAATCACTACATTCCCAGGTTGCCACACCTGTGAGGTCCCTGCTTGTGCTACCACAGACACACCAGAAAGACATTGTAAGGGCACTCCAGCTTCAGATGTCAGGTGAGAAGCACCTCTCACCTCCTCTCGCCTCTCACATGAATAAAACACAGTGAAAAAGTAGCAAAGAAATTATTTTCCCTTATAGAGCTGTATGGAGAGAAGTTACAAAAGCATGAACCCTTTTTCAGGTCCTATGGGAATGATTTGAAGTCTGAAAACCAGAAATAAAGATTAGTAAAGGCAGAAGAAGCATGAAGAAGAGGCGGAACCTCTTACCTAGATTTTTCCTTTTTTTTCTTTCTTTTTGCTTAAGGTTATTTGTGTTCTGCTTGCTCTAGAGGAAGGCACTGACTCCTAGTGTAGTTTTCAGCCTTTCCACAAACCCTGCTGAAGCTGAGCTTCTCACCTGCCAACCTAGCCCAGAGGCATCTCACATTCCTCCTGTCCACCTCACCTCTCAGAACCACTCTGCATGAGGCAGACATACAGTTTCAGCCAAAAGACTGAATATCAACAACTGAGATTCCATCTAAATATCTTCTTCTTTTAAAAATCGCTTTTAGATTAATAACTGAAGACAACTACCTTTGAAGACTGAATTTACTATATGGAGGTCAATCCAAGCTTCACCAGCAGATGTTGATGTCCTGTGGGACAGCAAAAAAGCTAAAACTACACTTTCATCTTTAAAATCACACCCTGTAAACAGTATTTCTGCTGTGTGCAAAGATCTAGTAAAACTAATTGGTGCAAAGGGACTCCCACATTCTGCAGAGGGAAATCTACCCTGACACAACTACATTATCTGTTAACAATGCCTCATTTTGCAATAAACCCCAGCTATAATACTGCATCATATCGTGGGGAGATAAGCATAACTAATGCCAGGGCTGTTCATGCTTCCAGTTATCCTTGACAGTAATATAAAGAACACAACTACGAATAACATTTGCTAGAAGGAGCTCTTAAATGTACTTAAGAGTTTCTAAACCTTATTTCCTTATCCAGATTATTACATCCCTTATGTAAACCCTGGTGACACTGAATATTAAGTCACCTATCCAGAATAAAAGTCACCTCATCCTTATGCAACCACGAGTCACCTTTATCAAGGGGGAAGGCAGCAGGAGGTACTGACAGAAGGACTAACATCGACCCCAAAATGACAAACAAGAGCTGGGAGAAGACAGGCAGCAAGTCACAAAAGGAGGAGAGAAGGTATTTATTTACAGCTGTGAATCACACATTTCCCCAGACATCTTTCCATTAATGATGAATATCATAATTTCCCTAAATAATGCAAGGAAAATTAATTTAATCATTTAAAGGCCTCATCAATAATAAATGCATCAGCTCCAGACACTAACCTCCCCATTCCTCCATCCTTAGGGACTCTTTTAGAGAAAACAATAAGATTACTGCCACATTTTAATTTTGGAAAGATGCTTCAGTATCAGGGTCAGGAGAATGAAGGAGGTACCTGGGACCAGGGACTGTCAGTCTGAGCCCCTGCTCGGTGTAAAAGCTCTTTGCACCACAGCTGCCATTCCTGTGTGATAAAGCAGCAATCAAAGTGCTGCTCTTGTTTGCTCAGGTGAAGTGCTTGCAGCAGAGGTATGCACTGAGATAGCTGGGGGCAGATAAGAGGAGAGCCCTTCCCACCTGCCAGGAGAAGGTGCCAGCAAGGACCTGCAAGGATAAAGAAGAGGTTGCTCTGGAGGAAGCACGTCCATCACCTGCAGCACAGCAGGTGCAAGGGTGATGCCACATCTGAGTGTACCCAGCTGCTACATCAGCATCAGCATCTGGATGAGAAGGGGAAGCAGAAAATGATGCATGGCCACCTTTCAGTACCAGACTGCTCAGGAATTAAGCGCAAAAGGAGATTTAAGAGCTTTGAGCTCCATTGCTGCAAGGCTGCTGGCAAAAACCACCATCCCAGGAGCATCCTCTACTGCACAGAAAAATTGGGAGAGATTTCCCAGCTCACCTTGACCTTGACCTGGCTACTGTCTCCTCTGAGCCATCTGCCACCTCATCAACACACAAGTCACACCTTCCCTGAGGTGTGGTCTCTCTTGCTCTGCAATGACAAAATCATTATCCCAAGGGCTGCTGCTGCCATGGCAACCCCAGCCACTGAAAACAAAGGTAATGAATTGGTTGTGCAGGACTGGTGGGAGGAACTGGGCCCATCTGGGGATGTCCTACTCACAGTATGAAAAAAGGGAAAGGAAAAGGTGTCAAAACCCAAAAGCATGGGGACCACATGTTTCCAAAATGCACATTTCCCAGCAAAGCCTTTTGCCTGCAAATACAAGAGGGCTACAAGAAGCAGGAGAATAAATCTGCATAAAACTGGTGCAGTTTTGACTTCCAAAGCCATATTGTGACATCTTCAAAACGAAAGCAGGGTGACCAGCAGCAGAGACAGAAACCCAACTGCCCAGAGCAACCACCAGTATGTGATTCATTGTCTCATGGCAAGGAAACCCAGCCTGCTGTCTCTGCCAAATTTCTAACAGGGGCTGGGGTGGGGCACGAGGTTTGTGCCACCAGACCATGATTTCTATTGTTTCAACTTTTCTCTCTTCCCTTCGGTTCAGAGTCTGTGCTATTTTAAGCAACTATGCTAAAAAAATGCCCAGAATGTAATGCCTGTTTGTGCTGCCCATGAAAATCTTTTCCACTGGAACAAAGATTTAAACCTCTGACTCAAAAAGACTTTACAATGGGGGGCTGATTATCAAGAGGGCCAGAATATCCTCTTATTAGAAAAGCTTTCACCAGGTTTCCTGAACTTTATATGGTGGTGGTATTGACTCAGTAGCTTGTTTGGTTGGATGCAGGCAATACCAGCTGTCTCTGACACAGGGAGAAAAGCAGCTGTGTATTTTATAACACAAAAAAAAGAGCTTAAGGTAAGTGTGTGTGAATGTGTGGTAAGTGTATTCATACCTGCACATACATGCATGGACACACGTGTCCTTCTGATCATTGTCAAAAAAGATACAGGAAAGTAAAATACAAAATCACAACAAATAAAGGATGGGAAGGATCAAAGGATGCATTCCACCCATTTTGTGTCAAGTAAAACAAACCTACCTAAGGCACTTTTTAAAAATTACTAGTATTTGTGTATTACAGTAGCAAGCATCATGGGGGAAGATTGAAGCCCTATTTGGACAAGTCCAATGTGAACACTTAAGGCACTCTGGAAGAGATTCATCTGGCCTCAGTTAGACTGACATAAAAGAAAAGTACCCCCTACTCATTTTAGCCAAAACTTTTTTTTTAAGGACACTTGTTTCTATTGGTACAATATTTATTTGCAGACAGATTATGTTCTAAAAAGGGAAGGTACACAGGCTGGGCAGCTCCTAGCAGGGGTCCATCCACAGAGCAGATGTCTGGGGATGTCTGTCCTGCCACCATCCTTAGGAAGCATCTCCCAAGCCCTGTTGGTTTTTTTTGACCTAGATCAGTTCCAGCCCCTGATCCTGGGCCTGCCTTTGGAGCTCTGCCCTGAAACTTTGCACCAATGATGGCCAATGGCAACCACTGTGTGCGCCCTGTGCCACCTCCCCACCTGCTCCATGCAGCTCTGCCCTGGCTGACCAAGCACACGGGGAAAGCGTGTGTAAAATGCTCTGCTCACTGCTAGGCAGCAGGACAGATCAGATTTTAAGTCACCAGCTATGAGCCTAAAACTTACCTTTATACATGTCAGAGCAGACTCCTGTAATAGAGACATCTTTCTCCATCCCACTGACCCAGATCTGAACCAGAACCCATGATGGAGAAGTTCCGGAAGGGTTCCTAGGCTATTTTTTTAGGTTCCAGAGCCAACAGATAGTCAAAGTTTGGCCTCCATGCAAACAAAGATATCACATCCAACAACTGCATCCAAATTACAAATTAAATAAAATACCCCAGGGAGCCTAACACACTGTAGAGCTCTTATTTACAAGTTTTTTGGCTGTTCTTTCATCACCAGAATTTACTGGAAAAACCCAAAAGCAATCATCATTTTACAAACATGTTTTGCTGTGCACAGTTCCTGCACCCAGCTTTACAGGGAGAACATCAACAGGAAGACAGGAGTCCACTGCTGCCCCAGGAAGCTGCAGTCTTGCCTTGTCAAAACCTCACCTCTCAATTTATATACTCTGCAATAATTATTTTGCTAATCACAGGCTGCTCTGTGCTTCTCAACACGAATTATTATTATTAGAGCTGGCTCAGCTGCAAACACGCTCGCTTTCCAAACACACAGCGCTGGGCTGGAGAAGAGGGGTGGGGGGTTAATCCTTTACTGGATGCAGCTTAAGGCAATGAATGGTATTCTGGCCTGTAATTTCTTTAAACAAGAAAAATAACATCTTTCAGGAGATTTTCCATTTTGAGTTAGCACAGAATCACCACAAAAAGAAAAATAATACTGGGTAAGGCAACATAACACATACTATGGCCTTCTTTCAACTCATCAGCTATATTTATCTCTGACCTGAAGCACAGAAGCATATTTCACTTAGAAAAACTTTTAAGCTGCTTAAAAGAGACACTAAAGTAGCAAAGGCCACACACATACTGGAGAAGAAGAAAGGAAGGATTTATTTGTTCAGATGCTGTAAACTAGCTGGATCTGCCACCAACAACTCATCACCAAGCCTCTGGTGAGTAGGCATGACTCAGGCACAAGCCAACACGAACTTGAAATGTTTTGGTAGAAAACTGCTCATATGACCTGGCTACTTTTCAGCCATCTATTTCCCTTTCACACAGCTTGTTTTGTTCTGCTCTGTTTTGTTTTGAAGCACCTGCCTTTGACCAGGGCCAAAGACAGGATGCTGGTTAAGAACAACATGAGCATCTCTCCCAGTATAGCAAGTCTACCCCACCTGGGCCCAAAAATTTGGGACCAGCAGCATTGCAAGCCTCAGCACTGAATGGGAGAGCTCAGCATTAGGTAGACCTGGCTGTAGAAACAAATTTTCTGAGCTGTCTGCCAGGTTACCTCAGCCATGATCTGCTCCTTATGCTTTCCAAGGCAAGGTCCTTGGCATCCCCCAACTCAGCCAGTGTCACTCAGTGTCCCACCCTGAGGCTGCAGCTATTAGAGAAATTCAGGTGCCACCACTGTGTTCAGTGGACTGACAGCATCAAATTCACGAGGAGATAAACTGCCCTTTCCTGAGCCAAATGAAGCCAGGGGGAAAAAATAATAAATAAATAAATAAATAAATAAATAAATAAACAAACAAATAAATAAACAAATAAATAATTTAAAGAAATGTGGGCAAGCAAGCGAAATGGGATCGGGCCTGAGTGTCTTGGAAATAGCACATTACCCGACCAATTCTCCCTAAATGATCCTTGGGTGATCAGCAGGATCAGGTTATAAGCATGGCCTAAAATAGCCCCTCATCCAAGGGGGCTGAGGGGTGGGGGTGAGAGGCACAGGACACTTGCACAACTTGTGAAAGTCTACATTGGAGAGGAAAAAAAAAGGAAAAAAAAAAATGAAGAGTCATCCTGGATGAAACACAACACTGAGTGTTCACATTTCACATAAGAATCCTCACATATTATTATCAACCACATGCAGGGAACAGTCTGGAGTATGATTTCTGTTTATTCACCTTGATGACACCCCTTGAAATTTTCTGCTCGGGTTACATCTTTCCAAGAAACAAAAAAAAACTCTCTTTCCATCTGTTGGAGGGAAAGCCCCTCCACAGATCTGTGTGCCCAAACCACGCTCAGCAGAGCTCACCCGACCTGACCCCTGGGAGTGCTGCCTGGGCACATTAGGAATTGCCATGCACAGAAAATAACTAATGCCACAAACTGGGGCTTAGAAACGTTGGCTTTTCAGGATGGGAAATGCAGTGCTGAGTCCTAGGATTTTTGGGGGGGAGAAAACCAAAACATCTGAAAACATCTGTGCAAGCAAAGTCATCCAACCAATGAGCTCACTGCAAGGCTGAGAAGGCTCAGTGCAGCTGAGAATAAAATGTCTGCTGTCAAGCGATATTGAGCATGTTCTGCAGATCACTGACATCAAAGCCTTTCCCATTTCAGATCTCTCTGTTTCTATAATCGAAAGCAGTCGAAATGCTGTTTTACTGTCTACAAGTCAACCCCTAAAAGGGCAGTTTGGCTTGCACAGACTGGGAAGTGCTGTGCAGGATTGCATCCCCAGCTCCTGCTCCCGATGCTGCCTGCTTTCTCTTCCCGGGTGGTATCTTCTCAGGGGGATGGGGATTGCTCAAATCGAGCCATCACCAATGCACACACAAACCCACCAGCTCAACTCTTCCCACAGCCAAAAGCTCTGCCATCAGGGCATGGCAGCCCTCAAGAACCACCACAAATCAGGGTCTCTGTCCCTGAGCTGAAAACTGGTGGAAAAGCCCTGGGCTTGCAGCACAACAGAGAAGGCTACTAAAATTAGTGGCAGAAAGATAAGAGGTAACAGAAGGAATGCAGAGTCTGGGCTTGGAGTGCAGAGTGCACCCACCAAGGAAGGAAACCACTGGTCCTGAGGTGCAGGGGATAACTGCAGCCATTAACCTCAATTTTATTGCTAACCATAGAGCTGAGAAATATCTACTCAGCCACAGCAGCTGCAATCCAGAGCAGGCAAGGCAAAACAAAACATTCAGGCTGAAAATAATTTAGAAAGAAGGGAAATGAGAGCAGGTCCAATTCTCTTATTTCTTTTTTCCAAGAATTAAGGGTACAGCTTAGGTCAGCAACTCTAGGGGTCTGCTGAGAGCTTAACAGGGTGCTTTGGCCAACCTGTCATGGTGAGACCAAGGAGAAGCCATGCAAAACAAAAAATTATAAACCAATCTGGAGGAGAAATATGTGGACAAGAAGGTATGAAAATCCAGAATAGAAAAGAAAGGGGAAAGCAGGTAAGAAAAAAAAAAAGGGAAACAAGCCTATGAAAAATGCCATAGGCATAACATTCAAACACAAAGGGGAACAGAAACAAAGAAGCGGAGAGAAACTAGGAGGAAGAAGCAAAGTTAGAGATACACAGGCAATTATGCTTTCACACATATGTTTGTATATATATATATATATAAAATACAAGAAATGTTACTTGTATATAGATATGTTCGTACAAGTAGATGCACTGTGCCGTGCTTTATCTACAGTGCGCTGGACAAAAGCAAATTCTCTCCTGTAAGTGTGGTGAGACACTGGCACTTGTTGCCCAGAGAAGCTGTGGACTCCCCATTCCTGGAAGTGTTCAAGGTCACATAGGAAAGGGCTTCAAGCAACCTGCCCTAGTGGAAGGTAGCCCTGCACATTGCAAAGGAGTTGGAACTAAATGATCTTTAAGGTCCCTTCCAACCCAAACCATTTTACAGTTTCTGTGATTCTCTATCTTCACCACCAGCCAGGTCAGCACTGACAGTTTTCACTGGCATGGAAATGCTTTCTGCACACTTCTTGTACCAAGCTGGCTGCTGGCTGCCAGTTTTACTGCAATTCAGAACTGAAACAACACTATCTATCAAAGCTATTGAAGAAAATTCACTCTACAGCAGTGTGTTTATGGTCATGGTGTGCACAAACAGCCACAGATGCCCAGGAGGAATATCAGCACTGTTAGTTATTGGCATTACATACAGCACCACCAAGAGCTTGAGATACCAAACGTGTCTGTGCTGGATGTTATATAAAAATAGCACAGAAAGGTCAGACCCTGTCCCAGAGACCCAATGACCTAGGGTAAAACCAAGATAAAGATAGAAACCAGAAACAAATAAGGCAGGCTGACCAGAATGGAGCCATGCCAAAGGAGACACTGTCAACTCACCATACATGGCAATCCTGGATGGGCACATCTAAGAATCCTGCTTTAGACAGGAAGCTGGGAAGGGGTCAACCACAACACAGCAGGAGCAAAGACACAGCTATTCCCTGCTCTCTGAACTCCTGCTTAAACCACTAATGGATATGGTGTAAAGATCCCCCATCACTGAAACAACCAGCAGTAAGCAGTAGCCCACATCAGAACCACCACATCCATCAAACCACACAGAAACAAGCCCTAACTAAAGTGGCCACAATGTCCACCATGATCGTCACTTCAAGATTCCTCTTCTAACTGCTGGTTTGTTTGAATATCACATTTTTGTGACTGCAGAAAGTTTATAATAATTAACCCTAGTTTGAAATGGATGAAGAAAGGGAAGGCAGAGATAAGGATGTCTGGGCCCATACCTTATTCTTGCAATTTCCTAACTTTTTTTATATTCCTAAAAGTCTCAAACTACTGTGAGTAACTGGAACTGCAGTCAAAGGCATTTTTCTCAATGCTGTTTAAACACTGCAGTCATCATCATACTATCTTTTGTGTGCTGTATTAGCTGATGAACTGACATTTGATACATGTTCTTTCTCTTCCTTCCTCCAACCCAGCAGTGGAGGGTCTTGTTCTGCTTCTGTGTTCCTTAACTTTCTTTAAACACCATACAAAACATTGCTATATATTTAGGAAAAGGACCTTCAGTTGAACATAACTTGGAGCAGAATATTACGAGGTTTGTGGTGATCCTTATCTCTAGAGGTTGCACAATTTATGCAAAACTGGACCCTCAGAGAGCAGAGCTTCATTTCCTTGCAGAAAGTTCCTATGGCCTTTGGCACAAAGTTTTAAGCAATCTTCCTGCTACCTGAGGGAATTCAGGGAGCACACTAACAAGAGAACAAAAGACCTCTAAACTTAATCTGTATTTCCAACAGAAGCCAGCAAAGAAAGACAAACAGCCAAGATGGGCTGCAGCTTCCTGGATGGGCTGGTGCTCTCTCCACTCGCAGGCTCCTTACACAAGTTATGTCACTGCTGTTGTCCAGCCAAGACACAGCAAATGTCAAGGACAAGACCAGGAGTCTTCCCATGAAGAAGTGTTGGACCTGCTAAGCAACCAGAGATGAGAGAAACACCACAAGAAGAAAGTTTATCACGAGGAGAAAGTCAAGAGCACTCCTAACCCTCCCACTCAACTGACCCTGTGTGGACAGCAGGGCAGCAGCAGGCTCTTCACCCCCTTCCCCATGCTCCTGGGCACTGGAGCTCAGAGAGCTGCTCCTTGTCAATGAGCCAACAGCAGTCAGCAACCTGGCTCCCCTGCAGCAGCTGGGTACCAAAAGTTTAAATAGATCATCTTCACACTTTGGCCACCTGGGCTGCCCGGCCAGGTCACCTCCTGCAAGGCTGGAGGAAGGAGACAATTCCCATCATGCTTCCTGTTGTATCAGAACTTCAAAGAACTCATATGAGACTTCAAGCTGGTTCTTCTGGTGCCATTGGCCCTGACACTGTGGAAGGACGTCAGGAGCCTCTGTGCAGAACTGCTCTGCTGGCCAAGCCTGAAGCAAAACTGCAGCTGCAGGAGCTCAGCCTCAACCTTGGCAGCCCCTGATAGGCACCAAAATCCCTGAATATCTTCAAATAAAATATTAATGCTATAAACAGTATTTCATGGGTCTACAGGCTTTGTCACACCTCACAGAAGCCTTGTAGAGATTTAGCCCTGATTTTCTAAAGAGCATGGATCTCGTATATCAGCCCATCCTTGATGCATAATCCAAAACCAGCACATTTCACAGCCTCAGCTGTCTTTCTGCTGCAACACTGGACACAACATTTTTACCTGCTCAGCATCCAGATTTGCTAAGCAGAGCAAGATACAGGTATTTAGCACCATTAGCACTGCTAATATTACTGCAAGAAGGTGAAATGCATTACCAAGAACAAGTGTAAACTCTCCCAATCTCAGTGGATCAGGACAAGTGACTGAAGGTTGCTGGATCCCTGCCATCCATTCCCCTACCATATTGCTGTGACCCATGAGGTGGTATTAATCAACAGAATTTAAATCTTATTTATTTAATTTGTCTCACAAAAGCACCCAAGAAAAATAATCACTAAAAGTTATTAAAAATATCCAACAAAATAAGGTATTTGGTAAAAATCTCTCTGGTCATCAGTATTTATAAGGAAGGCAGGGACAGTGGGTACCCACAGAGGGGTACAGGCTGAATCCCCAGGAAATATAATGTTGTGCATTATGCTAATGGCAACATCTTGAGCTCTGAACAGGCTACAACCTACCTCAAACATAGTTATACCCAAACTAGTTCCTAGTAACCTGTAGATTGTACTTGATAAACTTATCCTTAAAATTAAAATTACAAAATCACTGTAAATTTCCCTTCCCTTTTCTTCATTCCACATGAAGAATGGCCATTAACCATGCTATGAAAGATGAAAAGCCTGTACTTACTCTTACCTGTCACAGTAAAATAGGAGCTAGGGAAGGTCTTATTTCCAGACCTTCAACATTTGCACTTGAAACATGCAGCTGCTTGGGAAGAAGTTTTCTTTCTTTCTGTCTGTCTGTGCTAGCTGCAGCTGCCAGACCTGCCCCTTAAACAGCAACTCACACAAGTCATGACTGCCATTTCTGACCATGTCAAGCACAGGAGCTCAACCATTTATACGAGGCTCTGAGGTGCACCTGACATTAGAGCTCTAATACTCTAAGCTGTGAACAATCATATAAAATAGAGTGGCTGCCCTGACACATTTACAAACGAAAGAGTCAAGCAGAAGAGTAGAAGCTAGGGGGAGAAAAATGGCTTATTGAGCTCTCCCCGTAACCAATCACTGGGACCCCCATTATCTTTTCAAGATGCTTGTAACAAGCAGGGGTCTTAGTGCTAACAACCCAAGATAAGGAAAACTTTTCAAGACAAATTTCCTCTCTGAACCTGCTTATCTTAATCACATTTATTTACTCTTCTTGTGTATTTAGGAAAGCTGGGCCTCTTTCCATTTTTTCCACAAATTGAGACCCAAAGCTCAGCTCTTCCCTCTTGGGTCTCCAGTCCAACGTCCCAGCTCATAAACAAGGCTGATTATTTTCCTCTGTAACATCAAACATATGCACATTTTTATTAGCATTTTTATATAATCTAACAGCAGCCTTTTTAACAGTTAAGAACTGTGTAATGCTTTGCTCACCCCCAAAAGCTAAGTAGGAAGAACCAAAACTAGATATGAGATACCTGTAAATCCAAGGACTCATCAATTCAAACTGCAAACATCTTCTAAAACCTCTGAGCAGCATCCCAGTTGCCTGTGCCACAGCATGAAGCTCTTGGCCCTTGCTCCCCTAGGAGAACTTCTGGGAAATTGTATTTCAGACTTTCCTACTCTTATGAAGGAGGATCAAAACTAAACAACCCATTATTATTTAAATAGGGTTGGAAAGATTGCTAAATATTTCCAAAAGGATGTATGGTAGCCTTCTGTTCTGTGTGTTAAATTACAGTCCAGGGCATTGATAGCTGTGACTACCTATTTATAACCCCACCTGAGGCATAAAGGAGTTTTGGTACATGACTTCTAGAAACTGCTATAGCATGAATACATGATTGTACAATAAACATTATGTTTACAACAGAGTTTATGAAATAATAATGATGATTACACTGATAAGGACAATAATACCAAACATCAATATGAGCAAAGAGGGACTCATTTATCCAATTTATCCAATCAGAGAAATGTCAAGGGTTCAAGCACAGTCTGGGCTTTATGACAGGCTCAGCCAGGAGCCCAGGACTGCTGTTTCCACCACATAAACAAGCACACACAATACTAAAACACCAGCACTGCAGCACAGGCAGGAATAGCCATACCTGATCCGACACTAAACTGCAACAACACAGCACCTCACTGAGAGATGTCTAAGAAAAGCCACGTTTCCTAAACCTACAGAGGCTGTAAGAGTCCTCAACCTCCTGCACCACATGTTCCCTTCACAGACAGCATGTCCCTTCCACTTGGGCATTCAGGGCTCACAAAGCAATGTAATGTATTTTCTTTCGGCTGGGATTTTGCTCAGCCAACATTTTCAAGATGAGTGGTTGCAGTATGATCAAATCTAGGCCTCAAAATACAAAGTGCTATTCAAGAGTTGCAAGTTGTTGCTTTTTTAAAAAAAATAATACTCCTAAATTGTATTTTTCTTCTCCTTTTTAAGTTGCTGGCAACAGCTCCCCAACACCAGCTGAGATCCACACAGGACCTCACAGGATGCCACTCCTGCAGTATTGGTGGAGAGATCCAAAGTTTTTGTTCTCCTGGCGGGGAAGAAAAAAATGAGGCAAACAATCTCTTAAATCCAGCTTTTGGAAATTCAGGAAAGGTACAAAATTACCTGAGACAACAGGCATGCAGCACTTAAGCAGGAAGCAGACAACCTGTCCCATGCCTGCTTGGGAATGACTTCAAACCCGTAGGATTTGCTACCTGACAGAAATCCCACGAAGCAGGAGAACTTACAGTGGTACTAACGTGATGGCTTCTACCAATTCCAAGCAAAGAATCAGGATGCTGCATCCACATGCCCCTTAATGAGCTCCATTCCAGCAGTAAAGCTAAAGCACAGATGATGCAGCCAGCCAGCAGGCACTCATGGAAACCAGGTAGCACGGAACAGCCATTCAGAGAAAGACAGGGAGAAACAGACTGGACCATCCAGCTGGACAAAGGGAAGATGATGATGATGGGTGGTTAGGAAACCTGAGTTTTCCACCTTAAAATCCATGCACTGGACCCCTTCAAATTGTAGGGGCTCCCAACACAACCTGCATTGTGCTGAGGGTCTCTACAATCCCACTCAGCTCGGTTCTGTACTTGCCTCTAAGACAGCCTACAGTTCTGGGTACTGCTCTTGCAGTAGGGACCTCCTCTCCCCAAAACAGGAGAGCTTTTCAGGCTATCTTCAGGCTTCTCTGCCATTCATTCTTACCTCTAGAAGAGGAGCTGGGTTCCTGTGACTGGAAAAGCCACCAGTTTATAGATGAGAACCCCAGTGATGTAAACTTCTCCCCTCAAAAGTTCCCAAAATCCTGCAGCTCTTGGCCAGGTGCATAATCTGGCACTGGGTTTTCCTGACTGAGACCACAGAAGGGGTGACAAAAGGCTGTTTTCCAAAATATCTCATGGCAAAGACACTCTTCCATGTAAATACACAGTCCTTCCAGGGCTTTGGGCTGCTCTCCCTTGTGTGAGTGCTCCATACATTGCAGCTCAGCTCAGCCCACTCCCCAGCAGCACAGGTGGGCTCCTGACACCTGCACAACCCAACCTCATAGCATGGGGGGCATGGTCAAACCTCCCCTCTAGTACAGACACTTGGTAATGAGCTGGTTTGCAGGAACCTACCCAGTAATTTTTATACAAAGCTTCTTCTACTGCTTCTTCCCACTCAGGTTTTAAGGCGGAAATGACTGAGAGACAGAACCTGCCCCTTTTCTCTTGCCAATTTGTTTTAGAAGCTAATCACTCCTGCCTTTAATTTCTAATTCACCATGAATTCTGATTTGAATTATTTACCAGGCACTGGTTCTAGCTCTGCCTGTCACTGCTGCATTCAAGAGCTCCATCGTGCATGATGCACTATATCAGCAGGAATTCATGGATCATTTTTCCTTTGAGGTGATGGGAGATTTAATTGTAGTATCAGCTACAAGATACCAACAGCAGTGAAGATGTGACAGCACAGGCATCAGAAGGGGTGGACAAACCTGGCAGGAAAACCTGGGTGATACTCAACCAGTACATCCCCAGTACTCAGGGTATCCTGCCCTGATTTGTAGGAGAGAACTCCACACTCCTTACCTTGAATTCACATAATGAATGAGACCATCCAGGTATGCACTAAAAGGCATTCAGATCATACACATCAGGATGTTTTAGATCATACACTTCCAGACCACTCCAAATGCCTGGCCAGTCCCAGTGTTTGAGCCCCAGCAGAAGCTGTGTTCAGCTAAGGAGAGCAGATTCTCCAGGTAACCATCTCAGCGCTTCTATCCGTCACCCTTGAAGTGACAGGGAAAAAAACACCACCAGCAAGCCCTGTTTTAAACAATCTCTGGTACTTGCCAGAGAGAGAGAGAACTGAGAACACTCCTTAACTGCAGTACTCATAGCTCAAAAAATGCTGTCCTCCATGGAATTGTTACCCACAAACTGAGCAAATGACAAGCACTGCACCCCCAGGTATAATAATACCATGTGCGGGCACACAGCAGTGCTGCTTGCCAGGGCATTGAGCACTTTGCTGCATAAGAAGACAATCTCAGGAGCAGATGCAGCTGGGACAAGGGAAAATGTGCCTATATGCAGTGATAATGAGTCCAAGACACAGATTGTTTTTATTCCCTCCTCACTCTTCATAAATCTCGCCAGGAGCCATGCACATGTTCAGAACTAAAGCAACCAGCCATCAAGGAGACAGAAAACAACATGCTGTACTTCAAAATAAGATCAGTATCACCTTGTTGCAGAAAGGCAAAAGCTTCCTGACCAGGTATGCGTTTTCCTCTCTGCTAGCTCAGTTTGCAGCTCTGCATCCCTCTTGGCTCACAAAGCAGGACATCACACCATACCACCAGCCCCCTGACTGAGAGGTCAGGGAGTCATGGCCACCATCCCAGCATCTCCATCCCAGCAGCGATGCACTGAGAGCACAGAGACTCTACTGAGGCTCTGATGGACCCATCTGCACGGCTGAACTGCTTGGCACACAGCTGCAGTGCACTGCAACACAAGTTCCTGATACCACATTTCACTAAATTCATCTACTGGGAGAAAAAGATAAATGCCCAGTAATCCTGCAAACAGCAGAAATGCTTTCCATGTCACAAAAAAATAAAATAAAAATAAAAATAAAAAATAAAAACTCCATGGTTTTCCAGCACTACTGTCTGCATAGGCTATTGGGGAAAAATATTATTTAAGCTGTCGCATTTGTAAGCACGACCTTGCAATTCTGAGTAGTGATGCACCGGTATAATCACTGAGAAAGTGTGTAGAAAGATGCCTGTAGAAAAGTGATATTGTAATAATGCACTGAACACGTTCAGCTGAAAGGTGCTAAACAAACACAAGATGCACCAATACCCTGACAGTACAGGTACACTTTTCTTTCCCCTAGGCTTGCTCCTCATCAGCTTCCCCTGACAGCAATTTCTCATTTAAAAAAGTGAATGAAATACAGAGAGCCAGGAAGCATAAGCTGCCTTTGTAAACCATTCTGATTAAAAACAGGAAGATATGGTTCAAATACTGCAAAGAGTTAAGCATAAGATCCAATCTTAGAACATAGAAGTCCTAAATGAAACACAAAGCTGGGCTTTGGTTGTGCAGGGGCACAGAGAGGAGAGCACACCATAACACAGAGCCGCAGAACCATGCTGCCATCAGGGCAAACAACTCACCATCACCTCTGAAATCCGTCAGCTCTAGCCAAAGTTATATTCCAAGTGTGCATTTTCATCCACAAAGCCAATATTCCAATTTACAAACTAATTGGAACACATGATTCCCTTCTGCAACAGACAGGCTCTTCGACGGTGGCAGGCCTGAGCCCTTCCTTATTTTTGCGACTGCAGACGGCTCTGACGTGGGCTGGACATCAGCGAGCAGATGCAAAGGATGCCAAATCCTGCAGTCTGTGCGGAGGCAGCGCGCTGGCAGTGCTCCTGCTGTCCCTGTGCAGGCAGCCCCTCTCCCAGGATGCGACACATGCAGGTGCATTTTACTCCAAACAGGTATACAGCCGTTCCCACTGGCTGGCAAACTGCACCTGTACCACTAATTACCTCTATATAACTTAACATTAACTTAACACAGAGGCATAGTCAGACCAGTCCGAATTACAACAGCCCCAAGATAGCTGTAAGCCACACTCCTGACTTAATGCTATGAGAGATGGAAGAGGCAGGGGGCAAGAATAAAGTTAGAGGTGCATTCCTAAGATTATGCATTGAGAATATAAAATAACTTGAACCCCCGGGGCTGCAAGCTGGCATTTATCGAGATATGCAGCTCCTAGCACAAAAGAGCATCTTAGTGCCTCACATGCTTAGAAAACTTACATATTTGTTAAACGTTTTTTTTAAATCACAATTGAAAGGAAACTGGATGTCTATGACACATGATTAAGTATCAGACTGTATGCTTATTTATTAGTGATGTCCACATTTCAGAGCTGCATTATTTTAAATCCTCCTAATTTGCAGCTATGTTTTTAAGTACTCTTAAAATAATTCACACGAGTGGACTGCAGTTCATGCAAACTGGCATTAGTGAGATTGCATTTCTGCTCTAGTGAAGAAATAAACAGTCTCATCTCATGCAGCTGTAACACATAGGTAACATAATTGTGTTCTCTGTATTTAGCAATGGCTAACATATTCTAATACACTCTCAAAAAAATCTCATTTGTTCCAAGTCAATGACTTAAATAACGCAAATTGTTCAACATCGATAAAGAGGAACTAGTGTAGGGCTCACGACTCATTGTGTCTGACCAGATATGGGGCCAGGACATGTCTAAACTTGTCAACAAGGATGGGATTAAAAAGATCTCACTGAAGGCCTGCAGCATCGCTCAGATTCAATTCTCAGTTCTGTTGGGATTTCTCCGCATGATATTTTAAGATGCAGCATCCAATGGTTTAACAGACCCAAGTCCTAAAGCATTCACCCTCTCAGTGGAAACACATCAGTATTATTTAGGTATAAAAATAAAATGAGGCCTATTAAGGTACTCAAAAACCCGAAACAACTTTTTGAGGAAAAGACGGCCTAAAAGATTTTCTGTAGAAATGGTCCGTGGAACATGCCAAGAATCTTCCCAGTCTATTCCTCCGGCCCTCCTGATAGCCGGCTCTGGACCAGGCCGAGCACACTAAGGGTGGCCGAGCGCTGTGGGTTAAAGCTGGACTGACCCCGCACAGAGGCGGCAGAGAGGGCAGAGAGGGCAGCACGGCAGGAGAGAGGCAGGCAGAGAGGGCAGGTATCAGGGCAGGTATCAGAGCAGGTATCAGGGCAGGATCAGGGCAGGCAGCAGGGCAGGTATCAGTGCAGACAGAGAGGGCAGCAGGGCAGGCAGCAGGTATCAGGGCAGGTAGCACCAGGGCAGGCATCAGGGCAGGCAGACAGGCCGGCAGGGAAGCAGCAGGCCGGCTCCGCGCCCCGGCCTGCGCGCTGCGCGCATTTTCCGCGCAGTTGCAGAGGGCTCGTCCAGCCCCGCACCGCGGGGACCCCCCCGTCACCTCCCTGGCCCAGGGTCCCCGCACACCGCTGGACGCACCCATTGCTCCGTCCTCTCGCTGCCCAGTCCGGCCCGGGGCGGGGGATGGGCGCATGGCTGCGGGTCACTCCGAGCCGCGCCGGCCCCATCGCGGCCGTGCTCGCCGTCGGACGGTGCCCCTGCCCCTGCCCCGTCCCCTCCCCATCCGCACGGCTCTCGGCCTGCACTTGGTATTTTTAGGCCACGAGCGACCCAGCGCTTTAACAAAGATAAATAAATAACACGAAAGGCACCCTCCCCTCCCCCCATCCGCGCTACCCCCGCGCAGGGTCCGAACTGCGCCGCGACCCGCACGCCCCGCCGGGGACTCGGACAACAGCGCTGGGGGGTGGGGAAAGTAAAGGCAAAAGCAGAATAAATAAATAAATACCTCCTGTCCGCGCACCCGGCCGCCCTCGCTGCGGCCCCGTACTCACCGCGGCCCGCTGCGGGCAGGGGTCGGCCGGGCCGGGGCCGGGGCCGGGGCCGGGGCCGGGCGGGCCGGGCATGGAGCGGAGCGGAGCGGCGGGCGCGGAGCGGAGCGGGCCCCGCTGCCCATGTGCTCGCCCGAGCACGCGCTCGGCTCAATGGAACGTTGTGCTGGCGAGCGGCTCTGTGACGTCACCGCCCCCCGCCGCCCGCGGCCGCAGCCCGGGGCAGCGAGCGCAGCCCGCCCCGCATCCACCGCATCCCACCGCATCCCACCGCATCCACGGCATCCCACCGCATCCACGGCATCCACCGCATCCACCGCATCCCACCGCATCCACGGCATCCACGGCATCCCACGGCATCCCACCGCATCCACGGCATCCACCGCATCCCACCGCATCCACGGCATCCCACCGCATCCACGGCATCCACCGCATCCCACCGCATCCACGGCATCCCACGGCATCCCACGGCATCCCACCGCATCCACGGCATCTCACTGCATCCCACCGCATCCACCGCATCCCACTGCATCCCACCGCATCCCACCGCATCCACGGCATCCCACCGCATCCACGGCATCTCACTGCATCCCACCGCATCCACGGCATCTCACTGCATCCCACCGCATCCACCGCATGCCACCGCATCTCACCACCCCGCGCTCCTGCCCCGCATCCCACCGCGTCCCACTGCCTGCATCCCAGCTCATCCCACCGCATCCCACCGCATCCCACCGCATCCCACCGCATCCCACTGCCCACATCCCACCTCATCCCACCCTATCCCACCGCGTCCCAATCCCATCCCACCGCATCCCACCGCCGTGCCTCCCACCGCACCGCACCGCCGGCACCGCACAGAGCAGCTCTGCCGGCACCGCAACACCAGTACAGCCAAACCTCGGCGTACCTTGAAATTTAAATAATTGAGTAAAAGACCAGATTTTTTCCGACGGCACTCCGCAGGTGCAGGGGCAGCCGGCGCGGAGGCAGCACCGTGCTCAGGGGGTTCCGGGCCCCTGTCCCGCTCCCTCGGACAGGAAGGTGCCGCGGAAGAGCGGGATCGGCTTCGGAATCAGCGGATGGGCAGCACGGCAGCCTCCACTCCCGTCCACCGCTGTTGCTCACCCCAGCAGAAGCCTTCGACCCCGTTTCTCCCAAACACCGAGGGTTTGCTTCTTATAGAAATCCTTTTTTTTTTTTTTTTTCTTTCAAATACCATTCTCCCAAGTGCTGACATATCATGAGTGTCTCCAAATTATCACAGGAAAGAAGGATACAAGCACCCCACACACAAATGTAGAAAGTAGCTTTGCAGCCCTCCAAGAACTCAAAGAGAGAACATTGAGAATACAGAACAGGCTGCGGACTCTTGAAACAGGAGAAGAGCGAATCTTCAGTATATGGACAGAACAAATTTAATTTGCATTTTTTGTTACTTTTTTTTTCTTTTTTTTTTTTTTAACAAACTAAGAAAAAATGAAATTTATTCCCTTGCTTCCAGGCTGGACCCAAAATGAAGCAGAAGCCACAAAGCCATGCGAGATTTTTCTCCATATTGCTATTGCTCTTTCCGGAAGGGAACCTGGAATCCTGCTGTGCCATCACCTTTGCAGCGAGGTGAAAGCTGCAGGGTCACTTCTGCAGGGTGTATGACCTGAAAGGGTGCTGGCATCTGTGTGGGTTCTGGTGCCCAGCCTGGGAGCTGCCACTGCCACGCCAGGCTAATCAGCCTCTGCACAGAGCCTGTCTCTACCCAGCACAGGGACATCTTCATGTGGATAACACATGCTGCTCCACTTAATTAGTAAATATGTTCCCAACTCTGCTACAATGCTTTGACTATTTCAAGAAGGAGTTGATCTGCAAAAACTACCCTGTCATTACAGGAGAAGCAAATGCTTGTGCAAAAGGCACAAAATTAGGGTATAAATCCAAACTGCAACTCTGTGATCCTGAAATTTAACAAGATACAACATTGGGTTGAAAAAAGAGGCTTTCCATGCTCATGGTAAGGGAGGTGGGAGCCCTGCTGAGCAGGTACATTAAAGGTTTTGTGCTGCCCCTTTCAGCAAGCTACTGAAGAGAAAGAGAAGTGGAGGAGATCTCTTTGGGCCATACTCCTACAACTGGCTGGAGACCAAGTCCTAAGTAAATGACTTCCCGAGGTCAGTGAACTCAAGAAAAAGATCAAAATCTAAAGTTACTCACAAGACCAAAGGTTTTCATTTTATCAGCTGTAAAGAGCCAAGTGTTGGAGCACCCTGACACATTTTATTCTGGAGCCCACTGACACCATTTTTTCTGGAGCAGTCTGACACACTTTTTTCTCCAAGCCCATTCCCACTCTGGAGTTTGGGAGAAGCAGTAGCATAACACTACCACTTTGCTCCCACATGGGTATTGCCCTTAAATGGGGCCATTGATGGCTCCTTCACAGATCTCAGTGGCCAGAGCAGAAGAAAAATATGTATCAAATAGCTCTGAAAATTGAGTTTTCATTCCTTTCTCCCTAGGACTCCCTTCCTTCCTTGGCAAAACACATAGGGAATCTGTTATTAAAACATCAGCTTAGATTAATAGAGGTTTTCCTGATGCTACAATCTTGCCCAGGTGTCACCAGCACCATCAGCATGGCTGTGAACACAACTGTGGTGCCATGACAAGAGATGGGTATTTCATATCCAATTCCTGGCATGACAAAGTCAGGAAAATATCATGAAGAGGAGTGAAAATGTTTGTCTGTTCACACATAAGGAAGTCAGATGATGATCACACAAGGTTATCCAGACATAACTCTGCGACCTCTGGCACAAGGACATGCTGTTCTCCTCCACTGCAAGGCAGTCCTGGCGTTTGGAAGTCAGACCCCATATCCATAAAAATTCACAGACCACTCATTATACCTTTGCAGGGAGGCTGGCAGGGGTGGCAGCTGACCACCAAGCATATCCCCCCATGATGGCACAGTTGGGGCCTCAGCAACTGGGGGAGATCTGCAGTTTCCATCCCACCCAGGGTGTCTCTGTGCAGGAAATATAGACACCCTCTTTCCACAGGCATGTAGAATATGCCTTGTGTTCTTATCGCTCAGCCTGCACCCTATCTAGTGTTTGTACTATAAAAATCGTCTTGTAATGTGAGCTGAATAGTCTCATATCAATAAAGCACTCAAGTGTAATCGTCCTTACGACAGCTTAGCACACTTACACAAGGCAATTGCATTGCTCTAAGTTCACCTCTGCAAATTAAACAGAGCAAAGTCAAGGCCGACTGACGCAACACGCTCTTTCGAGGCCAAAAGAAGATCTGAGGCAAAGATCAGGGGTCAGGCTGCAACCAGGCTGTGGCATTCTACCCTCCAGCACTCTGCTTTAGCTTCCCTGCCTGTGACCCCACAAGGTTTGCTGGCAGCAGGCATCACATGTGTGCTGCTTAATCTGTGCCAGTGCAGCCAAGGAGAGTTGTGATGTTCTCTGAGGTTACTGGAGTGCAGGGGTGACAGCTTCCAGCTGGTCACCACAGGCAGCTGGAAAGTGAAGTGTCATCAGCCAGAGCAAGTAGGTGCGGCAGAGGCTGGAGCAAACCACCACACATTCCCTGCAAACATGGGCCATGGAGAGAGACAGCAGAAAAAGCAGCTGAGTGTGTAATCATAGCAGTAATTATACCTTCCCTCACCCAGGGATTAAGCTGGTTCCAGGTTAATTCCAAAACTCTCCAAAAACCCTCAGTCATCTCAGACACTCAGGAGGAAAGGTTAGGTCATTGCATCTGCTCCTCTCCCAACAGAAACCAAATTTTACATCAGCCTGCCCATAAAGATATTAAGCTGAACATAAGTGTCTTGTCCTCACTTCACCTTCTTGGATATTATCTTGGAATTTTCTTCTCTGAAGATTAGAAACCACCTAATTGTCATCCTGAGTGCATTTACAGCCAGTTACACCCATTTGTTCTGCAGCAGGTGTTATGATTTGACACAACCAGCTCTTCTCCTCACTCTTATACAAACCTCTCTGCTGTATTTACCAATATCAAGTTCATTCTGTGATAAAACAATGGGAAAACACAATGGTGCTTATCATACTTAATTTATTTTCCCAGTCTTTGAATTTAAGGACTCACATTAATTTAAAGAAAAGGCATTGCTGTACCCAAACAGTGATCCATCTCTGGGTGATGGTGACTCACCTGTGATTTTGGTGGGGACAAAGCTCTAAGAGCCAGGAGCAGGAAGCAATATAGCAAAAATTAAGACTGGAAAGTTTGTGAAACTGCTGGAAAGATTTACACTGCCTTTTGTATCCTCTCAGTGTTCAATGTGAGATGAATAACAGATTCTGGGTATCTTAGATGTGACTCCAGAGCAGAGAAAGAGGATATTCAGGGTTGGTATGAAGCACAAAAATAACAGACTTGTCACTGATGGCCCAGCTACCAGCTACAGAAGCATGTGACTCACATGCTCGATATATTCCCCAAGTTTGTGGCATAATAAATGATATTAAAAAAAAAAGAAATAAGACTTTTCTAAGAGATGCCTTTCTGCATGTGCAGCAAGACTAAACTAGTAGAACAGAGAGGTACAACAACTCCATTAGATTATGAAGAGCATTTAAATTTACTATCTTGAATGTGATTTAAGAGAGAAGAAAGGCCTGGAATAAATTGAAACCAAATGTCTGCATTACTAAAGTTGGAAAGTAGATCCAGAGATGAGCATGCTTCTGTTTGGGGGAGGGTTATCAAAACTGTGAGCTGGGGGTTTAACATCATTAGTGGAAAAAAAAGTGCTGTGAACAGGAGAGAATTCAAGAGAGAAGGAGGCAGCACCATTCAGGTCCCAGCCAGATTTCCCAGGAAACTCCTGAGAAAGGGATTGACTGAATCCTTGGGGAGAAGGAGTTTGTTTTGTCTGAAGGGTGAAAGATCCCAAGAGAAGTTGCATGCCTGGGAGAGGAAGTAGAAAGCGATGCTGTCAGCAGGGATAGAAAACCATGGACATGAAGATACCCTTGGATGAGAGAGAAGAGCCATAGGTCTGGTCACAGGAGAGCTCTGTGCCCACAGGAGAGCTGCATGTCTCAACAGCAGCAGAGGATGCGCAGAGCAGCTAAAATGCCACCAAGTCTCCAGAGGAGAGCCTAGTGTCTGCTTCCCTGTTTCTGAAGCACTCAGCTCCTGGGAAAACAGCAAGATCTCTGCTTTACTCACACAAAGATCCTGTTGCTAAATCTCAAAGAGGGAACTGTTTAACTTGCCGGTTATTCGTTGGCACCTGTGATTGTGTTAGACATTATAAACAGGTCGGACCAGCCAAGCTGGCAGACACCACTGCAGTATCCCCAGGGTCCTTTCCTTTCTGTTTACTTTCCTTTTTTAGCCTTTACACTAATCTCTTCATCTATAACAAATATACAACATTCATGTGAACAATTTTCAAGGGAGAGTGACACTGGCAGCCCATGGACTGTCATGACAGGTCTGTTGACACATCCAAGCCACAACCTGAGCTTTGGGCAATGCACACTGCTCCTCCAGCAACAGGAGGGAAGTGGGGGATGGTGTGTGAAACCTGTGCTGGACCTGGTGTCCTTCTCCTGTCAAGACCAGTTGCTATTTATGCACTCATGAGTAAAGTTCAACTTTCCCAAAGTGCTTGCTTATGGATGTGCCCCACGCTGCCTGCATGGGCACAGCCATGGGCAGGCACTGGGGCTGGTCCTCTGGGGGCTTGGACAGGCTGGTTTGTGGCTGCAGGCATGGGATCTTCCTCAGAGGCAGCTGGGAGACTTGTGCTGTCATTAGCACGGCTGTGACAGTGGCACCACTGCCCATGTTTCATACAAAGACCCAGCACCACCCTAAGAAGTGGGAGATCTGGTCCAACACCTTCCTTTGCATCTCTCTGCTGCCTGCAGAGTGGCTGCACCCTGAGCTCTTGGCCTGTTCTTCCCAGTTCCTACATCAGGGATAAAGATATGCAACACAGCAGGACACTGTCCTGGGATTTTAAGTCCATTTCAGAGTCATGATGCTGCTGCTCCTATGCTACAAGGTACAGGATATGAATATAGGCAAACTGGTTAACATCCACTAAAGAAACTCCACCAGCACTAGAGAAAAGACTGAAGGGAGGCAGAAGTATCTGGTGTGGGTATCTCATAAGCTGCTCACCTGTTTAGTCCTGGAGAATGTTGCATTTAAGCCCTGATGGACTCCTGTATTGCTGGTATCCTTGCTGTACCAAGAAGAGATTTAAGCAACTGCAGTGCAGCCACAGTACTCACAAAGGCAGATAAGCACCAGGCTGTGCCCCTGCCACATCTCAAATTATGATAATCAATGTTGTGCCGTGCCATGGAAGCAGCTTAGTAGTAGTGATCAATGAAGTCTTAAAATGCCCTTAAGATGCATATATATGCTATATCCAAGTTCACAGATATGTAAACTGAGGTGCAGATATGTAAAATATCTTGCCTGTGGCCATACAGAGAGTACACATTGACTTCTGACTGGAGTGACTGGGAGGCACTGGAGTTGTGACTCTCAGTCTCTTGTTCTCAGCGTTGGGTGACAGCATTGGTTAAGTGAGTGGGATAACCATGGCTGACATCTCCAGTATCACGATTCACAACTTTTAATTGCTGTTAAACAAATTCAAAATGAAATTACCCATAGAAAGATGGGAATTACAGAGCCTTGGAAAATGCATCCACGTTCTTCCCCATCAAACCTAATTAGATTTGCCAAAATCAGTGTGCATTGATCTGTGATTCAAACAATATGCTGATAACAAATTTTCATGATAGACATGGTTATAAAGCTACTTGACTAAAGTATGAATTAGTCCCTCCAGCAGAAGCTCTCAGCACATTTTCTCAGCATGGTCTTCCACAGACAGCTTTTAATCCCCAAATCAACAGGCAATCCCACTGTTTAAGGTTCACCAGGCTCTCTGCTGAGCATCCAGCAGAGAAGCAAGGCAGGCAGCATATTTATGTTGACTATCAATCTTCATTAAAATCAACACACCATCCTTAACCACCCATCTAAACAAACTGTAATATGTACTGGGAAAAGACCTTTCCACAACTAGGCAGAGCAGCTTATTTTGCTGTTGTGCTGGGCAGCTTCACCTTGACAGTGATGGGTGGGGAAAGCATGGGTTGTATGGAAAGCATCATGTAAATAGACTGTCACCCCAGAAAACCAGCACCACACAGGGCTGTGTGCTGATACTTGCATTCCTGCCAGTGTCCGCTGTCTGCCCTCAGGATTCAGGGATTTTTTTTTTCCTGTTAGCTCCTGGCATGGAAGCAACACTGATTTGTTTGAAGAGTTTGTCTTTCAGCCAAATTATGCCAATTGGTGCAAGTGACTGGAAATGAGAAAATGAGGGCAGTGCAGGTAAGTTTTAAATAAGTCAGAGTAAATAGTTGACATGCCAGGAGAGACCAAAGGACAGGATTTTCCATTTGTGCTCAGTTTTCAGCTGAGCTTTGCAACCACTGACATCTGAGAGCTTCTGAAAATGTGCCTTGCCTGAAAGCCAGAGTGCATCAGAGTTTAAAGTTACTCCAAAAAAATGGCAGAGGGCAGGCAGTGCACTTGTATCTGCTTGTACCCCAGATTCATCCTTTCTCTGCTGTCTTTTCATCCAGAAATTGCTACTGCTCCAGAAGAGGAAATCTTCAATACTTTTTTGCCTTGATCTTTAAAAGTAATGAGCAATCCCAGCCATGGGATCTGCTCAGCATCTCTGAAAATTTACATACTCTGTGTTAAATCTCGTGTAACATCAAGACACACCACGGAAAAAAGCTGTCATGACCAGGAGGTTGATCATTGACCACTAGCACAGATTGCTCAGGGAGGTTATGTGGAGTCTCTATCCTTGAAAATATTCAGAAACCACGATCAGAGATAGAAGGTCATGGTCCTGGGCTGTCTGCACCAGATGAACCTGCTTGAGTAGACAAATGGACCAGGATTTACACATTTAAAAAAATAATGAGTTGAAGTCATGTAGTATGGGCAGAGGTGTCCTAATATAAATTATTTCAGTTTAGAATGAGATTATACCAGAATAAGGATTTTTATCCTAATGGTGTGGGATGAATTTGGGATCTTGGTGCAAGTCATGCCAGTCTGCATCCTGATCCCTGGGTTTCCCTTGCTCTGACCTGGCTGCAGTGCCTGTCCTCTTCTCTGGGTCCCTGCTTCACCCCAGCTGAGCCACAGTCACACCAAGGCCAAGCAGAGAGGGGCAGCTTCTCTACTGAGTCATAGAAACATGGAATACTTTGGACCTTTCCATTTAACTGTACAAATGGTATGGCATTTTTGTGACACTAAACAAAATAAAAAAAGGCAACAGCTGAGCTCTTTTCATAAATTTTAGTAAATGGAACAACAAAACAGTATGGATTATATACATTCTAACCTACAGTGCCTGCTGCAGGCTCCAGGTTACAGTGTTTGCCCACCCACACCAGTACTGTCCACCCAAGGAAGTTGCCAGAAGAAATCCCCCAGCAGAGATGACACAGGTCCTAAAACTCATTAAAATTCAATGGGCTGTACAACTTTATGAAATCCTGTCTGCCCTTCAGTTGTAAATTGGATTTGGTTGAACTGGTTTTAAAACTGGCTGGAGAGCCAAGATGGGCCAGCAGGATCAGCTGGAGAGGCAGATGGTGGAAATTCAGCTCTGCATGCCTACGTTGATCAGAGCAGTGCCCCCTCTACCAGGGAGGGTGGAGTGCTCTGCCTGATAAAAGGCTGAGCTCAGCAGACATTAAAGGAAGGCTGTTAGTCAAGATCAAAAGGTAGAAATGGGAGATAGAGCTGCCCCATTTGCAAAGTTACCAAAGCCTGCCAGTGAGAATGAAGATACAGATGCTGTGATGCTGAATGAATGGGGCAATCTAGATAATGGTATCAGAATTAAATTAATTAAAAGAAGATTAAAGAAAGATTGCAAAACTAAGGTTGTAATCATGTCCCTGCTGGAGTCAGTGCTTCATGGTTTGTGTGGTGCCTCATGAAGAGGCCAAGATGTTGCTCCCAATGCATACCAAGACAAAGGAAGGTATCAGCTGAAAACTGATTGACACAGAGCCAATTGTATTAGGGAATAAATAAGTTACAGTGGCCTCATAGTCACAAAATTGAAATCATGTATGGATGGAGCATCCAGGAGGATTAATACAATTCATATCAACATCATCACTGATCTGCAAACTGTGGGGTATTCATGAGGACTTTAGGGCAGCCGTGGTATGACATAAGTTGTGGCAGGATGAAGTTTATCATTCAAAGTTTTAAAAACAGATTTGAGCAGACAAAGCATTCTGACACCAGGTCAGTGTTGTGCGGACACACTGTGTCTTGGCAGGGGCTGGCAGTCTCTGGTGGGATTTATTGCTCCTGCAAGCAAGGTCCACAAGGGCCACCAGCAGGGACATTTATAGAGGAACCTCATGGAAACATCAGCTGAGCTTAAAATCTTCTGGAAAGCAGCATTACCAAATACGAATGTGTGACATGCTTGGGAAGTTGGCTACAAATTTCAAGAAAAAAGAGTTGGAGGATTGGGCAACCTCAATGGCCAGGTCACACAGTGCATCTGCACAGGCCTCTGTGGCAGCCACCTCCCTGTCCAGATATTTTGCTCCAGCTGCTAAGCAGACCATTAATATCTGGTGATTATTTTGGCCCCTGGAGCTGCCTTAATGTTTCTGCAGTTTGTATTGACTGTTTCAGCTGCAACAATCAAGTCTCAGTTTTAGGGCAGCTCGCAGAAATGAATGGGGAAAGGTTGGATTCATTTTAATTAAGCACCAAAAATTAAATTTCATATAAAAGTACTTATGAGAATGCATACTTTTGCCCTTGTAGACATGGGAAAATGCTGTATTGTTCCATAAGGGCAAGAGGCTTATGCTTTTTCTTTCACAAATGCAAAAGAAGGGAAGTGTTTTTCAGCAGGAATCCAATTTTACAGGGAGGGAATAATATGTTACATAGTCGAATCACTTTGATGTCAATTTTATTTTGCAATCACTTCATAAGATATTCATACAGCCTTTTTATTCCCTTAAAGTGTGCAAGTCTAGGCACAATACAGTATTATCTTACTCTTTACCATAATGATGAATGATAATGGGAACACATAATAAGATTTTATGTGTGCCCAAAGAAAAATCTGCTTTAGTCCAGATGAGAGGAATTTTGCAGATCAAATTAATATTATAAAACAGCACAATTTATCAAAATAATACAGCTTTTCTTCTCTCAATCCATTGTGAATCTCAGTGTCTCCAGCCAGTACACAGTGAACTATTAGAGGCTGATGGAATTTTTTGGGTAAAATCTTTATAAAAAATACCTAGTTGATAAAAGTAAAAAAACCAAAAAAACCCCAAAACCAAATAAACAAACAAACAAACAAAAAAGCAACAAAAAGCAACAAAAAAATCCAAAACAGAACAACAACAAAAACCAACAAACCCACAAAAAACACCCCCAAACCACCAAACCAAAACTCCCTTTTCTTCTCCTGTTCATCACACTTACACACTATAAACACTCTAATATTTAAAAGGTCTATTGCAGCTGTTCTATAGTGATGCTGTTTACTGTTGAAAAGCCATCCCAGTCCAGTAGCATCTTTGTTCAAGTTCCTCAGAAACTACTGGATCACATTTGGTGTCCCTGAATTTTTTATGTTCATGGAACATAGTTTATAGTAAAATGCTCTCTATATATTTTATTGCATCCTTCTAATATAGAGTCAGATTATTCATCTATTCAAATTTTCAAAGAGTAGCCTAAAAGTAAACTAGTAAAGTGTAGACTAGTGGGAAAGTCCTGATAGGAACTTTGCTGTCTTATCCAGCTTCCTCACCACATTTTCTATATTTTCACTTGGTTTTAGATACTTTAACATCAGCTTCTCTGAAGAACTCTTGTGGGACAACCTTGCCCTGATAGCACAGAGCAGGTTTTAGTTTCTGGGACACGTGAATAAATCAAAATTACTTAAGGAGCTATTGTAGTGCAGTCAAATGAGAACATAAATAGTTCTAGGAAAAAGCACTGACAGTTTATCACACTGGATAAACCTAAACGAACTGCATAAAATAAGACTGAATAAATTTGGAACCTGGGTAACGTGGGGTAGGACCCCACCTGGTATTGCAGACACCAGTTTTATTCAGGACAGGGATAGCAGGGATGTTTCCATGTTGTTTTTATCCAGGACAGAGATAGCAGGGATGTTCCCGTGCTGTAGGGAAGCACACGAGCCTTTAGCTCACATTTGCTGTATCTACCCAGTTGCAGCGCTGATCCCTCTTTCCCTCATCTATCCAGAGCACAGCCCAGCCTTGGTCCCAAGCCAGAAAGGCTCTGTCAGACACTCAGCCGGGCACTAGATCACAGCAGCTACCTGCACCGAGAGGCTTTGTTTGGCTCTGCTGTCGTCACGGAGCAGATTAATGGGAGAAAAAGGAGTGAAAAGAAGCTCTCGCTCTGGCAGCTGCCCCCCGTGAGCAGCCCCTTGTACACGTGTGGTGCCTGGAAGAAAAATGTGCTGGGAACGGGAGCGCTGCTGTGCGGCTGCGAGCGCAGCGATCCTGAGATCCCGAGGGATCCGGCGGGACCTCCAGGGGCTGGGGGATTGGGGCTGTGTTGGATCGTGCTCACTCCAGCCTGCAGAACTTCTGCGTGTTTGCCCTCCTACTAGTTGAGTATAAAGCACAATCCCTGTAATTCCACCCCTCTCTTTCTTCATGGATAAATCAGCATGAAGGAAGCTGATGGAGCTGAATAGTTCCAAGCAGTGCTAATTTCTCTCATTGGAACTCTTTGTGACCCAGACAGATTCCTTAATTTTTGCCACTTATATTTTCAAACATCTTAATTTATTGCATCTAATCCTTTATTTCTACTTTTTCCCCCCTTTCTGATCCTATCTGGAAAACATAATTCCATGTACTTGGGACATAGAAGCTTGCAATGGAAGTTACACATAGTGGCAAGAAAGATTTTGCCTCGGATGGAAATGCATTCAACAGAAAAGTAGTCATGACAAGATCCACGACAGACATATGTAAAAGGTGAATTTAGCAATAAAATGTAATCACCATAACACACACTGCTTTCTCCCAGACTTGTCTAGGAAAAAGAATAACTCCACAATTCTTGTATCAAGCTGGAAACTGGAAACAGTGCTTGTGGGAATAAGATACTTCAGTCAGCCTGAGTTGTGCAGGTCCACTCTCAGCCAATCATTTCTCCCCTGTCTGAGGGTTTCAAGCATGACCATGCAGAAGTTCCTTGTAGCTTGGGCTCCCATGCATCGGTGGCAACTTGAAGCAAGGTTTACTCAATAACTACAAATATTAAATAGTTTTGGTGAGTGGCCAATAACACTTTTTCATATGCATTAATATTCAGCGCCAAAGGTCATAATCATCATTATCAGCAAAAAATGAATCTCATTTGCTAGGTGAGTGGCGTCTGGGCACACTTGAAGACAAACTGCTTGGGCCTGAAAAAATATTTGTATTACAGTACAAACCAATTGAGGGTGATGTTGCCACTGTCTGGACAGGGTCCCACCCAAACCAGGTCCCCCCTGGCAGCACAGTAACTGCAGCTCTTTCATGAGGCACATCTGCAAGAAGGGCTGGAAGGAGGCTCTGGGGAGCTGCAAGCCCTCAGTGTGACCTCAGTGCCTGAGAAGGCTGTGGAGCAGATCATCTTGAGCGACATCACCTGACATGTGCAGGACAACCAGGGGATCAGGCCCAGCCAGCAAGGATTTATGTAAGGCAGGTCCTGCTTGACCAACCTGATCTCCTTCTATGACAAGGTGACCCACTTAGTGGATGCAGGAAAGGCTGTGATGTCTGCCCAGGCATTAGCAAAGCCTTTGACACTGCATCTTTCACAGCATTCTCCTGGAAAAACTGGGTGTTTATGGCTTGGACATGTGCACTCTTCATTGGGTAAAATTTTGCTGGATAAGAATGGTGTTGAGTAGAGTTAAATCCAGTTACAAGTGGTGTTCCCCAGGGCCCAGTATTGGGGCCAGTATTTTCTGCCCAGTGGAATAGGACCTGGGGGTGTTGGTTGACAGACTGCTGAGTTACCATCCCTGGAGGGATTTAAAAGATGTGTAGGTGTGGCACTTGTGGATATGGATTAATGGTGGACTTGTCAGTACTGGGCTAGTGGTTGGACTCAATGACCTTACAGACTTTTTTGACCTAAACCATTCTATGGTTCTATAAAGAGAAGTACAGTAATTTCACAATTATAAGCCGCACCATTTTGACTAAAATTTTGGTCCGAACCCGGAAGTGCATTTTATAATCAGGTGTGGCCAATATATGAACAAAGTTCAGAAATTTGCCAACCCGGAGTGTGAGCCGCGGGCCGAGCTGAGCTCACACGGCCCTGAGCCGAGCTAGTAAACCCCGTGATCCTGCGATTCTGTTACTAACTGGCAACTTTGTGAAAGTTGCACACGGAGCCTCGCTACGAATGAAAGTGCAGCTAAAAATCAGGTGCGGCTTATATATTGTCCTAGTTTGGAGGACAGGTGTCTGCTAAGAAAGGCAGGAGCCTCTGTTTGAAATGGAGAATGTAAACCCCCTCCCTCCAAATTATTATAATTTTGAAATCAAGGGACTCTCAGGCAAAGATATGGGAATTAAGAATAACAGTTCTTTTCTAGGGAAATTAAAATAGAAATACAGTACTACAAAGAAACAAACGCCAAACCCTGACAAAGTCAGAGTACAACCTGACACCCCGTCAGGCAGGGTGTTGGTAGCAGTCCCGTTAAATGGTGGTTGCATCCTCCTGCAGTGACAGATGTGATTCAGTTGGAGCAGTGCTCCTGTACAAGGTGCAGTTTCCTTCCGGAGGTCCAGTGGTGATGTGGAGAAATCCGGTTTTCCTCTGGAGTCCAGTGGAGAAAGGGGCTCCCTTAGTGTCCCAAAACCTCTGTTTTTATCTTGGTAAGAAATGTTGGGCTCTTCTCCCTGGCTGGAGCAACTTCCAATGGGATGCAGTAATTTTATCAGTCCCACAGTGGGACTCAATGGCCATTAGCAGAAAATGACTGGCTGGAGGAAGGATGGGTTGTGAAAAGATAAAGAACAATGCCCTGCCTGGTTTCAATGGATGGCCCATTAGCAGAATATCTCCCACAGAGATAAGGATCACTGCCCCCACCCTCAAAAGACGGTGATATCACACTCTGTATTGTAACCCCAGACATATATGGACAAAGAGTGAAAAGTTGCAGAAACCCGGACATGTGGCTTATAATCAGGTGCAGCTCATAATTGTGAAATTACTGTACTTACATGGCTGAATCCACTTCTATAACCAAGGTGTTCCAAATTCTTGCACCTCCCCTTCACTCAAGATCTATGTAGAAGATGAATGGTTAAATTAGGGGGAAAAAATCCCCTTTGACTTTCTAGCTACCACTCTGAATCTTGGATAACATTTTCTTTACTGCCTGTCCCCACTGACATTTATAGCTGCACCTGAGATGAGTAAATGATACAAAGATAGGTAAAACCTGCCAAACATCAAATGTTTTGTACTGGAAATGAAATCAGGATCTGATGACTGAGAACTAAGCTCTGGTTTCCTCTCGCTGTTTCCACATAGATGAGGTGTAAACTTGCCTGGAAAAAAAAAAAAGTGAAATCAAGAAATGAGATAGATAAGCTGCAGAACCCATTTTTCAGAAGCTCCCATAGATGTCCTTTTCAAATGAAGGAATAGCAAACCTGTAAGTTGGGAAGTAAATTGTGAGTCTCTCCCCAAGCTGTCTGCCTGTGTTAGGATCACTTATAGTTCAGTTTTATTTTTCTGTTAATTCATTGACAGATGATTCTAACACAAATCAATAAAATAAAAAAAATAAAATAATCCAACATATTAGAAGATGGCTCATCTCTGTAGATGAAACAACCACCTCCACCTTCTCTTTTGAATAAATTCAAATTTCAACTGCAGTGGCCTGGCTTATTTCCAGTTTACAGTTATTCTACTTCACTTACCTGAAATTCTCCCTTTCACGCAACTCTGATGAAATGTTTGTCATCTCTCAACTGCCTGCAAGGGTTGCAAAGTGCTGCATGAGAAAGACTGCTTACGTAGGGACAAGTAAAGTGATTTCTTTATAGGTAGTGATAAAATTTTCAAGAGCATCCTCCACTGGCACAAATCTGTTTCTCTAGAAGAAACACAGATTTTCTACAGATTCCAGTGGGAGCTGAATTAAGCAGGCAGGGATTCTTTTATACATCCCAGTTCTCCCCTAGCATATTCTGCATTGGAACATTGAAGCCGTTTATATGATAACTTGGCCGGAAAGACAAAATTTAAGCACAAGAATAAAAACGAAGATGGAATCCTCAAAGTTGGTATTTAATTAAATTAAATCAGTGAGGGTATACAATAAAGGACATTTTATTTTCACTCTGATAGTTTGTTTCTAGTTTCCTTTGATGTCACATTTTGCCTAAAATTCTTCCGGAAGTAGCTTGAAACGTCCTGTGAAAGTAAAGGAGCAGAGAGGTGAAGTTAAAAATGGTCCTTGTATTTCAAGTAGAACTTTGGTACAGCTGTTTGGCAAGCATTTCATTTCAAGGCTCAGATGCTGCTTTTATGAGCTTATCTCCTCTATTGCTCCAAAACAGCAGCAAAGCCCAACACCTTCCTATCCAGATACAATGTACTACTAACTGAATCCAGCCCAGAAACTCCTGTGAGGTGTTCGTGTCTTCTGAATGTGCGAAACTCTGGTGAGTAGATGGAAAGTGGAAGCCACATTCCTCTTTATTCTAACATCAATTTAATGGCCAGAAGAGGTTTCCTAACCCTGTACCCACGTGCTGTTTTATTTTTTTAAATTGCATTGTTTAGACACTTTGCAATCCTACATCAAAGTAAGAAATGTCATAAATACGAAGTGTCATCCCATAAAACCATATATTTTTAGATCATGTTCATGGTTTGTTTTGCAGTAGGAAAGAGTAGAGGAGCTGATGCTCAATTAAAAGATGAGAGTAAGCAATTAAATAACTGCAAGTATCCATCCTATTCATCAAAAGAACTAAGCATCTTCTGCAGATAGAAAAAAAAACCCCAAAACTATTCTCCAAATGATAGAAGCTGACAAATAAGAAGAAGTTCATTAATCATTGTGGTCTAGCCTCATTTAACGGGAAGAAGTCAGGGGGTTTCGCTAACATATGAAACTGGAACTCAAAGGTGAGATATTTTTCGGGTTTTGTGGATGGATCTACACCTCCTGATTTATTTTGGAGGATGGGGTTGCAATTATAAATTCTTGAACGGCATCTTCTGATCTGAAGCAGTATCTGAAATAGGGAGCACACCAAAAGGCAAATGAAATTAATGCATTTTTAAAATTAGATATCCTGTCTAATAAAAGGCAGAACTTTTACATCATTCATAGCTGCAAGTTGTCCTGATTTACAGTTCAGATACAATAAACAGTTTCATTTAATATAATTCTCTTTCTTCGTAAGGAATATCTGAATCACATGCTGGAAAACTGCTGATGCTCCCATAAACACAGTTACAAGGGGTGAAAAAAATTAGGAGAAAAGCGTTACTCTGTCCTGTTTTTCTAACAGAATGGGTTTTTTCTCACCCAGGAAACCTTCAAACACCTAAAGCCCTCCGTCAAATAGGATTTACACACTTACCTTCTTTTTAAACTCCCTCATGCAAGATTGTTGGGATGGTTACCTAGGGCTTTGCAGAACAGGGACCTTTGGCATCTACCCTGTCTGCACAGTGCTACCTGCCCCAATCCCACCCAGTCCTGAACCCCTGGTCCCAGTTCAAGGGCTGGCACTGGTGCTATCTGGCAGCACTGCTCTTCGAATGGTTAGAAGCCAAGCAAATACGTATTTAACGGAGTTATGAAAATCAAAAAAGTGCAAGGCCCAAGTTTTTGAAAAACACATTCTTCCTCCACATCAAAGGGCTCACTGATTTGTTGCTGAAGTCATGACCAAAGTGGTGCTAAGAGGGTGAAAAGGGGAGAAATTATCAAATCTAATCTTTGGAGTTGTGGCAAGCAAGTAACTTATGGCCCATCAGAAGGTGATCATGAGACAAGTCCTGAATGCAAATATTATTTAATGTCTGGCAAATGTTAGGAATCTGTCTGAGCATATTCTTCAAGTGAGAAATAACTCTCCTTTTCCTTTGCTCCCTTTTCTGTGTCCTTGAACTTTGTATCCCTTGAAATCCCAAGTAACTATTCACATTAATAAAGTGTTAAGGTGTTTGACCAAGAAGATTGGCTCTGCTGATTTCAGCACTTAAAAAGGGAAACCGCTCTGTTGTTTTAACCACTTCAACACTCACCATCTCAGTTTATTTTCTTATCCTCTTTAACTTCTGTTAAAATCAAACAGGAAGCAATTAAGGTGAGCTTACTACAAAGCAGCCCTCAAAGCACATGGCTATGTCCCTAGCGCAGAATGAAGGTCATGCCCTCAAAATGTAATTATATGTATGTGGAAGGAATGCAGAGCCTATATACTGGGGTGATCAGTGAGAAAATACACCACTCCAGCTTTACTTTCAGCAGGCAGATGACCACGACCAGCACAGGCATTGCTACCAGCACCTGCATGGAGGACCTGGTGGCAAGGCAAGCTGAACTGACAGGGCACATCACACCAACAGTTTCATCCACTTGAATTGAGACATGGAGTGGGAGCAAGAAACTAGTCCCTGCAAAGCTGCAAAATGATCACCATTTCCCCTCATCCAACCCCCCTTTGACTTCAGTCAGATCACTGCCAGGATGAAAGGAAAAGGAATGTCATGGAAATAGACAGCTAATGGCAATAGTAGGAGACAAAGTGAAGTCTTTACACAAGATTTAACTAATTATATTTTGGGCAAATATTTATTTATCTAAAAACAAAATAAAAATCATTTTAAATAAAAAACAAAATTGTGAAATGTTATGGCACAGAAGTTCAAGACAAGTATAAATCCAGTTGCCACAACTGTTGCGTATTAATGTTGCACATTTTTCTATAAAGGCTTTATTAAAGGTATTTACATGGCAATATGATGTGTAAATATATACAGCAAACTGGGGACAACTTTTTTCTTTTGGATTCTTGTATGAAAAAATGCCTTAAATACAAAATTTTAAAAGAAAAAAAATCGAATAGTTCATCCCCAAGCATGAAGAATGTCCCATCATCCCTTATGTCCAAAGTATCAATTATGAGGCAGTTTAGAGGTTCTGGCCAAACCCTTGGGAGATTCAGCCAAGGTTGTGTAGTCTCAAGTTAAATCGCACAGCATGCAGTTGCAATAGTTCCATACTTGATGGACTCTGTAGTTCATGAGAGATATTAGAATCATTAATATTTTATCATAGTTTCAGTCTAGTTTGCATTATTCTAAGTGATGCTCAATAGTTCCTATGCTCAACAGTTCCTTAGCTGCTCAAGTTTGTGTTTCAACTGCTCTCTCCTCCTCCTCAACTGCTCTTTCTCTGCAATCAGTCTGTGTTCATCCGACTGGATGGAAAGAACGTACTCTGTTGCTTTTTTCAGGATGACAACCTTGGGAGCCTTTTCATTGTTGGCCACCTCGGGTATCTCGTCACGCAAGGCAAAGAAACTCAACTTGAGCTCATTTCTCCTCTGGCGCTCCAAGACGTTGTGTGTTCGCCTCTTGTCGTTCTCTTCTGAATCTGACGTGCGCGGACTGGAGCATTTTCGGTTGTTGCTGATCTGTTTGAGAACTCTGCCACTGTCCAACCTTAGCCTTTTTGCAGCTGGGTATTCAACCTTGGTGGAGGGAGGAGCAGCATAATTGTGCTGATGAATGTTGACATGACACCGTTTGAGAACCAGCGGGCTGTGGTGGGGCTTACTGTGCTCTTCTGACATCTCTGTGCTGCTGGACTCTGTGCTGGATTCATACTCATTTGCTTCAGCTAATGTAACAACATCGATTTCCTCATCTTCCTCTTGTTCTTCTTCTGCCATAAAAAAAAAAAGAAAAAATGAATTAAAAACTCATAACTTGTATGCAGGCACTCTCAAGACAACTGTATGTAAAGGCAAGGCTACTCTGAGTTGCACAATGAGGAACCCAATGACAAACTCTCCTTAAATCCATTTCATGATGCTAGACACAGCTTTCCCCAAGAGCCTTTCCTTTAAGGAAGCAATGCTCCAAGTGCAATAGGACACATGGACTGCAGTCCAAACCCTGGCTCCCTGATTTCAAAAGTTGTAATGATCTTGCGTAATGCCGAGTGCATGAAAGATAGTAGGAAAGTTTAACCTCGGTTGTCAGCAGTACAGCGCAATAAAGCTCCCAGACTCAAGCTGCCCTTAATTATGGATTTAGAAGGCTTTGGCCACGCCTTAAAAGAAAGCTTACTTAACACACATGGGTATTCAGAGGCATTTTCTGAATCTCTCTTGATCTGTTAATTTGTGGAAAATAGGAGGGAGTTTTAAGGAAAAAAAAAAGAGGAAAAAAAAAAAAAAAGGAGGAAAAAGGGAAGGCTGTAGTGCTTTGGGTAGAAACCAGATTTACGAGGGAGCGGAACCCGCTGTCACATACCTAAGGAAGCATTTCTAAAACTTTCCCAGCCCCATTCACTCCCCTGCAGACACTTTCACTAGCACCTCCCCGACTGCACATTCTGCCCGCGGCTCTCGGGCTGGAGTTAACTCCTTCCCGGCCCACGGGTGAAACCGGGAGCCTTATCGGGACCCCATGATGAAAGTTTATCCCTCCTACACTTCTCTTTATACTTTTTTCCCCCCCGCTTTTCGCTCCCTTATTCCCCGGAGGAAAAACTGGGCTGGTTTTCCAGGAAATAAGCCGGCTGGGACTCTCCGTGCCTCGCAAACGTGGCATTTAAAAAAAAAAAAAAAAAAAAAAATCGCACGCGAGGAGGGGGGCAAAAGGGAGCTGAGGAGGGAAGGGGATGCTGCCTTGCAGCTGCGCCCCGGGAAGCCCTGGCGCCGCGCGGGTTCCCACGCCCTCCCGACACGCGTGGGTCCCACTCACCCGAGTCGCTGCTGGTCGTGGGCGGCGTGTCGACGCCCAGCAGGGACGCGGGGCTGGCGCCGGGCGGCGCGGCCCGCGGGGCCCGCTCGCTCAGCGGGTAGGGGAACACCACCGAGGGGTCGATGCAGTCGGCGGCGGCGGCGCCCAGGTCGTGCAGGTAGAGGCTGGCGGAGGCGTTGGGGGACGCGGCCAGCCCCGGCGGCGGTGCCGGCGGCGCGGAGGGCGGCGGGCCGGGGCGGCCGGCGGAGCACCCCTCTCGGCGGGCTGCCTGGTAGGACGCCAGCTTCTCCGAGACCACCTTCTCCAGCTTGGCGGCGGCGGAGAAGCCGCTCCACATGCAGTCCTGGATGATGATGGACTTGACATCTGCGTCCGGGTCGCAGATGAAGCTCTGGTTGACCATGTCCCCCCCGAGGAGCTCGGTCACGATCTCCAGCTGGTCAGCGGTGGAGGGGAAGCAGGAGGCGGCGGCCAGGCTGGAGCGGCGGCTGGGGGAGAGGGGCGGCGTGGGCAGCAGCTCAAACTTCTTCCAGATGTCCTCGGACGGGGCGGGGGGCTGCAGCTCGCTGCCCCGCTGCTGCGCCGCCAGGTAGAAGTTCTCCTCCTCCTCCTCGAAGTAGAAGTAGGGCTGCACAGAGTCGTAATCGTAGTCGTAGTTCTTGCTGGAGAAGCCGGCGCTGAGCGGCATCGCGGCGGCTGGTGCCTGCGGGAGGGAGAGGGGAGAGGGGCGCCGGGTGAGCGCTGGGGGTCGGCTCCCCCCGCCTGCGGCGGAGCTACCGGACCCCCGGCGCGCAGCGCTCCCTCCCGGCTCCCCACGCTGTACCGGCAGGGAAATGCGCAGTCGGATTTAGTTTAAAAAAAAAAAAAAAAGCTAATAATTACGGTAATAATAAAAATTAAAAAAAAAAAACCAACAAAAAAAAAAAGCACACCACCCTCCTTCACGCCGTTCTCAGTGCAGCGGGACAACGGGGCGGCACGACCTGACCCAGCGAAGGGTGGGCTGCCGGCTCCCGGACCACCCTGCCCGCTCCCCCGGAGGGGCTGCGGCAGCCCAGCCGCCCGGCTTGGCTAAGCTCGGCTCGACTGAGCTCAGCTCAGCTCCCCGCCGCCGCCGCTCACATGGGGCACGGCTCCGGCACGGAGCTCCTCTCCCGGCACCCCAGCGCTATCCCTATCCCGTGTCCCGGCGGGAAGGGGTGCCGAGCGCCCGGCGGCTTCCAGCCGGGAGCCGGGCTGTTCCTCAGCCACCCACCTGGGCGTGCTGGCACTGCGCGGGGACAAGCAGCGACCTTGGCAAACTTTGCCAAATCTTGTCATATATACATATATACCCGCATATATATGTATATGCATACCAGCAATATATGCAACAATCATACCCTGCCCGCGCATACGCCAGAAGCAAATGCTCCCCTCCCCCCAAAAGAATTAAATTAAAATCCGAGCTCAAGAAAAAGGATGGGAACGCCGGAGCCCCGGCAGAGGAGAGCGTCCGTCGGTATCCACGTCCGTGGATCGCAGCTCCGCCAGCAGCCCGGGTGTCACCAGCCCGTGTCAATCCAAACGCCACAACCGCGGGAATCGAGTGATGGGAAGCGAAGAGCCCCGCAACTCACCGGCTTCTCCAACGCGCCAGCTGCGAGACGAAGCGAGGCGATTATTGCAGGCGGTACAGCAACAACGAAGAGAAAATGGATAGATGATAAAGAGAACCGCCGGGAAGGACGGGGAAAAAATTTCAAAAAGAAAAAAAAAATTTAGACAAAACGCCGGGAGAATGTAGATCTCTTCCTCCCACCACGGTTTGATAAACCCCACAGAGCGGCGGAGCAGCCGCCTCCCGGCGCGGTCGGTCGCTGGTCCGGGGCGGCGCGGCGCGCTGGCCGGTACAATAGAAGTTTAGTTGCTTTTCCTCCTTTAAAGCACCGGCGAGAGAAGGGGCGGGCGGGAGCGGCCGCGGGGCGGGCGCAGCTGGGTCCCCGCTTCCCCCCGCCCCCGGCAGCGCGCACGCTCCGCACTTGGCCGCGGGAGGGCGCGCTGCGGGGGCAGCTCCGCTCCGCGCTGCGCTCGGATCCGCGGCCGCGCTCTGCGCCCGCCTCCCCGCAAGGAGGGACGCACGGAGAGAGGGAGGGAGGGAGCTGCGCCGGCAGAAGCGATGCCGCGCTCCGCAGCCCTTTTTATTTATTTTACTATTTTTTTGTTGTCTTTTACTACGAGCCGCTCACGGAGAGGTCGGAAGTAAACATAGTAAAAAAAAAAAAAATTACTAGCAGGGATTAAAGGCAGCTCTTCGCCGTTCCCCTCCTCCCGCTGGCGTTCTCGCCGTATCCGCGGTGGGGGCGGCGGGGAAGGGGCTTCACCCGCCCCTCGCCCCCCTCGGTGGGCTCCGGCACCTTAGGGCGAGCTGGTCCCGCAGCGCAGAGCGGTGGCCCAGGGGCAGCGGGGGACGCGCGGGCTCCCGGCACAAAGGAGCGTGTGTAGCTGGGGCACCCCCAACCCGGTCGCCGCTTGATTATCCCGCCTCTGCCGGCGTCTGCAGAGGATTAAACCGGGAGAGGGCGGAGGCAGAGCCCCACGGGGGTCACCTTGCAGCCGCTCTCCCTTTGGCGGTCCTCGCGTGTGCCCCCGCCCCGGCTTGTGCCGCCCCCACTCCGACCACCTCCCCTCGCCCCATGGTGACCCTCCCTCCTTTCGGTCATCCCCGAGGGACGCGGAGCTGCAGAGCTGTGACGGGGAGGGATCCTACAGGAGGGATCCTATTCCCGTTCCCCATCGCGGGGGGTCCCGCGGGAACCCCCTCTCCGGCGACCCTTCAGCTGCCGGTCCCCTCCCGCACCTGCTCTTCTCCCGTCCCCCGGGGCACCACCAGCCTCCCACAGCTCCGCCCCGCGCATCCTGCACCGCATCCCCGCGCTGGCTCCGCACCGGCGGGAGGTGCGGGGACACCCCGGTGTGCCCCGAACGCTTCCAGGCGGCTCTCCCGTTCCCCCCGCGGGCAGCCCGCCGGGAGGGATGTTCTGTGCCTCTATGTGTATTTAGTCACCGCTTCCCAGCATTTTGCTGAGCACACGCGAGCACAAGCCCTTGGGGTTGTGATGGGGAGCGCGGGGCCGCCCTGCGGGGCGGGAAGGACCCCCGAGGAGGGAGGCACCCCCGGAGAAGGGACCCCCCCGTCCGGGCCTCGCCGGGAGCCGCCGGGCTCCCCCCGGTTCCCACGGCGGCCGCGCCGCTTGCGCGGGCCCAGCGCGCCCCCTCCCGGCCACCGCCCCGCTGCGACAGCGCGACCCCCGCGCCCGCCGCGCCCTCCGCAACACAAACCCAACAAAAAAACTAAAAAAACCCCCCCCCCAAACCCCCCCCCAAAAAAAGCCCCAAACAAAACAAAAACCCCACACATTTTGCTTTTACGATCGTGTCTAATGAAGAGCCAAGCAAAGTGTATACAAAAATCACAGTCCTCAGGGAGCAAAGGAACTTCGCACCATCTTCTGTCCCGTGTCCTGTTTGATAAAGGAAGGACAATTTTACATAGAGGGTGGCAAAGCAAGAGCCGTGGCATAGGCATGGTGTAGATGCTTCACCTACTGACATTTCCAGATGGGATATCCACACCCTTGCTCAGAAATGGCTTAAAATACATTGTGCTATTTTTAGATAATATCCCCCTCTGTCCATAGCAAGCCTTGCTGCTGTAATGGAAGTAACATGACTAAAGGCAGGCTAGAAAGGTGTAAGATCCAAATTAGTCTAGTTACAACTAGTGTAAAATGCGATGTGGGCACTTGTCTATTTAGGAGTAGCATCAGTTTCGCCAAATGTCCTCAAAATTGTGAAAGCCATTAAAGTTCAGATGGAGCTGGTAATAGGTGAGATATTTTGAAATTACTCTGTACAGATAGGGTTGAAAATCATGATCCCATTCATTGCTGCAATAGAATCACAGGCAAAGCAATTAACTGTAATATCACAGAGAGTTATGACTTAAAGTGGAGACAAATAAGTAACGTGAGTAGATGGACTCTTAGAATGCACTGTGTTCATAAGAATGGAAAAACAGGAAGGGAGAACTGGGAGAAATGTGCTATTGAAACAATGCAGCCTTCAGAGGAAACAGTCTTGAAAATATTCTACAGAATTTCTCTAGGCTTGTGCAGACTGTGAGTTCACTTCTCGTTGAGGAGCCAACTCTGAGGTGCAGCAGCATGACTTTTATGAGGCAGTCTTAGTGTAGATGAAAAAAAAAGGTATCTTGCTCTGATTTCTTATGTTCAAGCCCAGCTAAAAAAGAACATAGGCAAGGTGTGAAATCAGTAAGCATCAATTTCCAGTAAAAGGGCCATTTTGACAAAATAGCTGTTATACAGAAAGAATAAATGCACAAGTGTAAGATTAAGGTGACAGTGACAGCAGAGTCAATGCGATTGTTTTGGCATGGAAAGGTTTAGTGATCAATAGAAATGGGAGGGGACTGAGCTGCAACCCTGGGTGGAATTTTTGTGTGATAGCAGGGTGGGAACCTGTGAGAAGCAGAAATGAAAGCAGAACCTGAGAGACAAGTAAAGATGATGGGAAAAGCTCTTGCACCCCCCATTGGAAACCCCTGAGACATAATGTGCTGTGTGCCTGTGCCACCTACTGCAAGTTTTGTTCTCTGGAGACATTTGCAATTTCATTTTCAGAGGACAATAAGCATTCTAACAGGGTCACCATGAACACTGTACTGGGTCCAGCTCTGAGGCCCCTGACACAAGAAAGACATGGACCTGCCAGAGCAAGTCCACAGGCCATGAAGATGATCAGAGGGCTGAGAGGAAAGGTTGAAAAAATTTGGGTAGTTCAGCCTGGACAAGAGAACTTACAGCGCCTTCCAGTAACTAACAAGGGCCTACAAGAAAGCTGGAGAGGGACTTTTGACAAGGGGGTGTCAAGATGAAATGGGAATGGCTTTAAGGTCTGTGTTAGAGATCAGGAGGAAATTCTTCACTTATATTGTGGTCAGAAACAGCAACAGGTTGCTCAGAGAGGCTGTAGCTGCCTCATCCCTGGAAGTGTTCAAGGTCAGGTAGGATGGGGCTTTGAAAAACTTGGTCACGTGAAATGTGTCCCTGCCCATGGCAGGGGTGTGGAATGAAATGATCCCTAAGGTCTCCCTTCCAACCCCAACCATTCCATGTGTCTAATGAACTCACAGCTACCTTCAGAAATTTCTGCTGAAAGTTTCACTCGACCTCTCCACAGCTTTGCAGGTTTCTGCCCATCCACAGGTGAGAAACAGGAAAGCACTAACTAGACACTAATTAGTCTTGGAAAGTCCTAAGTCCTCGGATGAGTGATAGACCCAGACTAATGTGGTCAGTGCAGTCAGAGCCACTGAAATAGGCTAGCACACTTTCCCTGATAGCATCTGTGCAGAGAATCATGTCCTCACTGCTACCCCAAAAGACCCCAGTCCAAAAAGCAGAGACGTACTACAGCGTCAAGGAGAATCAGATTTGCCTTATTACTGTGAAAGCCAGAAAATAAATGAGTTACTTTTTCATCTCTTTCAGCAGCTATAATTTCTTTAACAATAGGAGGTGAGATATGTGTAGGCAGAAGCTGACAGTGTTTCTGCAAGCTGCACAGCACTGACTAAATTAATAACATCTTCCTACCCCCCTCCTCCAGGCTGATATGCTGTGCTAATGAGTACTTTCTCAGTGGACTTCCCCAGCACAGGGGAGAAATGCAGACATCTGGGAGGGCCACTGTCCTTGTCTGTTTACTGTGGTGAAAAACAGAGGCTGAAATACACCTCCTGTCGAAAATGGACAGGACCCACCACTGCAGTTTCCACCCAGCTGGCTCAGTATAGCAGCCATGGTGCAAGAGTGTTCAGAATGATCATAAAGTATGTAGAAAAAATCAGTGGGTTTTATGGCTGATGTGTTATCAGTAAATATGAATAAGGGAATAACAGCAGATCATAAAATAAAATAAAATAAAATAAAATAAAATAAAATAAAATAAAATAAAATAAAATAAAATAAAATAAAATAAAATAAAATAAAATATCCTAGTTTTAAACCAGAGATAGCACATATCACACACATCACATGCTTAGGTCTTGTCTGCTGTTGGAAGCTGAGGCTGTTTTTACCCTCACCCTGTGGATGTCCTCTTCAGGCAGAGATGTCATGGGGTCAGTGAAAGTGGTATCTAGTGTGAATTTATTTATTTGACTCTCCCTTATCCTCTCAGCTATGTGCCCTAGAGTGTTTGCAGCAAACATGGCAGCTTCTTCCTCGGCATCATGCCAGCCTGTGAGCCTCACTATGGAAATCTCAAACTGTTTATTTCCAACAAGAAAAGGGAATCTAGAGAAGGCAACTGATGAAAACTGAATGGGGAGAGTGCTGAGTAAAGAAACTGTTGCACTGATATTAAATTACTATCCCTAGAACTACACTGAGTGCCATCACCCTCACGGAAATCCATGGAAGTCCTAGAAAAGTAAGTTTTGTCATCAAGAGAATCAGAAAGAACTTGAAGTGCTCTGCTGGCTTGGACAAACTAAAGGAGATTCAAAATTATACTTCCCATGATCCAGAGGGGTTTTTTTGTTTTTGTTTTTTTCCCCTCTTTTTTTTTTTTTTAATTGTTACAACCAAAAACTTTAGATTTTAATTTTTCAATCTGGCAGTGCATATGAAATAGGACTTTTTTACTATTTGTAATTGTTAAAACCAAATATGTCAGATGTTGATTTTTAAACTGATTGCACATGAAAGTGAGTCTTCAGTGTAACAAAAGCATTAGCAATTTTTAAAGGTGGTCTGTCATTAAGCACATTTGTATTGATATATATTTCTCTTGCTTTATTTGGGATCATAAAATTGAAGAAGACATCAGATGGGAAGACTGTAATGTAACTAATATTTTTGAATATAGAAAAGAAAAGCCTTTACACCACTTTGGTCTTTCCATGGTGTGCAGCCTTTACCTTTTTTGCTTTGGGGTAAAATTACCACAGTTGTTAATTTAACTTTGTTTACAGACAGTTTGGTTTTGCAGTCCTTGCAAACCATCACAGTACCTTTGGTATCAAATTTTGGTTTGTTTTCAAATAGGGCAGCCCTTGATGAGTTTATTCTTAATTATGTAAAATGAAACTATTTTTTCTGTGTATACAACTAACTTAAAATCACAAATAAACCAATTTTTTTTGCTAGTTATTTTTGTTGCTTAAATACATGACTGTAAACTGATCTAAGTGCCATGGAAACAACGCCAAAAATACAAGCAGTTTGAATTAACTTTCCTACACGAACTAACACCTTTTGATATGGGTAACTGGAAGGCACCTAGCTAACACCAGTAGTTTTGGCATTCCTTGACAGAAGAGAGTTCTGTTCAGCTGTGGATTAGGGATGAATTACAGGAAATCTGCGCTGATTTAGGTGTGTGATAAATGAGATGATTTTCAAGGTCCCTGTGAAAGATAAACAGTTATTTTTTAAAGGCTGGGTAATTTAAATTTCTCTTCAGAAAGAAAAAGCAGAGCTGTTTCAGAACAATCAGTCCCAAAGGCCAGTCACACATCCCTAGCCTCTGCATTCTCTGAATTGTATGCTGCAGTTATCAGATTGTCAAGACATCCCAGCTCTGCTTGATTAAGTCCTCTTTAAAGCATTAAGGTCATTTGCAACTACTTAATGATCCTTTTAGGCAAGCCCTGATCTTTAGAGCTGTAATGGGATCAGAGCCTGTTCCATGCTCCAGCCCTTCAATATCGGTGCTCCCCTGTACAGGACTCACTATGGATGATTTTCCTGCCTCCCCACACAGGTGAAGCCACCTCCCTACCACACCTGCAAGTGCAGAGTCCCCCTCGCCATGAGGGGTTTGCAACATTGCAGCTGGAAAGGAGAGAAGGGTTGAGAGTTATTGCGCAGGTTCCTTATTAATGCTCAAGAAAAAGAACCAGACCCTCGTATAGCAGCTTCCGTGCAGGTTTGGTATGAAAGCAGAGGAGCAAAGAGCTTGCTGTCATTCTTGCCACACATCCTGCGGGGGCACAGCTCCAGAAACATCTGAGTGCATCAGATATTATCTGGAGGAAGGAATGTGTCAGCTGACAGCAAGGCTGGAAACTATTGAAACAATCGTCAGCTGGGCCATTCTTACAGCTATCTCTTGTCTCTTAGAGAATTAATATCCAACAATCCTGTCCCATCTACAAACAGGGGAGAGCAAAGGACCCTTCCAGGAATTATGCAGCTGGTTGCTTTAGAGATGAGGTATCTGATTGTTATCAAATTAGCAGGTTCAGCCACAGGAGAACATTCCGAGAAAGAAAGTGGCTCTATTGGAGGAGCATGTCTGGAAAAGTAGGTATTGTGTGGCCTTCAGAAAACACTGGAGATTGGAGGTGTTACTGGTCTTGTTACAGCTGATAGGTGGATGGATCTGAGTTTGTGGGTAGGTGGAAAGGTGTATGCAATCTACTTATCTGAGCCAATGCAAAGTCCCTGCTTTCTTCAAAGTTCAAGCTTCTGGTGAAGATCATCAGAGCTTCCTTTTCTGGCTCCATGTAGAGCAAGCTCAGAAATGCTCACAGGTTTTGTTCATCTTGTTAGGCAGGTGAAACGATGATTTTCTCATTGGCAACCCTTTTATTAATCTTGGAGGTCCTGTTTGATTATGTCTTTATGGGAAGGAGAAGGATGAGCTTGTAGCAGTGAATTTGAAAGTATTTACAAGAAACATTCCTGACTTATCATGTCTGTCCTCTCTGGGTTTCTGTTTATCAAGTCGTGTTTTCTTTGGACTGGTTTATGGAAGAGAACAGTCACATTTAAAAATTATGCTGGTGAATGATCATGTTTGGCCTCTGCAGTCAAGGGCAAATCCTTTTCAGGGCTATCCCAATGAAGTTTACTTTCCAACCACACTCGGCCAAAGCGATGCTGATTCCAGCATTGAGCACTTAGAACAGCTCGGTGCATTCAGGAGCTGCTCAAGCCAGTGTGATGCTGACACCCTTTTCACAGAGCCTTTCAGAGTGGCTGCTCATCACCAAACTGAGTCCTTGAAAGGCATCAGCCAGTTTCTAACTCTTCACACCTAAAACCTTTCCATGCATCCAGTTACAGTCTCCTAATAATGTTACCTGGCTGATAAGCCGAACTTCTCTCCAGCTTTGTTATGCAGGGCAGTTAATTCTGAATTCATTTGGGCATATGTAGCCAAGTGTAGCAGAAGTGTTACCTTGGCTGGATCAGGGCTTGCACTTCCCAGGTTCTGGGTCCTAATTGTCTCCGGTCAGGTGCCCAGGTATAAAGGACAGCGTTGAGAAATGTGGGTAAAGCCATCAGTGATGGTCATGTAGGCAGGGTTTGGACATGCAATGTTATAGCTGTGTGTTCCTCTAAGCTGTATGATTGTTTTAGCACCACTTTTGGTGTAGTTTAGTTCAGCTTTCCAGCATTCAGAGTAAATTCAGAACAGTTTAACTGTGCTCAGGCTAGACATTTTTGGGAGATGAAGCTTTCTTATCTGTGGTGGCTGCTGCTGCATTTTGAAATGAGCATAAGAGAGGCAAATACATCCATGAACATTTGCTGCCAGTATGGATTTAAAAGCAAAACACAGTCAGAAAGGCTACCGAAAAACTACTTCACTTGGCTGATAACTCAATTTGTTGATAAGAAAGAGGGAGTGTTTTGTCTCTCTGTATCAGATAAGTGACTTATCACTCCCTGCACTGTTGATGATGAACATGTTCATCTGGCAGATAGTGGCAATAAAGCTGCATCTCCCCTTTGCACTGCAAGACATATGCTGCATCAAATGAAATTAAGGGAAATAGATTTAAATAACTTCTTGGTAAATGCTCTTAAAATCAATTTATAATTAACCTGTGGAACCTCCTGCTGCATTTTGTTAGAAAGAGAAATATCATGCATGGAAATGGATGTTTCATGTAAGCCATAATATAGGGAGATAAAAAGTGTAAGAGGAAAGGAGAAAGGACATCACTGCTCTGGGTTAGTATTGCCCAATTTAAGAGGTGGTCTGTAATTGAAAGTGAGGCTCTGTTTTCTTCCTACACTATCCAAGTATAGGTTGTTGTTAGGTATAGGTGTACTTCTGATCTGGTTATAATTTTTTTTTTTCATATTGTGCACATGGACCCAACACAGCATTGGGGAACACCTTTGCCATGAGAGCAGGCACATCTGGGATGGAGGGATCTGCTGTTACAGCTGTTTTCTCAGGTGTTTGAAGTACAGCTGGAGCCTAAATGCACATCTGCATTTATCTGTGTTTTGTTGCCAGGCTGGGGTGGCCTCAGCAAGATGTCAGGATGCATTCCAGCACGATGTGTCTGGCTGCAGAGCCAGGCTGTCCAGGATCCCAGTGTGGCTGCAGAGCCAGGAATGCCTCGATTTCCACTGCTGAGGGAGGTGAGGCCAAAGAAAGCCTCTGTGTGCTGGTACTCAGCAATGCAAATCTATGCAGTGGGTTGTGCCCACACATCTGCATTGATCCACTCCTCAGGATTAAGTCTAAGCTTCAGGACACTTGTGTGCTAGTCCAAGCTTTGACCTTGTAGGAGGAATGCTGTTTCACTGGGCTTGTTTCTGCTTGCTTTGCTTAAGTTTGCGCATGGAAGAAACTGGGATAAATCTCTAAAAATCGCTGTGCACTGTGCACTGATGGGCAATTCCAGGGGACTGCTGTGACCCAGCATATCAAACCCAGCTACAAGGGACTTGGAGCCACAACCCTCGCACAAAAAACCCAAAAATTGATTCAGCCTTGCTACTTATTGTTCCTCTGCCGGTTGTTTTTGTTTTATTTCCTTACTTCATAGATTCCCGGTGTTTCCTAAATCCAGTCCTTCCTGAGAGTCAGAATATCCTACTGACATTGAGACTGTCCCTTTCTCAAATGGGAGCAAAGGGTTGCAATTATGACTGCAATGGCAAGAAAAGCTTTGATCAGAAATGGGCCTGACAAGGGGTGTGCTGAGGGATTAATGTAGAACTGACTTCATCAGCAGCTGAGAGTTCTGTGGAGGAGGAATTTAGGTGCTTCTTACAGCCTCAACAATGCAAAGCAGCCATCATCAACAAGGTGTTCCCCAGAGGATGCTAATCACTCTCCTCCCTCTTGATCAGCAGTTAAGAGTGTCTCTCTTCTTTCTACTTATCACTTAGTCAGGGATGCCAGAGGTATTTCTTAGAAGATAAGAGCATTATTTACACCCGGTCTTAGAAAGGAAAGAAGTTGTCAGTGAGCTACACCATTATTGTTCCTGTTATCGTTCGCATGCAAAGGCACTTCACCCTGCTCAGACCCCATCCCGAAGGGCCAAGTGTGTTGCAGTGACTGCGCTGCCTGCCTCGGCTCTGAAAGGGCTGGAAGAGATGTGCAGGGCTGGGGGAGGGAGGGCCTCGAGACCGAGTACAGGTATAGATCAAAGGAACCCGGGGAGCCCCAGATTCTCTCACCTACCGTGGCCTGAGTGCTTGGGGAACATCTCTTCCCATCGTAAGTTCCATTAGGACTTATCTGCAGATCCAAATTATGTTATCCAGTGGATGTAGGGCAACCCTGCTGTACCAATACAGATCCAGTCCAGCTCCAGAGCAGATGTACCCTCCTGTTAGCGTCATGGGAAAGGGCACTGAGAGATGCATCTCACTTTTGGTGAGAAGAGAGATAAAAAATTAGAATATGTACTTTAGGACCATCTAGTACTGCTCCTTATTAAGGACTGGGCTTGCTCTTTTTTTTCTTTTTTTTTTTTTTTTCTTTTTTTTTCTTTTTATTTTTTTAATCGATGATTGAAATTATATGAATTAGAGTTGAGAGCACCAAGTTCTGTCTATACATGTGATGAGAAGGCTGGGTAGGTACATATGCCAGCCCCCATAAACGATGTGCTAATATCTACAGCAATGACGTTGTCCGTGCTCTGATAATTAACCAGAAGGTATCTCTGCCTTCAGCTCATGTTCTTCTCAGCTTCCCTTGTTATTCTCTCTGCTAAATAGACAGAAAATGATATTATGTCTTTTATGCCAAAGGCTGTGCGTGTACCTGCTGTGGAATTTAGTCATGATATTGCTAATTGGAAGGTTCAAGGTCATTCTTGTATTCTTACATCCTTACATTTACATGCTTGGTCATTTTCTCCTGCATTAACTGCAGTTAATGTGAGAGTTGTTATACTCCCTCAGAGTTTCAGAAGCCTCTCTCTGCTAAACACTGAGTAGATTGGGTTCTCAAGGAGTCCCAAAATGGGAGATGTCCTGGATTATTTTGTGTGATGAAGATTCCCAAATACCCTTATCTTTTCTGTACATGGAAAATGGAATGACCCATTTGTAGGTCACTCAGTTAAAATGCTACAGCATATGGAGTGCAGGTGTGTTGCATGTCTGCAATATTATGATTAATGCAGATACCAAGCAGCTTTAAACCAGCAAACCTCAGTACCTGGGGTCCCAGGGCAGCTCAGAGCTTAGACACAATTCACTCACCTCACTTTTCCCTAGAGGTTTTACAGCCTCTTGTGGCTGTGCCATAAGCTGGGTGTCTCTGAGAGGTCTCAGGTATGTCAGTGCATCACTGTGTGCAGTGCAGACCTGCTCCTACTGCCAAATGGACTGGTGCTGCTGGAAACCTCAGGGAAGGACCTGGGGCAGGAAGAGGGGTGGTCTTCTTCAGGTGTGGAGTGGCAGTTTGTCTGACCAATTTTTGTCCCTGGCAGGGTGCTGCCGCTGGTTTGTTGTCGTCTGCTGGGCCATTTGCTAGGCAGTGCTGGTTGTTACTAACAGGTTTCCTTAGAGGAGCAGGGTTTTGGTGGCCACACAAAGACCCTGGGAGAGGGCAGTGATGAGGGCAGATTTCTCAGTGTCCCTTCCAACTGCTTTGGGAAACTCAGGATCCCTTCAGACCTGCATATCCACAGATGTTAATGAACACACCTGTGTCCCAAGCACAGCAGTGTGTAGGAGAGGCTGCACCATGGAATCATGCACAGAGGAAGTTCAGACCTCAGCCTGCCTCCTAGCACCTTGCTGGTGAGGTGAGCCACTTGAGGAAGAGCAGAAGAGACCCTCTTGTCTCCTCTGCCACCTCTCTTTGACCTTGCAGCTATTTCAGAGCCTGTGATATCTTGCTGCAAACTTAGACTTATCTATCTCACATATACATGAAACTCAGTAATAACTAGCTCATATATTCATTCCTAAAGTGGCTACAGAGAGATTTGATGTTGCTTAACTCATTCAGTATCACTGATCACTTTTTGTTGCATCCTAGCCTGAAGGCAATGACTTTGGTCAAGCTAGAAATGCTGGTAGTTTCTGAACAGCTTCAGTTCCTGGACCAAATGACTCTTTGGTGACTTAGAGTTGTGAAAGCAGGGGGGAAAAAAATCACAGTGACTGTATATTCAAGCAGAAGAGGGAATTCTGTGATGGGGAGTGACTTCTATGCTCTTGCTTTCAGCTGCTACGTGAGGAAGGGGTGACTCTGCACCAGGCTCTGGTGCTAGCTCAGCTCCTCCGAACAGGAGGCAAGCCCAGATGCAAACTTTGTGGCTTAGCCCCATGTTAATATATTCCCAAACACTAATTAAGAGTGGTGAATGAAGAGAGAAATGCAGGTTAATGTAGCATGCTGGCAGTTTTGAGACTGCCTGCCAAATGAAAGCTTTGGAGGTGATGCATAAGTAGAGGCCAGCAGCCTGCACACGAGTGAGCTGGAGGGTTTGGGCTGGTGTAAATGCTGCTTCCTCTGGAGGGAAGATGAAAAGAGGTTGTAGAGTGCCAGTATCCAAAAGGAGAGTGGGGAGGGAAAAATCTGGGACATAGGAATAGATGGTCTTCCTGAGGATGAGTGTTGGAGACCCATAGGCAGAGTCTACTGGAAATAAGATGGAACTGCAGGAAGCTGGGAACTCAGAGACATGCCTGGAGGTGCTTGCAAGCTCTGCAAGAACAGTGATGTCATTGTGGGTTCCACTTTTGGTGGGGTGTTAGAGGGGCCCCTGAATTCCCAGTCTCTGTTGGAATTCCTCTCCCTGAGCACCCCCCTTTGTAGAGCAAGCCCTGTAGACAAGGCTGCATTCCATTTTCACCTATGAGCTCCTGATATAAGGGCCAAATTCGTGGTGGGAGAAGAGCTTTCACTCAGTAATGTGCCACTGTGTGATTCCTGCAGCTGGGATGATGCAGGACTCACCTTGGCAAGAGGGTGAGGGGCTTTTGCTGAGCAGTGAGTCAAGAGCTCTGTGAACTAAAAGCCAACAGTTTTCAGTTCAGCAGGTCTCCATGCAACTGCTCTCCATGAGACCTCCTCTCTCCTCCATTTCTTTTTCTACTGTATGCAATACTTGTTTTTTAGGTGAATTGAATGGAAGGTTGAAGGGCTGCAAAGCAGTGCAAAGAACTGATATCTGGGAGGAGATAACAAGAGAGAGTATTACTATAAAAACAGGAAGGAAAGCAGATCAACTTCAGTGTAAAATATCTATAGTAAAGCTCTTGGAATTTTCTCTCAAATTCCTCCCTCAAACCAAGCTTTTGGAAGGTATGCTAAAGCTCACAAGCCTTAGGGGCAGGTCTGTCATGTTCATTTTTTACAGGCTTGTTTTCAGCAGCTCTGGTGCAATTTTCAGATTGTTGCAACACCTTCTGGACCAAATGCTAAGGCCTCAGTGCTCCACCAAGTACCTGCTTGTCTTCTTGCTGCCTATGCTCCCACAGCATTGATATCTGAAATTGTGTTGCAGAGGTTGGAGAAGGGATTGTATAGGTTGCAAATGGTCCAAATGGATTTTTTATCTCTTACCATGAGGTACATTTGGGGTTTTTTTTCCTCCTGTCCTACTTTTACAAGTTGAATTATAGGAAAGTTTACGTCAGAAAGGACTGCCTGAATTAATCTAGTAGTCCTCAAACCTCTGTATTATTTTTCCACACAGGTGCTCCCATCCTGGCATTGGAAGGTGAGGGTTGAAAAGTCTCAGTGCTCAGTTACTTCTATTTTTTCCCCTCCCTTTATGGTTTCTCGTAGAATTATAGAACATTTTCAGTTGGAAGGGACCTTAAAGATCATCTAGTTCCACCCCCCTGCCGTGGGCAGGGATGCCACCCACTAGATCAGGTGGGTCAGGGCCCCAGTGGAGCATCCACAGCTTCTTTGGATGACCTGTTCCACTCTCACCTCTGCCTCGAGGGTAACAATGTCAGATGAAGCTAGTTACCAGGCAATCTGATAGTACCAACATCTCTTCCAATTAGTTCTCAGGTCAGCATGTTCCCATATAATTTTTCTTTTAATATTCTGTACTATCTCTTCTTCCCTCCTCCCAAGTGACATGGGTCCTGAAGGCTCTTCTAAGGATTTTTGGTATCATAAATGCACGTAATCATACATATGAACAAAGGTAATGTGCTGCTTGGAGTATGTAGAGATGATGTGCTGAATGTTTCCTTGCCTGATCAGATCAAGAACAAAGGCAGCAGGGGAGCAATCTGGGTTCAGGAGGAGATGAAGCACCATTGAGTTTAGGAATAGTTCAGGCTCATCTTGGAGTGCAAAGACACAACCTGGTATTGCATCTGCAGGCAGATGAGGAAATCTAAGATTTGCATTGGTTCCCATTTGCTTCAAGTGGAAGCAGGAATTGAAGGCACAGAAAAGTTTTTTTGACTGATTCCAGCCAAGAGAACAGGCAAGGTCAGCAAAGTCTTGCTCTTAGTTCTGAGCTGAGGAGAGCCCATCTGTCCGTTTGCCTGGGGCTCTGCAGGCAGCCATCTGCCTCCATAAGCGAGCTGTGAAAAGCACACTCTGAAGGATGGAAGCAGAAGCCAAGGAGGAGCTGGACCTGCCTGTCACACCCACAGCACTCTGACAGGATGGCTGTCAGCTCTGAGCTGGCCATGGCTGGCATCTGAGTGCCACCAGAGCAGAGCCACCCCAGCAGTGCAGCCTTTGGACCTGGTGGCACTGCCTCAGCCATCACAGATCACTTGGTTTGGGCTGTATTTGGACCTGGCCTCTGCAGAAAACAGGCACTGAGCAAACAGGGGCCACAGCATCATTTCTGGCTACCTTTGGAGGTAGGGAAAGTGCATCTTCTCAGCAGAGAACCTGTGCTGGGCCAGGCTTGCTAAGCAGAAATGTCCTTATGACAACATTTGTCACTCTTCTGTGTCAAAGGGAGCCCTGTTTAGGTTTCCCCAGCAGATGTGACTATAACAGATGTGTTACAAATGTGGTATCTCATGGGGACATGGATCACGCAGACCTGGGGAACTGTGGGGACACACAGGACTTCTGCCTGATGTACATTTTCTGTACTTGAGTGCAAATCTCAATAATTCCTCAAAAATGGCTCAGGATAATCATAAAACCCTGTTCATTAGCTGAACATTAGTCCCAGTCTTGAGGGAATCCTGTTAAAGGAAAAACTTGCCTGTACTGACGTTTTTAACAGAGAATACTCATTGCTTAGTAAAGACCTGATGTGTAATGAGCTGGTTTACATTCAGTTGTGTTTGTATTCAAGTAATATTTACAGTTTCCATGATAAGAGCAGATAAGGATCTTCTAATCTAGAGTAAATCTTTGGGAAGTCCACTGCTATTAATGGTTTACTCTAATTTTGCATGAAATCAGGATATAAACTAATGGAAGATATGGGAATTAGAGTTTTTTTTATACGGTGCATTATACAATTACCATTAATACCAATGTTTTAGACTGTGTAGTACAACTATGATTTATCTTAATAATCTCACCTTTTTTTCTTTTTTTCCTCCCCATAGAAATGGGGATGTTTGGGCTGAATTTAAATCCTTTCTCAAGTGACATAAACAAAACCAAGACAGAATAGGAAGTTATGCCTATAGAATTATATCCATTTGCACTTGTGCATTCAGTTACAGGGAAAATGCTTTCCCAAGTAGGTCACTTAATTTTAGAACAATTAGCAACAGCTATATCACAATTTTTTTTCCGAAGTATTCACTGAGGCTCTGTAACACATCAAATGCAAAAAAAAAAAAAAAGGAAAAAGAAAAGGAGAAACATGTTTTAGTTGTGAAAAATGAAAACATATAAACCCTTGTCTCTCATACTCTGCCCAAAATTATGTTTTTATATTTATAAATAATTCTTCTAGTTCTCTCAAAAGGGGGTGATGAGTAAGTGGTTTGTGAGGGGCTAGATTTGCACCACACTGGATTTTTTCAAGAACCTTTTTCCCAGGGCTGCAGGACCCCCTGAACATCTGGAGGTCATGTTCACACCTGAGTGCCTAACCTGTGCTGCTGTGCTGCCTCATCTCTGGGGAACACACACTGTGTGAATCTAAACTGCTGGAGCTCATCACAGCAATCCCTGATCGAGCCTGGTAGTGTCCATCAGCACAGACACGGAGGATGCTCTCTCAGCAAATTCCTCCCAGTGCCTGCTGAGGACTTCTGCCAGCACACCGACATCTGCTGGGGCCTGTGCAAGGGGCACTCTCACTGTCACAGCTTTTCTGGCAGAAAATATTTGCACTGATGCTATTTAAAGAAAAAAGAATTGCACTTTCAGTAGCATGACTTTTGCTACAGGGAGTGGTTTTCCTGCAGCAATGCAGTAGTTCCAAGAGTGCTGTATTTACTGCTGAAAATTACTGATATTCCTGCAGGCTGGAGCACCACACAGACAGCCCTTGTGCAGCTCCTATCCTCTCACAAAATACAATATTTGTGATATCACTTATTTTTACCATTCCTGAATGACATAAACCACCTAAGCAGAATTCTGTAGAGCTTTCTCTGTGCTGAGGACATCTGCCAGCAGATCTATCTCAGTCCTGGCTCATGCCTCACCGCACCTCCCTGCAGCAGAGTGTGGCTGAGCAGGTTTGCTGTGCAGGTTTCTAGCATACTGCTGTGTCACCAGTAAATGCCTGGATAATTTTTAACCTCTCATGGGATTGGTTTATCAGCTGCAGGTGGCCAAAATAATTATACACACTGCTCTCTATGAAAACTGGGTCAACAGGATAGTACTTCTTTTTATGTTCTGTCAGGCCTCTCCGATTTACACCTAAGGTCAGACTTCAGGGAGAAAGATATTTGAACTAATGCAAGCAGCCATCACATCTATTCAGATGATGTCACCTTTCTAAGGCATTTTCTTCCCTCTAATTTTGCATCATAATGTTGGCTGTGATAGAATCATTGCTCTTGACAAAACAAGAAAGGAGAGCCCAGGGGAAAAATATTGATATTTATTTAAAATGAAGTATGATAGATAAATGAACACCCTCATTATGTCAGAGCATCAAGAAGTGTGGACTTCCATCACCACAGCTTTCCAGGCAGACATCCTCAGGGCCAATGTGGTTATGCTGGCAAAACTTCATGTTTAGGAGTGCATCTTCCCTTGCCCATGGGATGTGGTTTTCCCAGACCAGTCCAGGGTGCACTATGTATGTATGTTTACATCTAGGAAAGCTGCAAGGTGATGGAGCTCTTCAGCTGGTGGGGTTGTGCTCATTTCCATTGAGAGGTGGTGGTTGTACCAAAGCCTGAGAACCACAGTGACAACCCAACAATTCACCAAAACTTGGTATCAGTGACTTTGGAAGAAGTGTAGGGAAGGGTCAGGAATAGCATATCCCAGAGTGTGTTTCTATGTAATCCCTACCAACACGTGGTTGGCTTCTGCTCATGTGTTTTCCTTTCCCACTGAGTGCAACGCTGGGTTCTGATAAGGATCTTGCACCTTTTGGATTCCAGCTAATTCCTTCACCTGACTGGCCGTGCCTGTGCTGGCACACGAAGCAGGCCAGGACCTGCTCCAGCCCAGAGGGTAGGAGGCATGGCATGACTTGTACTTAGGGAATCACAGAGCAGGGCACTCTTCTCTACAGCACCAGCTGGAAGCTGTCTTCATGGCTCTGCTTCTTTTCAGCTGTTCTGGAGTTGACCAGTGGTAAGAATGAGATCTGCAGGTGGTTTTATTCTTAAAATGTCCATGTGCTGCATTGCCATTACTTCTGGTGTGCTAGCAGCTCTTGTGTGTTGGTAGACATAACTTCTCTGGACCAGTAATTTTTTTACACGCTGGCACTGTGTCACTCCCTGTTTGCATAGTCTCTGAGGAAACAGGAGCAATCGCTCCCATCTCTGCCCGTGCTGACGTCTTTCTGTGCTGCTCATCACTCTCATCAGCTGTTCCTGAGCTGCATCTAACCCACAGTTGGAAATTCAAAGCTGGGCCCCTCCCCAGCTGCTGCTTTGATGTCCCTTTCCCCCCTCCACATCACCTACATCGCTCCCTTTGAACACCGACATCGTGATAAGGTTTATGAAATTACTTCCCGTTAGGATGAGGGCACCCAAACCCTGCGTGTCTCAGGACCATCTGCTGCTTCTGACATGGGCATGGGGAAGTCTCTTCTAGCAGAAAGACAAGATCCATTGTGGAGTTGCCACAGTTTGTGAATCAGAGCCCTGGAATACATGCATAAACACTAATTAAACCCAATTTAAAAGTGTCTGATATTTATCAAGCTTCATTTAGTTAGGGATCAAAATTAAATTATTGATTAGTTACTGAGTAAAACTACGTCAGTGTTATCCTCTAAAGTAAACAGAAGAACATCTACCTGAAGGGACCAATTCAATTCTCAGTCAACTTCAGAAAACATTTGATTTGGTGCCACTTAGGAATATCATAAGCCTGAAAGCCAAATGTTTGCATTTAAATTGCATCCCAATTGAAATTTTAGGGGTTGAATTTGCTGCATAATTCACTTCTCCTGAAAGTCAGAGCTTAGGGGATGTCTGGATGTAGAGGGGTTTTTTTTGTGTGGTTTTTTTTGTTTGTTTGTTTGTGGTTTTGGTTGGTTGGTTAATTGCTTTGTTTGTTTGATGTTTTTTCTTTATTTTTTTCTTTTTTGGGGTTTTTTTTTTTGGTTTTTTTTTTTATGTTATTGGGTTTTTTGGGGTTTTTTTTGTGATTTAAGAAACAGGAACCAGCAAAGTCTGCTTGCTCAGCAGTTTGCAGAAAGTTTTCCAAACCTGGCCATATGATGGGGGGAGCATCAATGAAATCACTGGCAGTGATTATATATAACAGTTGTTGGAAAAGACCTTCAGAGGAACAGAATACAATGGAAATGCTGGAGCAGAGTGAGAATTGCAGACAAGGGTCTGGGATCTGGTCTTGGAAAATAACCAGTGTTAGCAACTTCACTTGAAGGCTACAGCAGACCATTAGGAGACAATAAATCTCTTTGCAAACATTGTCTGAATCCAAATAGGTTTAGGCATAATTTATATCAGCAAGAATAGGAGAGATACCAAGAGTTTTCTGGAGAGGAAGAAAAACTAATACTGGCATTTCTTTCCTTGAATACTCCATCTTGCTCTTCAGCACTATTTCTGCTTTAAGTGGGAAAATATAAGCTGCAGATTTACTATTGCTACTAATTTTAAAATTAATAGCTCCTTTTTCTTTTTTTTGCCCAAGTAAGAACTTTTAACTTGTTAGTAGTTGGTGACATATGTAGACCTTGGAGCCAACTGGAGTCTCATTGTTTATGTTACAGTAGAGCCTTGAGATCATATTTGGTCTTCCAGGTGCTACACAGAGAGAGGCAGCCTGCTCCAAAGAGCCTCAAAGTGGGTAAGGGGTGGTGGGGGAGCAGCAAAAAGATAAGGACAACAGTGTGAGCTCAGGCTGCCAAGCAGGTTGGAGCTCAGACTTCTGCATCCTCCATCACCCTGTGGTCCAGGAGGAGATTTCCACTGTTTTCTGGCCAAAACTCAGCCTATTGCCTTATTTTTTTTTTTCCTTGGAGAAGGGCATATATGTGTTTTCCCCCTTGGAGATACCAATCCCATGAAAAAGAAATGCTGCCAGAATTTTCACTCTAATGGTACAAAGGATGCCACTACAAAAAGCCCCTCTCCTATTTTTATCCCTCATCTAGCTGCCCTCCATAGCTTTCTGTTTGTGTTTTCCTCTTTTACTAGAAAGCCTTATCACCAAGCAGAGGGTGAGGGCTGGAGCTAGGAAAAAGCATTTAAACAGAGCTGACTGCAAAGCAGAGGTGGGTTGGTTGTGGAGGGGGTGACAAGGAATTCTTCCTCCAGAGCCTAACTTTGACCGTGAACTCTAGTTCCACTTAGTAACCTAAATTGCCTCAATTCTGTCCAGCCTCCCCACTTCACTCATATAAAGAACGATAAAGGAAGACAAGGGTAAAGTAATCTCTAAATAAAAGATGAGGTAATTTTGAAGGTACATTTGACCTTTATATGTATTATGGCTTTCATATAAGTCAACTGAGTGCTGAAGCATCTCCAGTATGGAGCTGTCACCTGGTATTTTCCACTTTATGGCAGTTTGCAGATAATGTGACTGTCTCTGGTGCAAATGACTCAGAATTCCTCACTAACTTTCTGGGGTGGGGAGTTGCATTGATGGAGATGGTTTTGTTGTTGTTTGCTGTTTGCCTCTAACCCTAGCCATAGTTTTCAAAGGAAATAGAAAAGAACCATCTGTATATAAATCAAAGATCTCACTGAGCTCCAAGAAGTGTTCCCCAAGCAATCTGCTGAAGTGAATGTACGGGATTGATGTGGGTGAAATTCTGGCTGAAATTCAGTAGTTTGTGTTATACTGCCTGGATGATCCCAAGCATCTGACCTTAAAATCTGTGAAGCATACATAAAGAAATTAGTGCTGGTATGGATGCTGTAGCAATGCCACAAACATCAATAACTACTGGTGTGATATATTATAAGATTTAGAATTTTATAACATTTTACACTGCCTGAAAAAGAATAATTCTTGTAGGGATTGACGACTAGGAAATTTCTAATTTGCCTCTTTAGTCTTCTTTGGTGTATAAGCTGATGTGTTTTTGGCAAAGAAGGCCAGGCATGGGACAGAGAGGCCAAAAGCAGTAGGAGCTGTTACCACGGCGTGAACTACTAAGTAGACCAAGCTCCATTTCTACTTCTCTTCCCTGAAGGGCATAGGGGAGAAAAGATTAGCTGTGTCACCTCTGATGGAAATCACCTTGCTGGAAGGCAATTGCTGGAAGGTCTAAAACCTACTTGGCTACATTTACTTGTCAAGTCTCATGAATTATCTGGGAGAGTCTCCCACTTGCTCACCTCATGTCTCATCCCAGACACTGGCAGCAGTGTGACTTGACCTCATTCTTGCATTCTTGGGGCCTAGAGGGCCAGTGGAGCTTACTGGGGAAAGCTACCAATTGTATCAGGATTAGGAGATGGAGTGCTTGGAAACCAGATTATGTCACATCCACAGGAGACTCGATGGAACAGTATCTTCTGATGCTACTAATCAAATTATCTGCCTTCTGAAATCTCACATGTATGAATAGAGAAATCAGAAATCCATAGGTTCTCCAACATTCTCCTCACCTGCTTTCTTTTATTTTTTTATTTTCTTTCTGTTTTTTTTTTTTTTTTTTTAAACAGGGTGTGCTGTAATAAAGAATAAATCTGATCTTGTTGCGCCATGACTGTCATTAGTTATGGTACGTTCAGAGACACATGGACTCCAGGTTAAGAAGGAGGCTGTGATTAGCAAATTTCACTCTCCTTTCCCCTCTGGCTCACTTAGACTGTAGAACTTCTACCCAGAAATGGGATTAAGTCATAGGTTTGATGAAGAGATCTAATCTTGTAGTAAAGGATCTAAGTGATTCCTCCTCTCACTTGGCAAACTGTCCTGGTGTTTAATCATTCTTACCCCCAGGAAATGGCATCTTGTTTCAAGGTCAAGTTTATCACATTTCCACTCCAGCTACTGAAACCTTACTTGACTTTCTAGGAGGAGGCTTCCCTGGGAGCTGGGTAAGCTCTCAGTTCTGAGATGCCCAACATTTCAGTTCAGTGATGTGACATCTGCATTGGTCTAATGTGCTCCCAAACTGCAGGAGGGTGACAGCTGAGAGGAGGCTGGGGACACACCAGCCAGGAGGGAGAGAAGAGAGTTCCTCCATCTCTGGGAGTCAGTAGTCATGCTTACAGGGAGGTGGGTGGGAGGGTTTGCCTCCCCAGTTAGCTCAGTGTGCTGTGTTCTGGTGTATCAGTCATCCTTGCCAATAGGTTTCCAAAGGGACTGGGTTCACATCAGAGTGCAACCAAGAGGGCTGGGGCTCCCTGGTTCCATGATGTGGTGCTGACCCCGTGGCTGTACAACCTTGCTCCTTTTGGGTTGGCTGGTGGCCAGGTTCACCCAAGGAGCTTTTGCTGTTTACCAAACTCCTGCTGGGCTCTGGGATCTCAGGCAGTGCTGCAAAACTGACCCAAACTGTTGCAAGCAGAAGTTTATTCTGCTCGGAGATCTGGAAGAAATGCTTCTGGCAGAAACTCCTTTTATATGGACTTGTTTTGGCCCATAAAATATGCATCTACAGGAAGAGGTTTTGAATTGCCTGCTGTAGCCCTGTAATCAAAACCTCAGACCTTCTCTACTATATCCCTGGTCCTGGGAAAAGAGTCAAACCTGCTGCCCGTTGTTGGCTGGACAAATCCCTTCTAATTCCAGCCAGAGCCATCCAGGTCTCCTGGCCTGCCTTGACCCTGCACTCCTCAAACCATTATTGCAGCAGTGACAAGGGAAGATTCAGGCCAGCTGTCTGAGAGTGGCCAAAGCAAACGAGGAGGAGGCAACATGTGCTGGGGTCCCAGAGCCAAAACCTCTGTGTGCAGCCTGCAGGGAGCCAGGGAATGGGGTGTGGGGCTCCAGCCATCTCCTAGCGGACCTGGAGCCAGCAGCTGGCTTCACGTTGCTGGAATCCAGCCACAAGGGAGAACTCGGAGGAGGTAAGTCCCTGGAGTCCTCTGCTGAGTGGTTTATTGATGTCTTGGTTAACCACTTGTGGTATGAACCAAGCATGTCTGTGAAACTTACTGCTCCAGAGCTGCCAGTGTAAGTACCTTCTGTCACCAGGGGAGGGAAAGATGGATGGGGGAGAAAGGAAGAGCATATGTTCCTGCTTGTAGTCCTGCTGGTTACCATGAGGGAGTGGGAGGAATGTGTGTGGTGGAGTAGAGGCATTTTTGACTGAGCATTCATTATTGCCATGAAATGAATGGTTTTTTCCAAGTAAAGAATATAGTGCTTAATGTCTCACACAGCATTGGAGACACAGAAAATCTCAATGTCCTCAAGTACCTCAAGAAACTTTTCCTGAAGTGTGCAGGGTCTTGACTCCACTCCAGCTGAAAGTGCTTGGGCCCAGCCCCATTCCACATCTCCATTGAAATGTCAGCCCATTGGTGGTGACTTTTCAAATGAGCTCCTAGCAAATTATCCTCTGCAGCCTTTGCAGTCGTGTCCTTGAACATCTAAAAGAAATAGTTTTACAGATGTAGCTGCCGCATATTTGCTTGTACCTCAGTCCTCTGGTTAAAAATTGCTAGTGGGTGTGGACAGCCTTGTCATCCTGGATGTTCCTGTCTTCCCCTGGCTCACCTTCACTACAGAATAATCTGCAGCCTTTCATCTGTCAGAAAGGAAGTGTTATGAAACTCCCTGTGCCATCTCCAAGCTGGCTCCTCAGTTAATGAAAAGGGGAGTGTCTCCATGTTCCTGTGTGTTGACTAAGTAAATCTAGAAATGATCCTTTGGCTATCACTGCATTCCTTAATGGTTTTTACTTTTTGTGTGTGATTATGTGTTGAAGCATAGGAAATGTTGATAGTTAGTAGGGCTAAAAAGGATGCCATGTCCTTGTGCTTGTTTTAGTAAATGAAATGATTTTGTGAACAGAAGAATAAATATTGGTTAGAACAGTACAGTTCTCTGCTCAAAATAAGCACAAAATTGGGCTGTTCAGGAGATGAACTAGGCTTGCAAGTTCAGAATTCTGCTAACTAAAATTACAGATAAATAAAGGTAAAACAATTGTTCTCAAGCATCTTCACTTCAACTAAAAATGTCATTGGAGATACTTGTGCTTGTCACTGAAGGGAGGAGGTCACTCATGAGCACAGGTAGATGGAACTGAGATGGCTGAGGAGGTTATTGCTTCTAGCTGTCTTCCCCATTTCTCTCCTGGTGGTCATCATCCTGCTGAAATGTTGTTAAGCCAATCTTGAGCTACAAAGCTCAAAGCCCAACCCAAAGTTTACTTTCACATGCCTTTCTGTAGACTGCAGTGCCTGTGGGTAGTTTTGCTGGGCTGCCCCAGTGGCAGGGCTGGAAGTCTCTGTGAGCAGTGACTGCTCCAGCCATCTCACTAGTGTTTGAGATGAAGGTATTAATCATAAATTTCAATTTACAGCAGCTGAAGATGTGGTCTTACCTTGTTTGCTTTCTAAAGTCGTGTGGTTCTGGTGGGGAGGTGCAATTTGGCCACTAGTGCAGGAGAACCAAATGATTAGATCTGATCTCTAGGAAAATTAATATCCATCAATAACTTGGCCTCTGTTCTCTACTCCAACCTTGTTTCTTTGTACAGAGACCACTGACTTTAATAACTGAGTTCAACCTGTGGCTGTTTGAATAAGATCTCGTGTGTTTTTTCATAGTCACTGCAGCTTTGGAATCTTCCCTCTGGAACCATTCAGTTATTACCACCATTGAGAAAATCACTGTTGCTCTCAAGCAGTAAAAGTGCATGAAGCACACACACACACACAGAGTGAATGATACAAACCAAGCCTTGTGTGTCTGTTTAGTCCCTTTTGCTATCCCGGCCACTGTCCTGTCCTGATGGCACATGGGGACATCTAATGGTTGAGTAACAGACCACAAGGAAATTTCTCATTGTGTGTCTTTGTTGATGTTTTTATCAGAATTTGTCTCTTCTTTGCCACTTTTCACCTTTAAAAAATTGTCAGTTATACTGATTAACTTGTTTAATTTATTCACTTTCAGGGGCGAACTGTAATAATGAGCTGCAATTTCAATCCAGTTAGCAAACTCTTTCTTCTAAGCAGAAATAACAGAGAGACACTTAAGGATACTCATCTGCCTAATATAGCAAGAAAGACACAGGGATAGCTTCACTGTGAAACAGAAATATTTTCACTGGAGAAAATACTGGTTGTTGAACTCTGCTTACTCTATCACAGAAAGGCTTAATCAGAAACAAGGGCTCTGAACTCAATGAAAATTTTGCCACTGAAATAGCTTATTTGTTTTGTTTCATTTTGGGTTTATTTGGATTTTTTGTTTGTTTTGTTTTACTTTGAGATTTTTTAATATATTTCTTTAGTCTGGGGTAGAACCCTGAAGGAAAGTACTAGATCTTGCATTTCTTTGCCATTTTCAAATCAGACCTGTATGCATTTTTGCAAGATGAGCTTTAGTCAGACCTAAACTCTTATCCTCAGCCCAAGAGAGTGGTATGTGGTTTAATGGAGAATGTCATCCAGGAGGCTAGGCTTAATCTTTTAATGGGTCTGCCTGGCTTTAACCTTATGAAGAAATATTTGGTGTCTTTGTGTGCTTATCAGACTCTCCTCACTGCAGTTTTGGTTGGCACATAGTTTTGTAGTTCCTTTGACTACAGCTTCTTGTCTTTTTGCTTTGATGGATCTCTTTCTATTAGCATGGATTCTGTCTTTGTGTGCTCACCTTCTCCTGCCCTACTCTGTGCTTCAACTCAACCATTTTATTGCCCAGAAGGGATGAAGGCTACTGAAGTTAAAGTGTGCTCAGGACAGTACAATCTTCTTTCTCCTTTGGTTTTTGTACATCCTAAACCTGCATGTGGTGTCCAGATGTTGGCCTACAGATGTCTGTAGCTATTGAAGAAATTCTTCATAGCTCATCAAGTTTTCTATCCAGATTTTCATACTGTGAGGAATCCTTCAGGTTACCACAGTTGCAGGTTACACAATATGTGTGGATGCTCTGCTATGGCTTGGGTAGGCAATCCCTTGGCTAATTACTCATTGGAAGGCAGAGTAATTAATAATGTTAAATCAAATATAACCTAATCTAAAGGCGTAGCTGATGATGTGCTTATCAACATGCTTTGCTGATTTTTATCAGTGGAAAGTTGTATCTTCGAAGATTAAAGGAAAGAAAAAGAAATCTTAATACTCAGTGATGAAAGTATTGGTGGCATCAGTGCAATCTGCAGACCTAACACAATTATTATTTTGGAAAATGAATTTGCTGTTTCAGAGTATTAGTGAACATGCCTGAGGTTTCACTGTTGAACAGAATACCTTGTGGAGCTCATCCACATCAGCCCTAATCTGGCTTTTGCATGGCTGTAAAAAATCCTTCACACCAGTGGGGAGAGAAACAGAGGAGCCAGGCTCCTGAGAGGTGCAGGAATCCATCTGGGCACATGAGGTTTTATGGTCAGGCCCTGCAATTAGCTGTGATTTGGCAAGGGGTACCAAGAGCAGGAAATGAAGCAGGGTTATGGGATACTGATAGCAAGAAATCAGAAATGAGCTCAAACGTAGGGACCCGCCTGTCTGTCGTCCTGAAGCACTCAGTGAGAGCATTGCCTGAGCTGGGCTGGAACAAACATGTGAGAGCAGTGTGTTACATCAGAGCAGAGGGTGGTGTCTCAAACAGAGGCCAAAGCAGAAGCTGTTGATGGAAAAATGGATTTATTAAATGTATGTTAAGGGAGGAGAAGCTTTTTAATCTGCGATACTTAAAAATAATGTAAATAAATACATATATTTTGGGCTCCTGATTTGCCAGTGCAAGGAGGAGTAAACAGTAGATTACCAAAATAAAGCAAGATTAAGACAGATTAAGTAGAAATGCTATTTATAAAATTTTCAAAGAATTTCCATTCTTGTGTCCTGTGGAAATGAAGAAAGCTGTTCAGTCACTGGATGAAGGTAGAAATCACGATCCACTGGAGCTGTGTTTGTTGATGATGTTGGTCTGATTTTTAACTGTGATTAACAAAGCTTGAGATGGGAGCAAAGCTTCCATTTTTGCAATTGCATTCAGAAATTAAAAGCCTTAAATGATTCAAACTTAAGGGCAATTTGACAAGCACTTTGTGCAGTGTCAGATAATGATATTTTTTCTGGAGGGATAATTCTTTTATGACTAACATATCCAACATCTCATTCACACTGGAACATAGGCCTAAAACACACAGAATTGTGCCAGGAAGGTGCTTTTGTAGCTAACATCTAGGTAAGACCAGTTTGAGGAAGGAAAAAAGATAGATTAACTGGAACCAAGTCACAGATTTCTAGCTAGAGAAGGTTACAGGCATATGCAGTCAAATATGACATTTGTTGGATTAAAGTATTTGTGAAATGCAAAGGTGGCAAATTTGATTCAGTAGGCTTTGATGGCGCAGAGTTGCACAGGTCTTTGCATATGCACTAGTTCAACTTCAGACCTGACAGAACTGAGATCTGACAAGGCACCTTGGATTTTTTTCCCTCTGACTTCATACCCTTGGCTTCATTTTCCCCAAGAAACTTTCCTCACTCAAGAAGACTTAATCCACCTTCTCCTGTTGGATAATGCCTGGCCCTATAAACACTTTCAATGTGCAAGACAAGGTGCTTATTCAAAGACTGGTGCAAAATATTTATAATAGGACCTGAAACTTGAAATAATCAATTTATTTTTCTTTATTAGTCCTTATCACAACCAAGTTATATTAGCACTTGGTTTTAAAGTTTGGTTTGTTTAATCCATGCCTCTGTCCAGTCCTTGCTTTTACTGGACTATGGGAACACCTCAAGTATATCTGAAAAACAAAGACAAGATAGAGAAAGGCAATGTACATAACTTAAGATCATATAGGAGGCTTGTATTCAACTCCCTGTTCTGCAATAGGTTTTGTAAATTCTGTGCTAACACTCTATCTACAGATTAACCTTCCCCTTTGAACCAACTCTTAATTTCTTTGAGTGATGCTCAAAAGTGTTGCTGTTATTTGAAATATCTATGAGTGAGCACCCATTTTAATTGAAATAGGAAAAGAAATTCAAAGGTTCTCTCACAATTCATCTTTAAAATGATTCTCCATTTCCTAAGGCCAAAGGAAGTAGAAAAAACATTAGAGTTTTCTGCCTAAAATTTGCTTCTCAAATTCTGTCCTTTTACAGATAAAAGACCCTTTGGTTCTCTTTTCTCTGTCACACAATGAAAAATTTCCTTACGAAATCCTATGCATTTTTTTTTACCAGCCCCACATTCTTTTTGTCTTACACACCCTAGATTAAATGTGCAAAGACAGAGACACTTATAAAACCTTGCTTTGGCACAGTAAAAATGGCAAATCACTGCAAAGTGGGCAGCAGATATTTTCCTCATGCAATAGCTGTAAAGGAGGCAAACTGTTGCCATCAGCACAAATGATGCAGTTGCCGCCCTCGTTTAGACTTCCTGAAAAACACAAACCTTTTCACCATGCCCCCTGCATTTCAGAGAGCCAGAGCTCTCTGCAGCAGTTATGAGCCCTACATTAAGTTTTTTTTTTCAGAGGCTTTTGCAGCAATTCCAGAACAATTTGTGTCAGTGGAAATGCTGTGGTGGGATGAACGCAGTGCTCCAGCCAGAGTCAGCACTTGAAATTATGAGGACCAAAATAATTCTGGGCTTTCTCTGCCACCAGCATAGAGAGGAAAGTGTCATGGGAAGGCAATTCTGACTTTTTCCATCTCCACTAAGTACAGACTGAGTCTTCAGCCTGTGTGAGATGGGATGCATCCAAACCTTGCTGCTTCTGTGGGTGCATTTCTTAATCCTGTGCCCATCAGTTAGCTGGGAATCCATGAAACAGAAGTAAAGCTCCTTGTACCCTAAGTCTTGAAAAGTAAATACTCCTATGTACTCTAAACTTATTTTCTAGATTTTAGAACAGGCTTCCTAGCCTTGTTTTCAAAGAAAAAGAGGCATATGTTCCAATGCACTGCTTAAGTGTGTCCATATGTTTTATGCTTGTACATTTTGGACCTGTTTGCTGACTCTGGCCATAGTGGAAGGGAACAAAGCTGTAAACATAACTAGATTCTTCTAAGTGTAGTGAAAATTGGTGCTTAGATTAAAAAAAATTATTCTGTACATGCCCTGATCTGTGGGAGAAGTAGAGAATTCATGCTGGAGAGGGGTCCTGCAGATACCTCAGACATGGGAAAACATCACCCACATCTTCACAAGGTGCAATGAGAGCCAGCCACAAGGTGCAGATGCCTCAGAAATCAACTCTCAGGTGTACTGGTGCTCATGCTGATATATGTGACATCTCCTGTCTCCTGTCCTTAAATATGACCTCACTCTTCAAGACCTGCAGGTTAGTCTGAGAAGATCTGGGCTTAACAAAATAAAGTGAAGGTGAGTTGGAGGGGTCCAGTCCAAATGTGAATTTCCCAGTTCCCTGTGAATGTCTGCTCACCTTGACTTTAAATCCACTGAAACAGCCTTGGGTAGCACCAGATCAAAAGTCTCACACCTGGGTGACCCCTGACTGTGTGCATCCTGGCTAGCACAGTTTCTGTAATTTGTTTCCAATTCATTGATGGATATTGACTGAAGAGAAAATCTGACGTGTGCCCTGCAGAACAGCTGCCTCTGTCTTTCCTACTCTGTTAACTTGTAGCTTGCTTTCTATGGAAATATTTCTCATAGCAACTTTTGCTAAGGGTTGTCCTTCTAAATTGGGCAGGAAAAGCCTACATAAGCACTAAACCAGTCATTTTCTGCAGCAAGTTCTGGCACTTTCCTCCAGCCAGAATGAGTACTCTTATTTCTTGTTATATTTTCCCTAAGCTTTTCTTGGTTTGTGTTCCCAGATGTAAAATTGCTGTCAAGCTGAGGGAACCCAACAAAACCCTGTTCTATGGCAAAGGAAGAACTAATTGTTGGCAGTGATGTCCAAGATGGGTTTGATGCAGATGCTTTTAATCTGGTTTGGAAGATCCCACAAAAAAAACAGAGGAACAAATCCCACAAAAGGAAAAAATATCTCTTTTAACTGCATAAAAACCTAAGAGCCAAACAGATGTGTGATATACAAGTTATGAGCCATGGCTGAAACTTTAGAATCTTAAAGCTATTTAAAACTCTTGTAAATGGTCAAACTGTAGACTGAAGGATATTTTGAATTTTGCATCTTCTACAAAGGGTGAATTTTGTTTAAACATAGAGTGGGAAGTCATCTCCTGTTTCACAAGTCTGTTCCAATTCTCTTGGAGACAATATGCCATAAAAATGTATTTAGTAAATTTATCAAGTTCCACAATAATTCTGTTTATGTATTGGGGTTTTTCCTATGGAAATTTCTTGAGATTAATTTCATAGATAGATAGATAGATAGATGGATATTTTTCTTCCAATTTGCAAGCTGACTGCATTTATGGCTGGTGTGTACTTGATTCCCTCTGGAGTCAACAAAGTCCTTCAGCTAAAATCTCTTTTTTAACTCCATAGTTCAGATCTACAGTTACAAGGAAAAAAAGTTATATTCCTGACAATCTCTTTTATTGGAATGAGCAAAAAAAATGTATCTGTTTTCTTGTCCATTCCCATTTTAATTTGCTTTGAAAATGTTTGGCTGGAATTGCACACATATTTTCCCATTTTGTTGTGGTGGGTTTAACCTCTCTTCAACTTTTCCTTGAAATATCACATCCCATAACAGTTTAGGACTGCATTATTCCTCTTATTTTATAACATAATTGTTGCCTATTGTTCTTTGTTGACTGTATGCACAAAATATTTTGTCATTCTTTCCTTAGCCTCTATTCATGGCAAATATTGGTGTTTATTCCCACCTGTGGGACTTCATATTTATGCTTTTGCATTTCAGTCCATCTTTATTATTCCAGGTTCTCTTGTTCTCCTTGTATGATAGTCTTGTCCCACACAGCATAAGCAGTGCATTCTGTCTCCACATCTACAATTTCTCAGTTAAAATATTCTGTCTTGGGGTTGATGGTCTCCACTCCAATTATTTGCATTTCTCATATTCCCTTTTTGCCATAGTCTTTTGTTTTTTCTCCCAAAACAGCAAATGAAAGTGTGCAAACCTTTTTTTTTTTTTTTTGCATTTCTCATTTCACTCAGTTTCAATAATTTTCAAGGTAGCAGCTATGTGCTAAATGTTGTCTGTTTTTCTGGGAGTATCATAACCCAATTGCACCTTCTCGTTGAACAAGCCTGTTGTTCTCACAGATAGAGAATATCTATTTATCTAGACAAGGAAGGAGGAAAGAGAAGGACTTTGGAGCTTGTACAGCCTCTCCCCATGCAGGGACATCAGGCTGCTTTCAAAGGGACTGGTAGAATGTCCCTCTCACTCCAGGCCTTTATCCTGAGACTCTGGTGGGATTTTAAAGAAAGTGTTCTTCATGAGTCCAGAACACAGAATCATAAAATAATTTGGTTTGGAAGAGACTTTTAAAGATCATCTACTGCAAGCCCCCTGTCATTGGGTTGCTCAGAGCCCCATCCAATCTGATCTTAAATGTTTCCAGGGGTGGGGTATTTATCACCTCCCTGGCAACCTGTTCCAGTGCTTTACCCCATCATTGTAAAAAAAATTCTTCCTTATAGCTAGTCTGAATCCACCCTCCTGCAGTTTAAAACCACTACCCTTTGTCCTATCACAACAGCCATGCTAAAAAGTTTTTCCCAAAGATCTAAAGATTATTACTGTACAATGGGCTCCCAGAACTGCAACATCAAATTCCCATGAAGTTAGCTCTTTTCTTTCTCTCCCTATAAATTCTGTTCTTGTCATGGCACAGCTGTGTGTAAACATGTACTATGTCTGATGATTGTTTGGTGTCTGTAGCAACATGTTCCTGACACATAAACTACACAAACATAACCTTGTCACCCTCTGATGCTCTGTCACCACTAACTTTCTGTAAATCCAACTATTGCTCATTGTATTTTTGTGTGATGCTTGGTTTCCTTCACTTCCTTCTTCCCAGATTTTTCTTGTTTCCAAGCATGCATTTTGGGTTTGTGATACCACTCTAATTGAGCCTGATACTGCCATGTAGCTGTGCAATCTTGAGAGCTGGTGCAAGTCCTGGTGTGCTGCCAAAGCTTTTAGGTGTTACTGAGCTACAAAGGGAAAGAGATAACCATGGTGTGGGAGGGAAAAAAAATGTATGGTGTGGACAAAATTTCCCTCTCTTTTGTATTAGCCTGAATCTGTGCTGAAAGTAGCAAATGTAGAAATAGTTTTTATGCTCATATGGGAAACAAACTGAAAACCAGAAATATTTGTGAGTTTGGGTTAGATAGCAAAGTACTGAATGGCTGCAAATGTATCTGGTGTTTAAATGAAGATGGTCCTGTTGAATGCTCCACAGTATCAGCTCTATCAAGTGCATTAACCTCATTACCAGGGGGGATGTTGCAAACGTACTGAGCCTTTTCTAAAAGCACCTTCACTTAACAGATAAACCATGTTATTGGAGGAAAAGATCTCGTTTATCACAGACTCAATCCAGCTTCCTGCTGCACCTGGCACTTCCTTTAGATAAACAATGATCTGAAGGGATGGGAACCAGGTTGCGTTTGGAGTAGGAAGGAGAGTGCCCTTCTCCCCCAGTGACCTGCAAACCCAATCCACACAGGAGTGAAGGTGTGGGACAGTCTGTCCTATTGACATGGGCTTGAGATTTACATGCACTGGGTATCTTGGTTGTCTTGCACACTGCACTATCCACAGATAATGTTCTTATCCTTCTTTTTGCTTAACTCAGTCCTTGTTTTTCCAATTCCTTACTGACTTTCCTGCCTGCAGCTCCATATGACACAGATGGCTGGTACCACTGTAAAACTGATAGCAGTGGGATCAGGATATAACTCCTGCAGACTTTTCTGAGGTTAATATAGGTGTGAACCACATTTTCTGGGAAGTCCTTACAATAAAGTACACTGTGAGCTTCTTAAGTGATCTTCCCGCCTTTTTTTTCAAAGGGTTTTGTGGCTGGCAGCCTCCTGTTAATCTGCTCTGTTTGAACCCCAGCAACACACAAGCCAACAAAGGCAATTAAAGTCTGCAGTAATGATCAACTCTAGGAAATGATCGGCATGGATTAAAGCAAATCTAAGGGGTAATTGCTTGGCAACAAGTTCCATAACCCTGAGTGTTAAGTACAGGAGGGGACTTTGAAACCCTGGTAATTACATCAGAAAACCTGTTTGTATAATGAACATTGTTCTTTTAGCTTGATTGAACTGAAAAAAAAGTTATTCTTTTAAAGGAATCCAGTATTTTGTTTGCTGGAGATTTTATCTACCTGAGATACTGCTGCAACTTTATTGCCAAAATATGTGAGTATATCACAATCTTTGATGTATTCAGCCTTAGAGAGGGAAGTGCTGCTCTGCTTTGCTGGTGAGGAGGATGAGGTACAAAGAGGCTTGGCCACACACCCAAATGGGCATAGGAAGTTTGTGGAAAGATTTCATTTGACCCAGGTGGCAAAGTCCTGAATATCCAACTTCTGAATTTTCTGTTTTATTTGTGTTTATTCCTGTTGTTATTTTTTCCTGCACTTTTGCTTCTGGTATGTAGGGAGGGGAAACCCGTGGTCACCGTTAAACAGCACCATGATTTATTGCTCTCTTATGCAATGTTTAGTGTGCACCATCAAGGGAGTGCTCACCAGGGTCACTAATATCACACTGATAAAGAAAGGCACAGTTTATGCCCTGAGAAGGGAGACAAAGTTTGTATTCAACCAAAAGCAGGAGGCAGAGGTGAGGAGGTGAGGAGGTTGATCCCTGCACAGATAGCCCAGCCCTCTGATCGCTCCCGTTTGTTGTCTGCAGAGCTCAGAGCTCACTCACAGGCAGGCTGAGGTGGAGTGGCCATTGCCCCTTTTGCCAGGATCAGCTGGACAGCCCCATCACAGACATCAGGACAGCAGGAAGCTTCTGCACAGTCATTATGAGATACACTTGGCATCATAAGGGTGCTTTGGGTTCTTTGTTTGTGTGTTTGCTTTTGTTGTCTCCAGCTGTCTTACACCTAAACTATGGGATAGAGGCAAATAGTTTCATCTCTTAAATGTACTCATGCTCTGCCAGTCTGGCATTTGCATTTCCTCAGCCACTGGGTGCTTGCAAGGAAACTCTTCCTGTGCTCTTCTGGTTCATTTTCAAAGAGGTGATTTATGAGCAGTCGGGTTAGTAGTGGATGAGCTGGCATGTCACTATGTGTCATGTGTTCCTAAATCACATTTTTAATAAAGAATTCTCAGGCACATGAGAATTTAGGCATGTTGACAGGAATAATATTTAGAGATATGTACACACTGGTTCTCAAATTGTTAGGCATGGATTAGAAGGACCCTCAACTTAAGATTTAAAAAAAAATTTCAGTGTGGGAAAGGTTCAGATAAAATGAAGATGTGAAAGTGAACTTTATTATGTTTGGACCACAGTGAAGGTCCTCTAGTGTTGAAGAGCTAAGAACATCTAGCAGATCAGGGTGAGGTCTGTGATTTTTAGATCTCCACATGATGAACATCTAATGTAGCCAAGGGAGATCTAGTCAAAGCAGTTAATAGAACTGGAAAGATGCAATTAAGAATGCAGGAAACTAATGAGGTAAATTGTGTCACCATCTTCATTAATTTGTTTGTCTAATTCTTTGCTGCATGCAAAGACATCTTCAGGTGACCTGCCCAGATACAGACACATACTCTGGTAGATACACATCAGCTTTTGTGAATTCTGGCTCCAGAGTGGTTTTTTGGTTGTTGTTTTTTGTTTTGTTTTGTTTTGTTTTATGTTCAGTTTTTGTTTATTTGTTTGTTTGTTTGTTGTATTATGTTTGTGTATTTTTAAAATCTTTTTGTCTGTTCTGTACATATTTAGATGTCTGGGGTGATTACAAGGGACTTGTTGCTTTGGTCAGTCAATGAGTAACAATTTGTGGTTTGGTTTTTTTCTGTTTATTTTTGTGATTTGTTGTTTGGTTTTATTTGTTTTAATTGTTTTTTTGTTTTTTAAACATTTTCCAAGCACTGTATTCAGCTTCCCCAGGAGAAGCTGTTCCAGGAAACAGGCTGCAATCTAGTAATTTTCATAATCACAAAGTTAACAGCTTGTTTGATGTTTTAAGTATCCCTATAGTTTTCCACAGCTGATAATGTATTAAACCCCAGTGACAATGGTGGTGTGCATTGAGGAAGGTTCAATATATATTAGGAATATTTTAAAGATAGAAGGCCACTGTAAGCAGTACTTTGTTTAACAATATTACAGGTAAATCTCCACATAAGGAAAATAATTCCTCAGAGGTTTTTGGGTGGCACTTTTCATCCCTCTATGATTTCTTCATTTGTAACTCCAAAAACTAATTTTTCCTTGGTCTGGGCAATCTGTTGTAAAGGTTGTGATTGAGCCACCCACCCCCAAAGTTGAACAGGATTCTTGTGATAGCAGGAACAGCAATTGTTCCTTGATGTTGTTATGGGTTGGAGTTTTACTGATTGCATGCCAGCAGCAGGCTGTGTACGGGGAACAGCTAAAGGGTGATACACTTTCTCGTGGAGGAGTTTAAAGAGCAGAGAGAGATCAGACAAAAAAAGAAACCTGATCTTTGCTGAGGGCATGTGCAGATGAGAATTTTTTCTTCCAAAATTAACTGATTGCCAGATCGTTTGAGTTAATTCATGTATTAGATAAAGGCAACACAGATACTCCTCTAACATTTATTCCATGACTGAGGGGGGTCTGTGTTACCCTGTGGGAAGGGTAGCTCCAGCTCATTTTACTCTGCAAATGCTCAATTGAAGTTAATATAGAAGGAAAATCTCCAGTTAGATTATAGCCTACAAAGTATTTCTGGGATGTGCCATCACCCAGAAAATATTTTGCAGAGGACACTCTATAGCACAATTTCATATTACATATTATAAAAGTAGCCACACTGTGTAAAAAAGGGATGTCCTGCTGTCCTCCAGCTGCATGCTCCCCTTCTGCTCACCCTGTACCTGCTGTCAGATGCTGGTAGCTCCTACAAGCTCAGATGTGACAAGCAGGGGACAGTTTTCATGAGTCCAGGAAGGCAAAGTGTCTCACCTGCAGCCTCAGTTTCTCTGGGCATGCTGCAGGTGGATGGTGGGAGGATGTCTTGCCTTGGAAATGGGGACACGGCATCCTGGTTTCAGAGAGGATTTGGTGTCAGGTGCAGGGCTGGCCACAGAGGTTCAGCTCTGTGTCTGTGTCTCTGCCAGGGGCTGAGGGCAGCAGTTTGTGAGGACTCTGGAAAAGCAAGTCCCCTTCTCAAGGCAGGGGAAAACCTTGAAATCCAACCCTGCCTACCTCATCCAGGAAATGAGAGGAGGGAAAGAGGAGGACAAGAGATGGTGGGTGCAGACCCAAGCTCTGCATGCACTTATCCTAGGTATAAAATCCTCTGGAGGAGCTTGTCCTTGGTCTAAAACACTGTGGAACAAGTGAGACCCTTCACATTGCCCTCTGAGAGGAGGGCAAGTCAGTGAGATCCAGGCACACGTCAGCAGGCAGAAAGACTTGATAGGAATTTGAGATTTTGAGGTGCTGAATCCCTCCTAAAACCACCAGCTTCTGGGAAGATAAGGTTGCTCAGCAAATTCTGGCCCAAGGGAAATTTTGTAGAAGAAGCACCATGGGCAAAGCAGCAGAAAATTCCAAAACCAGATGGTGTTTATTGCTTTATAGTGGAGCCAAACAGGAAAGAGGGGGAGAAACTGAGAAGGAATAAGTAGCTTTATCTCAAGTCTTTCATCCAAACAACTCTTTAAAATAGATACTTGGGGTTTTTTTTCTTTTTGCAATATATCTCCTTTGGTTTTATTCAATACTTCACTTTTTTCCCAACTCAGTTTTATTCTAGTATCTGTTTTGCTAGTGGAAGACAGGGAGAGACACTCAGGATTATTTTTCTTGGTTTAAGCTGAGCAGGCTAATTGTATCCTTGGAATTATTGCAGTAATTTTTTTCAGACAAAATTTGAAGGAGAATTTTCCCTCTGTGCATGTATATATGACAAACTTAGGTGGCTGATTATCACATTAGCAAGAATTTCCTATTAATGTATGCTCTCTCCCTCCTTTCCACATCATGTCATTATTTTATTAATTTATGGAATCAATCGACTATTTTATAGAAGCTGTAAAGATTATGATTAAATGTATAATAAAGACAAATATTTTTAACTGCCTCTCACTGGAAATTTTGTCAACTTTCCTTTTCTTGCTGTCATTAAACAGCCAGTGAGTTATAAAGTCAAAATTACACCTCAGCCTTTCACTTCAGCAATTAAAAAATCCTGAGTGAAATTATCTGTGTAAGATTAGAACCTCATATCTTAAAAAATACAAATATTCACTGCTGTTTAATCTTGTTTCAATATTGTGGTTAACATTTGGCCAGTACTTTTATCTTTCCTGGAAAAGTCTATTTATATCAACATTTTGGTAATTTAAGGAATATCAGATTACCTACTTCACATTCAAAGACATAGCATGAGGAATTATAAGTTTTTCTGTTGGAAAATTTATTGAAATAAAAACTATAAAATTTCAGTTGAAATGTTAAGTTTCTCCTGAAAGTCTTCCTCTCTTCTTTCCTCTCTTCTATCTTAACTATAGTCTGGTGAGCCTCTCTTCTAGGCTGGATGAAATTCCATTGCATCTAAGCATGACCCCATTTCTTCCTCTACTGCAGAAAATAGGACCAAAAATGATCTGGTAATACATTTTTTTTTTTTTGTGTGAGTAGCCATTAGTCATCTCAGAAAGACCAGGGAATTAATCAGATAGAATCCACACTTCCAATTCTTGACTCGTGTGAGAATGAGCAATATCAAGTCAAAACCTCTTGACTTAACATGGTCAACTGCATGTGGACCAAACATAAGACCAAGAATTTCACATCATCAGCTGTTTTTTCAGGGGGTTGTGTAAAATGAATTGGTGATTTTAGTGAAGTTGCTGAGACACCACAGAACCAGTAAGTTTTAATCAACATAAAAGTAAATTAAAGGAATATTTTCCCCTTTACTGACTTGGCAAAAAGAATCATAAAAATGTCATTGAAATAACCCTAGGATAGGCTACTAGCAATACTGATGTGGAATTCTGTATTTGTAGAGGTGTAATATGTAGACATTTATTAAAGACTGGGAAGATTTTGAACCACAGACATAGATCATGTCAGAATCTGTTGCAGTCCAAACTGCAACAAAATAATGATGCTTGTGACAGGCATCTGAAAGTGGTCATCAGCAAAGCCAAGACAGCATCAGAGCTGTGATCTTAACTTTTCCATTTTACTTTATTTCTGAGACGAATGGCAGAGCATTAAAGTTAGTGGACCTGCCCCAGTGACAGATTTGCCACACAGAGCACAGGAGTGAATACATTTTCACTTACTAGTCCAACTTAGCTCAGTTTTAGGAAGAGAGGCCTAAGAATGTGCATTAACTTCCTTCATTCTCAGATTAAATAATCAAGATAAATTTAAAAGAACAGTTAAATCAATTGTTTTCAAACTGTACACTTTCTATTACTAAGATTGTAACCACCAATAAGAAATTTAAAAAATAAAAGAAATCTCCTCAGGTTGATGCAAAGCTGTCACTTGCAATTCAGGGAGATAGGATTAGTTTATTTATTTACAGACATACAACCAGTTAATTAAGATTTATCTTATCTCCATTTTAATAACAGCTGTGGTTCTACAGTCTGTGTTTATGATTAAGTGTGAGCATTCAGCAATCCTAGAATCAGAGAACAATTGGAATGGATGTCTTTGGGCTGGGCTGCTGATTTAAAATATCTTGAAAATGAGTTGCAATATTACCTTGCAAAATTATAATTTAAAAGCTTTGCCTTGGCATACGCTTGTGCAGTGTCACAGAGTTATAACAAGAGCTTTAAAATTTATTTAATCAGAGGGAGATCCCACGTTTTCTAGAAGATTTTCTGCCAATTTCTCTTTCAGAAAGAAATATAATTTTGATTATATTTTCTATTTTAGATATAGAAAAGATTCAAGGAAACATACTTATTTTTAAATGGAAAAAATCACAATGCATAAAAGTGAAAATCAACATTTCATGTTATAACACATTTAGTGTTCAGAAATCCAAAATAAGACCTTGGAGACTTGGGCTTGAAAAGCGCCCTTCCTTTTAGTATTACTGCTCTTGTGCTAGTATCTGTTAGCACACTGCTAATCAACTAATAGAATAGATTGCTGCTTTTGTGAGAATTTGTCTTTTTATAGCTTTATTCTCTAGGTACTTTCTGATGTCATGAAGGCAACCAGGAGAGAAGCCTGTGTATGAAATGTTCCTTTCCAATGTCAGATTCCCCTGTCCCCACCATTCCCAGGGCAGAACCACTTGGACAATCCAATCAAGAGCAAGGATCCTGCGAACAGCTCAGCAAACTCCCTGAGAATGGTTGGAAATGTCCTGCCACGTTAGATGAAATTGGGTTACACTTTGGTTTCAGGTGTCTTGTCATTTCCGTGAAAGGTGGGTGTCCCTCCCTTCTCTTGGTTATACAGCCTCAAGATTCATGTTTGGACTTGAAGATTTCAAAGAAACTTTTCAACCTAAGACTCTGTGATTTCTCTGTCTCACTAACTTTGGTCCTTGAGTCTCCTTCCTGTGAGCTCACTAAGCTACAGAAAATGCTATCTGATCTCTTCCTCCCAACCTGCAGTGCAGTTTGTGTTGGGTTAGTGAAGTGAACTGGTGAAAGGAGTGGCTCAAAGACATTGGAGCCAAGAGAAGATAAGAACAGGAGTACGATGAGTGGCATAGGCAGGAGAGGGAAGCTGGGGAGAACCACAGTGTCACACCAAGGTATTGACAGTGAGTTGTTAAGTTGGCTCACCCAAGTTCATGGGACTGCACCCTAAAACCTGCTCATCTGAACATTTTCCCTCAACTAACTATTTTCCTTGATCTTTTCAGTGCTCATATCAAAGTATCAAGTTTCTTTTTTTCTATGTGGTCCTCGACAGTGTCTTAATCCCATGTACTAGCACCACCAGAAAAAAACAATCAGGAAATGCTATGCAAAGTTTCAATGGTAAAACACTAAAATGTCAGAGGATAAAACTGGGATTTTACAAGAACAGAATAGTGGAGTTAAAATATATTTATCACTGTCTAGTTGTATTTTAAAACCAGAGAAATCATCCAACAGCAGCCTGGATTTTAGCAGCTCATATCTTGCCTACACTGTAGGAAACCTGGTGAAGAGGGGATTGTTAAACTGTGTTAAGGGAATGCTGTTGTTAATTAATATCTTTGAATCCCCCTGGGCAACTGAGAAGATAACACCCTCACAGGGGAGATGGAAAAGTCGAGTGAGCATCTGCAATGTTCACAGCTGAAATTCACAACTTAATCTGTATTTGGTTAAACCGAGAAGGCAGGCTGCAAACTGTGTCTGCAAAGTGGCTCTGTCTCCATGCCAGAGATGGTATTTGCTGCTGGCAGGAAAGGTGGGAAGCCAAGGGAAGGAAATTTTCTCCATAGCTGGCAAGGCAGGATTTGGCTGAACTTGTTTGCTGAAGTCCTAAACAAAAGAAGACCTCCTAGACAACCAGTGTTGTGTAGTTTTCAAAAATTTATTTAGAATATTAATGGGAAAAACCCCATAAGGCAGGAGGCCAAGATCACTTTCATGAAAGTTGTAAGAAGCTTTTTCTTGAGTAGGCTTTGGTTTCATTAATTCAAGGTGTTTAGGTTTTGCCATTGAGCATGTGCTCCCCAAACAGAATAAACACAAACTGCTTCAGACATGAAGCCTGCAGCAGATCAAGACATAGTGGTGTAAGAGGTCACCCTTCAGTAAAAGGTGGTTTTAAAGTAAGCTATTTACATTTTCCCCAGTGGTTTGTGTATCAAAATCTGGTTATTTCCAGCATCCCAGCTGAAGGTCAGTGACTTCTATAAATGCATTGGCTGATTGACGTTAGACATAACTGATTTTAAGATCAAATAGTCTCAAATGTTAGGTAAAAATGTGTAAACATCTTGTGTAGGCATTTTAAAATTAATCTCCCCCTATTATAATAATATAAGATAATATATATAATAAAAAAATTTACCCAAATTTGCATTTGAAGTCAAATTTGGGTCATTAGCATGAAGTGAAACTGATTAGACGAAAAAGGTTCAAAAGAACATATTTACTTAAATCAGTGTAGGTTCAGGTTTAAACCAGGTCTTGGATGAAAGGCACAGCAGCAATGTGTTGTATTTACAGAAAAAAAATATCGTGGTGATTGTTTTATTATTCATCTTTAGCACAAATCTACCCTAAGAGTGTCAAATATAAAAAATTCATCCTTTCTCATATAGGTCCCCCACTATAAAAAAGAAGCAAGCAGATTTAGTGTTTGGCTGGCAATAAGTCAAATGCTGCTAAAGACATAAGTCAGTGCCATTTGACACAACTGATAGCTTCCACTTGAGTAAAATTCATAAATGTTACCAGCATGAGATCTGAACAGATTTTTAATCTCTGGAGTCAGTGGCAGGGCAGTCTGGGGCAAACTAGGGTTATTTTGAGTCTTATGTTTGTCTGATGAATAAGAAGGACCTTTTTGAATTCTTTACCTGAGAGCTAGCAGATATTTATCCATCTATCATTGTCTTTTTTTCCTGTGCATTCCTGTTTTATTCAATTGTGAGTTGCTCTGTCTTTTCTAAAAAGGACTCGTGCGTTTTCGTGAGTAGCCACACTTAATACTGTAGTTCTCTTTCTGAGACGGGGACTGTAATTGCTTATTGATGGCCTATTTGTATGCTAATGTTGCTCAATAAAAAAAGCGAAAGCATAATTAACGCTCCTGTTTCACCAAAACAGAAAGGGAAAAAGGAAAGCTTGGAAAGGTCAGTGGATTTCACATGATAAATTGCTAAATAATGGAAGACATAGGATCCTACATCCTAGAATGTAATGCTTTCACTATTTATTAGCTGTTATTTATTACAAATGCTGACTGTACTTACTTTTTGGTAACTATTTTCTATATACAACGTATTTAGATATTATGGCCCTGTGGTTGGTGGAATAATGTACTACAGCCTGCCAATTTTCAGATGTAGTGGCTTTCAAGGGAACAGCACCTCCGTTTATTCTCCTATATTTCATTAAGGCACAATTCACTGAAAGTGCAGGCAGAGCTGGCTGGCTCTTGGTGCAGAAGCACAAGTCAGAGACCGAGGGCCAGATCCCTGTGCAAACACTCACAAAGCAGCAACCTGCAGCCCCCAAGGCAGAACGAGCAACACATTCACCACTGGAGTCACTAAGTGTTGGCAGAACTGGCTCTTTGCATACTTGGAATGCAAGGAAAATTTAAAGGCTAGACCCCTGTGATATGGTTGGGTTTCATGGATTTTTGGGTTATGCTGTTAGACACAGAATGAAAAAGAAACTTTTGGGCAGATGGGTAAGTGTGGAGCTGGAGGTGGTCCAACAGTGACTCTGCCCTGTTTTTATGCTGTAGATGAAGTAAATTGAGCTGCCTCACCCAAGGTGAATTCATGTGTAGCCTCGTGGCTGGGGCTGTGTGGACCAGGTGTGACACAGAGGTGTTGGTTCTCTCTGCTTGGACAGGAGGGCACTCTCAGCTCGCTGAGCAGCCACAATGGGACTGCATTCAACCACATGGCTGTCCAGCCTTTAATGCTATAATGGCATCAAACTTCTAATAGGAAGGAAAAAAAAAATCCAAATGATGACCTGAATGGTTATACACAACTTTTAAATGTAATGTCTTGTAATAGAGGTGACAATGCCCTAACACCACTTACCATGGCTTCCTGTTAGCATAAAACACATTTTCAGAATTAACAGTCAGAAGTTATTAAATCGTAAAACTACTTCAGGCCAATTTTGTTTTGTTTTGTTTTATCTGCAGAAGACAGAACATAGGAAACAGGGCCTTTCCTGCTGTGTAACTTTGCTTATTTGAGTACGTTGCAAAATATACTTCTTGTTTTTATTGCTCTTCATGTTGCTCATGGAAGGTAGTTGTTGCATAGTCATGGACTAGTCACACAATTTAAAACTGAATAAAAGACTATTCCAGGAAAAATAATTTATTTCCTAAGAAAATTAAGGATAACAGTAATTCAGTTAGAACATATGTCCATATATTAGAACACTAGCAAATCCAAACTCAAAGTGCAGCAAAGTCAAAGATTACTTTAAATCTGCTTTCCCTTGTGTGATTGAGGTCATGGAAATGATATTTTTCTATGCTTCAGAGTCATTGCTGTGTGATAACTGCCTGTGGAAATTCAATTTATATGCTACCTTCTCTGCTAGTGTTAATAAAAATATTTCTTTAGTAGTTAATGGAGTTGTTTAGTAAGCACTGGTGAGGATTTGTTCAACACCATAGCATGTGACTTGTGTTTCTGGGAAAATATATCTGACAATGTTTATATGTTACTGTACATAATTATCCTCAGTTAATGGAACTTCATACTGTTTCTTTTTGCAATTCTCTGACAAAAGGTAAACAATGAGGTTTAGGATTTTAGTCTAGGCATAAGGAACTCTTACATTGAGTCAAGGAACACTTGTATGAAATAATTGACTTTGTTTATATCCATCTGCAATTTATCCACAAGAACAGCACTGAAAGGTGACATTTATCTCACAAGTTTCTCATTCATTTCTGTGCTCTGAATTCAACTTTCATGCAGCTCAAGTGCATGATACATGTAGATGAATATTTATTATAGATGATGAAGTGTTCTTTTGACAGTATAATATACTTCACTATAAAAATAAACAGATTGTGCACAAGTCTGATTTGACTGGTGGCACAGATAGTACCTCACTTATCTAGTGCTTTTCATCACAAGATCTCAACACCATTTACTGAAGAGGGAAGTACCATTATCCTTCCCTGGTAATTCCACATCCTTTAGTGGATTTGGCAGTGCTCAAAGATACTGAGACCTCAAATTTCCTCTCACAGCATCTAGAGTATTCTTACTCAAAATGATATTTAATTAATTTATATTATTTAAAAATATTGGAAACATTGTGGCACTGTAGAAACAGACTCAGGTCTGTATTTTGATATTCCCAGGGTTAAATTTCTACTCAGGCTTTGTTCGATTCTTCAACAAATATTGTAATTCCAATAACATAAATTTTTCTTACCAACAGTTGCACAATTTGCTCTCTTATTTGGAATCATGTCTGGAATATTAATTGAAAGAATTTGCTAAGTTTAGTCCTCAGTTTAAGGAAGGCCAAAACACCCAAACTCATACCACATCCAGCAAAATAAGAGGTTATAGAATTACAAAATTTTGCCAGAAAGAAAAGAATTAAAAATAAATCCACACTTCACCCTAAGGAATTGAATAAAACAGAAACTGAATTTTAAAGAAACATGTTTATGACAAGGAGCCGAACAAGTTTGCTAAGAGTGTTTTATGCTCTTTTGTCTTTGTTGCTTACTGAGGACCCCACGTTATCTGGGACATCTACTCCATGAATTGCATCCTGCAAAAATATAACCTACTGATAGGAAATTGGTATGCAGAAAGCCTGAGAACCAACCCATCTATTCAGAAGTCCAATATGAGGCATCTGGCTTTAAAATGCAGTGCTCTTAATGCTAAGCCGGCTCTTTTCTGAAACAAATTGGTACAGAGAGTGCCTGGTGAATCACTTGACACTTCCCATCACCTGCCATAAAGGGTCTTTTCTGAAGTCTGGATGGGATGTGTGGACAAAAAAAGTAAGGAAAGTAAAATGCTGGATGGGACTTATGGGACACAAGTCTCCTTGCTTGCTGGTGCTGGCTGATGAAAAATCACAGAGCAGAGGTCACCCTTGCAGAGTGAGCTTGGCAAGGCAGGTGGTGATTCCCATGGGAGGGGAGAACTGGCTTTGGGAAACTGTACCATGGCAGATGTGCTTACTGGTGAAAGACAAAATAATCATATTCAGAGCCACTGGAAGTGTTTTGACTTTTAGACAAACAAGGATGAGCAATGAAGTCTTTCCTCAGTATCTCATTGAAAATCAGAGGTGTTGGCTCTTAGTGTGTCAGTGGCACATTGCAAATCTTAAAAATAGAAAAGATGGGTTTGATTCTGGTAGATACATTCCAGCTGAGTGTCTTATTACTGTGATAGACTTTTGTTCTCCCTGGTTTTCTTCATGGCATGGATGCCACAAGTTAGGGATCTGTCTGGTGAGGAAATTTTAGAAAAAGGGAAGAAGTGTAAGCAATGCAGCTCTATTCAAGCTGGACCAAGTAATATTTTAATATAATTACTGCACTCTACACCTTTATGTGTCCCCCTTTAATCATCTCTGAATTTTCAGTAGAGATGCTGCATTTTCCAAAACTGCCTGGACACCAGAATTGCAGCATGATTAGATGATGCTATTCCCTGTCCCCCTGTGCCTGGAGGACAGAGTTAACCTTTGATTTGTCCATGCCTGAGCTTTAATAAAAACATTCGTGAAGTGGAGGCTTTTGAATAGATTTTATCCAGTGAGTAGTAAGGAGCCTGTATTAGTGGTGCACATGAAATGTCACACTAGACCCAAGCCTATCTTAAGCTCCAGGACATGTACTTCTTAGCCCAGCATTTTACCAAGCTTAAAAATCCCAGTACCCTGCTATTATTTTGTTTCTGCAGTGCTGTGCATAGTGACAAACAGAATGATGCCTTGTTGGCCCACTCACCTCTGGTATGAAATCAAATTAAAATATCTTCATCATTCACGGCCAATTTAGCTCCAAAAAATGAATATAAACTAATACAATGAAATGAAAAATGTTACTAATTTAAGTGATTGCATTAGGGCAGCCTTCAGGTGTTAACAGATTTGTTTTTAAAGTAGACTCCATTAAAGTAGACTGTTTTCAGTGGTTGCCGAAGGACCCACATCTAAGGATAGCTGAAACACAAACATTTAATTATGAATTAAATTATTTATATTATATCTCTGAGTATATTTTTTTACAGTTCTGATTTTTCTCCCAGGACAACAGTCAAATGATTTGATGAAGAAATGAAATATCTCCTGAATTTCAGTTTTGGTCCTCACTGCTGCTCGTACATTTTGTTTGAAGTGTCAGCTCTTCAGGAGCAGATTTTCTCTCTCTACCATGCCATACACAATGAGGTCCTTGGTCTGGAAAGGCAGACCTTTGGGAACCCATCCCAATACAAATAAGTGTTAGTAGTAACATAATGATATCCCAGGGTGCAGAATGTGCTGTGAGGTCCTGATTTACCAACAAGGACCCCTGTGAGAGGGCTCTGGGCAGACTTGTGCACTCAGGGGAGTGGTACCATGGCTTGTCTCATCACAGCCAGCCTGCTCAGAGACAGAAACTGTCTCCTGTGCGTGACAATTTTTTCTCACATGGTCTGATTCCTGAAAAGGCAGAAAAAGATGGGTTGAAGTGCTCTTCTACTTTGCTTTTCTATATTCCTTTGCTTAGGAATATTTCCCATATTTCGATGCTTGCAGATATATATCTTTTTCCTTTAAGTTCCTTTATCTTTCCAGCAGTTTTGACACCACTAAAAATTCCATCCCAAAGAACTTATATGCATGCCTCTCACTTAAACTCCATGCTGATCTTCCTCCTGCTCTCCTTCCTCTGCAAATGAAAACAGTGATTTTGAAGGTTGGGATTTTAACTGATACTATTAAGCAAACTCCTCAATGGCAGCCAGGAAACTGGATCTAACAGAGATACAAACAGTACTCTCTGCTGTATATTGAAAACATCATGCAATGACTGTACTGCTCTGTGTTTACACTTCCTGTGATTTTCAGAGTTTTGTCTCATATGATGCTGTGTTATGTTATCAAATTGTAGTAGTAGTAGTAGTAATAGTAGTAGTAGTAGTAGTAGTAGTAGTAGTCTATTTAGTATTTCCTAGAAAAGAAAGAAAAAGGAAAGATGAAAATAGCAGAAATTGCACTGACTGTTTTACTTCCAATCTGTTTCATCCTTAAATGCCTGGAAAAATCTTACATCAGGAGGAAGAACTGGAAAAGAGGTAGAGAAGGTACTTCCTGGTTTCCAATTGTAATGTCTAGCCCCCAAACTCTCGAAGCCTTTATCTCATTTGAATGCCTAACCACATTTGAAATCAGTGCTGTAACCCATTAAGGAACACTACTGTGGCACAATGCAAACTCTGGCAGTTTCCAAAGCTGTCAGAGAAGGAAAAGGCCAGGAATAGCTATGACTCAAATATCAATCTGTGATAAGGGAAAAAATGTAATAGTTTAAGATGTGGTCACTGTTTGGATTTTGACACAAACACCTACAACCCTGTGCAGATGTATGTCTTGCAATGTGATATTTGGAGGGTTTTATGCACTCGTATCTCCTGCTGTCCCCTGTTTTTCTGCTACAGCACTGGTGTTCATAAAAGAGTGCTGCAAATTTTGTCTTTCCTTTCTTGTGACAGATGTGTTTTCCTCTTCTTTTTCTATCCACAGAAAGCAGCAGGAGTTAGGTATCAGGAAACCAACCTCTTGTAGCAAAGCTGGGCTCTGTCTGCTCCTGCACTCAGCAAGCAGAAGGGGAAATTCCATCAATGTCGGTAATGCTTTGCCTAGATTTCAGTGGAGCTGTACAAGGAATAAGCACTGCTCACTGTATCTGTCAGGAGAGATTTACTGTATTTGTCTTGAAGGTGTCAAGTAGCAGAGAGGCTTTAGAAGAGAAAACGAGCACGTGTGTTTGCTGAGCAGCTCCTGCAATGGCAGGAGAGGATGAGGCTGCTGGGAAGGACTATGCTGTCATGGAACTGGGAGTCAGGAGATGCTCTGCTTCCAGGTCTCCAGGTGATCCTGGTTACCTTCTCACCTCTAATCTCTCATCTGGCTAGGTGCTCAGTTTTCTGTTGTCTTGTTATATGTATGCCCAAGACTGAGCAGAGGTGGTCTGGAACAGGGCAGTCATGTCAGATATGAGGACCAGAAGTGCTGCAGCAGGCCAGTTCTGAACAATATGTTATTATTTTCAGTTTGGAGATTCTTGAGGTAAAAATCTCCAGGCTGCAGGGCTGCTCTGGGAAGGCATTCCCATATGCCCAACTTGTCCTCTCTTTTTTACTTCTGCCTGTTCTTAGCCCCTGCCAGGATCTGGATCTAGGACTCCACAGACTTCTGGTCTGACCTAGTGTAGCTGTTCTTACGTTCTTGTGATTTGTTAACTCCCTCTATTTTCAAAATGTACTGGAGAGAAGGAGGTGCTTTAAAGTCCAGTCATTCTTCCTAGGTTAGAGAAGGAGACCCAGGGGAGGTCAGGGGTTTAACAAGTAGATATTGACTTAACACAGACAATGAAGTCAGCAATATTCCTTACAAGACTTACTTATTAGTTGAATAAACCTTATTATCTTTCAACTAAATGGCTTTATATCTAATTTACTATCTGATAAAGGGATAGCCTGAAAACCAGCAGTTACTCAGTATGCTGCTTATGATACCCTGCTTTTATTTACACTATAGCTCATCACTCAAGTTTGTAATTTGTCATAGACAAAAGAGGAAAGATAAAGCTCTTGCTTCAGCTTTGCTGCATTTTAAAAAGAAAGCAGATGATGGCAAATTCTTCATTATTGAGTTGATTGAGAAGAAGGGCAATTAGGCAACACATGGTGGACAGAGAGGAGCCTTACAGAAACAGGCGCTATCCTGGGTTAATATGGTATCATCCTGATTATGAAATTGAAAATTTTGGGTGTAAAAAAGAAGAACTTGTTCCACAGAGAGACACTTTGTTTTCTGACATCACAGTCTTTCTTCTGACATCAGTGCAGGATCTATGTGTTTCCTTTTGAGCACAGACCAAGTTCCACACTCAAACTTGAAACCCTTACCCTCCCACAGTGCAGACTCTGGAACACTTGCCTACAGGGGGAATAACTGGGGTGGTGCTGATTCAGCTGAGCTACCAGAGTGCCATCCTGTGACATCAGAGAGCTGATGTCAAGTGGGGAAGTGGAATGGACTTCTTTCTTCCAGTGCTGCACGCATGCAGCAAATTATTTTTGAGCTTTTAGGCAGCTAATTGCTGATGTTCTTTAGCTGGCAGTAATAATGCAGAGTGTATGTCAGGGAACACACTGTACCTTAGTTTGCTAGTCCACCTTCCCCTGCCTGAGGCTCCTCTCTGAAAAGATCAGGTTTCCTCATGCCCAGAACCTTACTCACGTGGGGCACTCAGACAAGTGCTCATGCATCACTGTGTACCTCAGTCTCTGACCCTGCTGACTGCCACCGACACCTCCACACCTCCCCAGCTTTGTGAGAATTGGCACCAGTAAATGAGTGCTCACATCCTTCCATTTTGCTGCAAGACTTGGCATTTTGGCTTAAAACAGCTCCCACTAAGGTTGCTATGTTTTACATGTAAACAGGTGCATTTCCCAGTGATTTCACTCTGGGAGCAGCAAATTCCATCAGAAGGGAGGAGAAGACAGTTGGATATTTTTTATATCTTGCATTGCCATGGCAGGATTCCTCAGAAATAATTTTGGGGATTAGACTTCCTGGAAAAGGAGTGTCCCTTAATATATGTGTGTGGATGGCATGAGGAGGCACTTACGTGACTTCAGTTCTTCCATTATTTGTCTTTCGAATTACTGGCTTTATAATCTTATTATCTGTGGGTCCTGTGCTCTTTTATTTCCTTATGAAAAAGGAACATAAAGAGAAAGGTGCTAATATCTCCTGACCTAATTTAGCTGGAGCCATGCTCTTCTTCAGCATCACAATGGCTACGTCAGTGGAGAATTCCCAGGCCTAGCAATTTGTCACTCCTATATTTAGATTCCCAGTCATACTTATGCATATTGCACAAAACCAGTCCCACATCAGCTTTCACGGCAGTCTGGGTAGAATTGCTCTCTATTCTGCTCAAGCCTTTTATCCTTGAAGGAAAAAAAGATCACTGAAGCTCACATTCTCTTTATTTGTTGTTGATTTGCCTCTCTGATAGTGGTAAACTGTGCACACTATCACCTTCTCTCTATTCCAAAATGAAAATCAGTTGGCTTTTGACATTCCTGATCAGGTTTAGGAGTCAGGTAGGTGCCAAGTTTCGCTCTTCTTGGTATTATGCAACACTCCTACAGAGCCCTCAAGCAGAACATTAGAAGCCTACACAACCTTAAGCTGAAAACTAGAGGTGTTTGTACAATGAGGCAGCAATTTTGAAGATTATGCCCTTGAACGTCAGTACTTCTTTGTGGATGGGTCAGAAAGTTTTCATGTCCTTTTTCCCAGTCCTGCAAGCCAGCTGGATGCAAGCCAGATCCTGTCTAGAAGCTGTGCATCGTAGTATTAGCCTGGGCCAAAAATTCCTCTCTGGTGACAAGGCATCTAACTCAGGCTCAGTTCCACGCTGTTGTAACTGGGTTTAAACAGTTCTGTTTTCATGGAACACGCACAGAGCAGAAGCAAGAAGAAGCATGGTGGTGTCTGCCTCAGCCTCCTGCATCTTCTTTGCTTTCTTCTGAGGGTTCACTTTCTTCTTCTGCCCCACACTGTCTTTTCTTGTGCTTTCTGACTGGTACAGAATTCCATTCAAACTTCCTGGATTGAAGAATTCTGGCAGTAGGATTGTCCTTTCTGATAATTAGATAAAAAGAGCTGTCCTGTCTTCTTTGTTTCTTCTCTGTTGATAACTCAGACCCAGAATAGGTAGAAATATAAGAGGTTTAGAGGATGTGAAGATACAGGTTGCATTGATTTGTTCCCAAGCTATCACAACTTATGCCCTTCTCAAAATTCTATCAGTACTGCATGCAAAGAACAGAGTATTGAAAAAATCATAACGATTTTTTTCCTCTGCCACAGCTGTGTTTTTAGTATGGAAAATACGTTGGAATTTTGACTTATATTCTAGTCAGAAATAGATACATCAGTTTGTACAAGGCAGTGATTCGACTGGAAAACTCCTTACCACACCCAAAAAGAAATGAAATGAGTAATTACAAATATTCTCTTTAATCATGGAAAAGAGCCTTGTATCCAAATTTATGCAGACTCCCTTAAAGACATGACCAGGTTCTCCTTTCATCATCATCAGATTTGCTTTGTGTCTCTCAGTTAGCTTCCTTTAAGTTGCACCACTGGTTTATGCTAGAGTTACGGAGAGAACTTGCTTCCAGGCATCTCAGGAAATCCCACCCTCTTCCTCATTTTTTGTGTCTTTTCTTATTTCTCGTATGAACTAGTATCATAAATATTTAGATGGAAATGGCTAACAGGAAAATGGTATGGTTTTTAAATTCAATGATCCATTAAATAGCTTCTAATAATCTCAATAAAAATTTGGAATATTTAATAACGAGAATCAGACATATAGCTTGCTTGGTTGCTGCCAGACTCTCAGTAAATATTGTCAGGGGTTCATATACTCTGGGTTCCTCAACACCCTCAAAGAAGAGCCTCTGGGGATGGGGGAGGGAATCAGCCAAATAATGTGTAAACAACGTGCTGTTCAAGAAAACAGAGCTGGGTTTTTTGAAAATGCTGTTCACCGTATGCTTTTTATCATCGCTCTGCAAGGTTTAGAAGTTTTCCAATAAGCAATTAGACAACTAAGCATGCTTTGCATTTATAATAATTTACACTTGTATTGCATGTAACATTGTGGATTGCAGTGGCCTTTACTAGAATTGACACTCTCACAAATTGGAAATTTGAGATGAACACAGTCACCTTCTCCAAGGCAAAGCCCCCTCATGTCTCATAGACTGGGGAAGATGTTAATTTAATCAAATTACATCAGGGCACAAAACCAAGTGGGAAACTTTGGTTAGCACCATCTCCCTCTAGAACCCTTCTCATCCTTGACTACTATATAGTGAATTTAGGAATTGCTTAATTAGGTAATTGAAAGTTAGATAAAGTTAGGGTCCTAATGTACATTGCAGGTTTCCTCTTTGCTCTATCCAACTAAGAAGAATTAAATATTTATCAGGACAGGTAAAGGCATTCAAAGGTCTGATACGTGTTTCTACAAAAATTTCCTTGAATAAATGTGAAAATCTTCCCAACTTGGCCAGTGATATGTGGGCCAAACTCACTAAAACATTTTTGTAATGAGCAGTCTGCTTATGTCATAGAATCATATGGATTGGAAGGGACCATAAATATCATCTCATTCCAGCTCCCCTGCCATGGGCAGGGACACATTCCACTAGGCCAGATTGCTCAAAGCCCCATCCAACCTGGCTTTGAACATTTCCAGGGATGAAGCATCCTCAGCTTCTCTGGGCAGCCTGGTTCAATACCTCACCACCCTCACAGGAAGGAATTTCTGCCTTGTATTTAGTCGAAATCTTCCCTTTTCCCGTGTGAAGCCTTTCCTCCTTGTCTTATCATTACACTTTGTCTCCAGTTCTCTTGTAGCCCCCTTTAGGAAGGCTGCAATGGGGATTCCCTGCAGCCTTCTCTCCTCCAGGCTGAGCAGCCCCAGCTCTTCCAGACTCTTCAGGAGAGGTGTTCCAGGGCTCTGATCCCCTGGGTGGCCTCCTCTGGGTTCACTCCAACTGCTCCAAGTTCTTTTTATGCTGGAGACCCCAGAGGTGGCCACAGTAGTCCAGATGGGGTCTCACAGGTGCAAAGTATGGGGGAGAAACACCTCCCTCAAGCTGCTGAGCACACTTCTTTTGATGAAACCTGGGATATGAGCCCAATGTCCTTGTTGGACGTTTGATATTGTGGCTTCTGAAAGGCGGTGGTAAAATGCCTCCATCTACAGGGACCCCCAACCACAGAGCCCCCCCCCATGCTTATTTTACATTCTCTAGAGGTGCCTTTCTGCAAGGCAGGACCATGTCTGTCCATTGTTACAGCCATTTATGATATTTGATGAGATAGATCAGAGCTTCAGGTGGTACAGCTGCAGGAAGCAATAAACTAGTTCAACATTCTCCGAGCTCGTATTAACTAGATAAGAGGCACTCACATTAGCTGCACAGTACACCTTTTAAATTTGCAGTGGAGGAAGTGTGAGAACAGGGAAAGGAGAGATGCTTGATCTGCCCTACACCTTCCTTGCTCTTATCTCCTCGTGCAAATGATAGATGAAGTTACTATGCCTGTAATCCCTGCTGAGTGAACAGAAAAAAGAATGAACAGTGTTTCCAAAACATTTGCAGCAAGATTGCATAATCCTTCTGCAGAGATCTGCAGGCTCCACCTGGTCAACTGTTTGTGCAGCTGTAGCTCTTCTTGAAGCCCTGGCCATGCTCACCTGGATTTTCTCTGACTTAGCAGGTGACACCTGCCATTAAGCACCATTGCTCCTATGTTTGACTGACTTACAAATGACTTAACTTACTTATGGATGTACACACCATGTGTAGGGTGGGACAATTAGCCCTCTGAAAACATTAATTTCTTGGGGTTTGTTCATCATGGGAGCATTAAACAGCTGATGAGCTAGGTCTCCTATCCCTCAGACCACTGTTTATCTAATTGTCTCTTGGTATTTTCTATATCTGATGAATCTGTCCTCTGTCCATTTAAAATTAATATTACATTAGCTGTTCAGTGTGGGAACTGATTCTTGGTTGTGCCTTAGACAGCTTAAGAGGACTTCAGGGCACAAAACCTGTAGATGTTACCTTGATGATAACCAAGCTTGCATTTCATGGCGTGTGTCCTGGTTTCAGCTGGGATAGAATTGATTTTATTCTTAGTAGCTGTTGTGTTTCGGGTCCTGTATGAGAAAAAAGTTGATAATATGCTGATGTTTTGGTTATTACTAAGCAGTGCTTACCCTGAGTCAAGAACTTTTTGGTGTCCTGGGCTCTGCCAGTGAAGGAGGTGCACCAGAAGCCAGGAGGGAACACGGCCAGGACAGGTGACATGAACTGGCCAAAGTGATATTCCACACCCTAGAATGTCATGCTCCATGTAGAAAATGGGGGGAATTGGTCAGAAGGGGTTGATTGCTGTTTGGGGTTGGGCTGAACATGAGTCAGTGGGTAAAGAGCAATTTTACTTTGCATCACTTGCCTTTCTTGGATTTTATTCCTCTCTCTTTTTGCTTTTATTTACAATTACTATTATTATTATCATCATCATTTTCATTATTATTGTTACAGACAACTTTATTTCACTTATTAAATTGTTTTCATCTTAACACATGGATTTTACCTTTCAGATTCTTCTCCCTGTCTCACTAGGGGTAGGGGGAAGGGATAGGAGTAAGTGTGTGGCTGTGTGGTACTTGATTGCTGGCTGGGGTTAGAGCTCAACAACGTGTATACACATCTGTAACTGGGTACCTCTTGCATATTCTGGAAGCATAAAAATGTCCATTGAATTCAGTGATGGACACTCAAGTCTGTTGGTCAGGTTCAACTAGGTAAAAAAGGTTGAACATACTCACAGTGATTTAACTCCAGTAGCATTAACGTGAGTGCACTGATGGAAAGAACAACCAGAATTAGACTATGCAGTGTGATGCATTGCCCTTTCAGGCAGCTTTACAAATGGGGAGCCCTATATCTGCACTGAGTTTATGTTACATTTAGCCTCTTGTCAAGGAATCCGGTCTGTGTGGGAAGTCCTTCATGGGTGCACAGAATTCTATTAATGACAGCAAGCAGGACAAACATGTGTCTAGGTAAAGGGTGGTGGCACACTTATTTATTTATTTATTTATTTATTTATTTATTTATTTATTTATTTATGTATTTGCTAAATGCCATAATTAGTTGCAAAAATGTTTTATTTTTTAGGCTGAAAGAAAGCAGATTTCACACATTCTGCTGTGGCACTTCAAGACAGCTCTGAGTGTCTTATCAAGCCGATGACACTGAGATGGTGGAGTGTCAGATGGAAATTATGTGCCTGGAGTTTTGCCAGAGCTACTGAATCGCATGCTTGGTTCTTTCTAAAAGCAGTTGGGATCTTTGGAACCTTGTACCATTAAAGCTACACTGACCATTAGCATAGTGCTCACTTTTCACAGCCAGCTATGAAATAGGTGGAAGGTTCCCTTTTTCTGGCCTTCTTTATCACTCATGTGTCTGGAAATTCAAGTGAGGCAGAGCTAGTACTTTCTATTCCCCCATCACTGTGACATAGGGCATCTGTGGCTGTACTTTCTAATTTCTTTCAGGTAAGAAATCTATGTTCAGAACCTGCTTTTGAGAGCCCAATCAAAAGGAAGAAAACCTTTTGTTGACAGCACATTCCCATATGCTAATTAACTGATAGGCAGAGGAGTTAGAAAATGTCCCTGTACCCTCCTTTAATCAGTTGGTGATGGAAATCTGAGATTCTTCCTCATCATAGCAACAAGTGGAAAAATATAGCAGAAAGAGGAGTATACTCTCTGTACTGACTTGCAAGCAAGTGGCAAAGGTCTGACTTGCTTGCAAGTCTCTGCCAGTGCAGTGGCAGCTCAGTGAAACTGGGCTGTTGTAGTAAATGTGGTTATTTGCAGCCTGTGTATGCCCTTGTGTGCCTCTGTAGCCCTCCATCGAGGCTGCCAAGGTCTTTTCTTTGCAGCACCCCTTGTTCTCCACTCTAACAATAACCTCCCTGCGTAGCTTTGGCTGGCACCTCGCTCGTGACTGTTAGGCAGGGCACTGTTTGAAATTAGATACAGCCAGCCACTTTCAGAGTGAATGCTGAACCTGCAATTACAAATTCAAGCCTACAAAACCACAGCTGCAGCATGGCTATAGTGGTATCTCAGAGGTGTTCTTGCAGCAGAGTGATGACTGATGTGTGGGGTAGGTAATGTCTTACCTCTAGTTCTTCATTTGTGGTCTCAGGGTGTGATCAGGCATGTTATTCCAGACAGAACTGAGCCAGAGTAAGAAGTTATTGTCCCTGTCTGCTTGTCATGATTCTCCTTACTACTCTGGGTACTCCCATCCCTGTATCTCCTGAAATAACTGCTTATGTGGTCCCTTTCTACCCCAAACTTCCCTCCTTACTAAATGGGGAGTATGTTTAAACGTAATAATGTAAGCTACATTTATTTATTTGTTTATTTATCTCTTGATTGACTGGTTTTCTGAACGGTGTGTTTTTGGAAGGGGTGGTTTAAGGTTGGTCTATACCAGTGGGTTGGTGAGAGTGATTAAACCAATTTACTCTCCCCAAGTGAAGACAGACCCACTTTTACCACTAACATGGCCAGACACTCCTGCTGCTCCTCTTGTGCTAGGCTCAGGTGCTGATCATATACATGCATGAACCTTTTGCTAACTGAATGAGCCAACTCAGCTCTCCAGAAGGGTAAGGTGAACACTAGAACCGGGGAAGGAAAGGACTGGACTGTATAGTTGGGGCAGAGACAAAAGAGTACAACCATTTGCTGACAGCACATGTCTGCAGATGTGAGCGGGTGAGGCAACCCTGGGAGCTGTAGGGAGCAATTCTTGTACAGTTCCACTGCTAGATCTGAAGGGGTGGCAACTTCAGGATATGAGAATACTCTGATGATGAGCTGATGACTCCCTACTAAGGGTTGTGGATGCCCAGCAACTTATTAAAGTGCTCAGTGAGGCAGAGATCACTAAATGCAGCCTTTTGAGAAACTAGTCAGGAGTTTGTAGCTTCTCCAGGCTGCATCTGGAAGTGCAATCTGCATTTGGAACCATGTGAAATTGTTTGGTTAAAACTCCTGAGCATGTTCATTGCAGGGGCACCTCAACAGTGCCTGTTTGTTTGAGGTTTGATGGGATCCTGGTGGGATGAGGACATGCATCTATTGCTGGGTCCTGCCTGGGTCCTCTCCCACACCAGGTGAGAGTGGCTTGGCAGACCACTGATCCAGTGAATTGCAAATATGAACTGTCCTGCAAGTGGTGATGAGCATGAAAGGGAGGAATAGTAACCATGGGATTTAATTGCAATATTTGAATTGGTTTGCTTACCTGTGCCCTGCATCTTCAGACTCCCCACTCTCCCAGAGAAGAATGGGGAGTTGTCTGTGACCCGTGCAACGCAGCTCACAGGGCAGATGTGTATCTGTGTGCCACTGAGCGGCAGATAAACATCTTTGCTCTTCTAGCTCAAGTGTAGGTAAATGAGAGGACTAAGCTCTGATTTTCCTCAGTTTTCAACTCAGGCATGTCTTTGTAACCTGGCATGCTCCTATTTATACAGAGAAATGCCAGCTCAGCAGTGATGAGCAGAATGATTTCCCACTCGCCTTGGTGCTTAAGCTGGGACATTTTGTTACAAGTGTTTAGACCATTAACTCACTAACTCCAAACAGGACTAAGAAGGAATTAAATGCTGTGGGAAAGATGTGTTCAATGGCGTTTTAACTTGCTCTGTTCCTTGGGGCAAGAGCCATAAACCTTTTGGATGTAGCCAGAAACCTGTTCAAATAAACCCTGACCCTGGGCACTTCATTGGTTGAATGCATTGTGCAATTGCACCCACTCTTTCCATCAGACTTTGCAGACATCTGTGTAGTCTCATCCTTCATAGGAGCTGAGAACTACAGTAGCTATAAAACTTGAGGAGTGATGAATCTCATCCCTAATTGAAATGAGCACCTCAGATTATATGTTGGCGCTTCCTGTTTTATTAGAGGCTGTTCCCTCCCCGTGTTGTCATTGAGGAGGTTACACCATGGATTTGCAACTTCCCCAAATAATGAGGACTTTCTGGTGGAAAGACCTGGGCTGGAGGAGTGAGAAGCCTGAGAAACTCGACATCCCAAACAGCCCATCTCCCACACAGCCAGGGTGTGTGTGAGCCTGGAGGATTTCTGCACAGGGAGGTGGTGATAAGGCAGCCCAGCTGGTGTGGAGCTGTGAGATTCCTTCAGCAGAGAGTTTCACTGATCCCTGCCCGAGATCGCTGCCCATGAGCCAGCCCAGTGGGGAACACGCCTGGCCCTTCCAGCCCCAGTGCAGCTGAGACCTCACAGCCATCAGCCTAGAGAGGGATGTGGCTCCAGCTCATGGCTCACCTCTGTCTTTGCTGTGCTCTTTGGGGAGAGGAGGGCAGCACCGCAGTTCCCACCCAAGATTTTCTATTTCTTAAATTTTCCAGCTTTTCCCTTCCTTGAAGAAAACTGATGAGCCAGATTCCCTACATAGGTCCTGACACCCTTCTCCAGCTGCTCTGGCCTCCCCTCACCCTCTGCCCTTCTGTGTGGGTGCCCATGGCTCTGTGCACCTCACCTGTGACAGACAGCCCCAAGAACATCAGGGCAGGATAATAAAGTCATGGAATCATCACCAAGGCTGGAAAAGACCTCCAAGGTCATTGAGTCCAACTGCTAATCTAACATTGCCAAGGAAAGCCAGCTCCCCATCTCTGTCAGCTGCATGTTGCCCTTTCAGGATTTATTTTGCGCCACTTTTGTAATTAAGATGTGTTAGAAAGGATGTGCAGGCTCCTTGCTTTTTGCAGAAGGACTTGGCTTTTTTCCATATGTTCATGCTGTGGGCTGTGTGAAGGAAAGCAGAGTGGAGTCTGCTGTGATCTCATGCTTGGCTTTCACCAGCTTCTCTCTAGAGACACACAAAATTTTGGCTAGCAGGGGCTTTACAAAATCTTGAAGATCTGTAAAATGTTCTATAGAACAGGGAGTGTGGAGATGTGATGCAGCAGTTCTCAGTTTCTCATCTGAATTTTGTAACTGAACCTGATTTTTGGCTTTAGGTTCAGCATGCCCATCTGGGAAGTGGGTCCAGGAATGCTAAGGTGGGTTCCTTCAGCTCAGCTTGTTCCCACTTCCACAGCTTATCTTGTAGGAGATGTGGGGAGAGACCTTCACCAAGCAACAGGCAGAGTGTTCCCATCTCTGTAGGTTAATGTGCTCACAGACTCACTGCAGCAGAGGTGGGAAGGTGACCTCCAGCAGGGTTGGGCTTCAGCTGGCAAGAGGCCTCCACAAAGGGAATGGCTCTGCACAGTGCATCACTTTACTGTTTCTTTGCAGTGACATGGCCTTGGCTGGTGTGATGCTTACAAATTAAAGTCTCTGTCTTAGAAACACAAGGAAAGCATTAGATAATGAAGGCAACACAGCCTCCATGCCTCCTGTGGGTGGGTGGAAAAGAGAACCTTTTGTTTCCTCACGCTGTGATCAGTGCCATTCAGAGGGTTTTAACGAGTTACGCAGAAAGAGTTAGGAGTAAAAACAAGCAAAAAAACCCAAACCTCCCCTTCTGTGAAAGCAGAGTCACAACAACCCCCTGAATCTAGATAGTCAGGACTGGAAAAGAAAATGGCCTCACCCATAATTTATGGCTCACTATATAGCCACAGAAGCCTTGCCGCTTGCAAATACGACCCTTAGTGGGTTATTAACCCGAGTCTCAAGAGGCTCATGTTAGCACATTCATCCTGTTAATTAATTAGCTGAAATATGCATGCCTTCCTCTGATGCTAGCTTGCAAAGGGTAACATGAATTTTGATTATACTTAATCCCATATGAAATACAACAGACGCTCGCACTATGTAAACACTGACGGGCAACTTAGAAACCTCTGTGATCCAACAGGATCTGATCACAAGTGCTGGTGTCTGGCAATCTGAAAAAATATTTCAACACAGAACTGCCATGGTATTAAAAACAAAGTGGTGTTTGTTTCATCATAGGCTTGTTTTTGGCAGCAATGGAAGCAGTTGTAATACTAATGCCAGTCAGGCAGTCGTGTTATAGAGGCATTATCAATATACTTTTCAAACTTTCTTTGTGGAAGAGATATAAATTTATTTGCATCCAGAAGCCTGCCATCTACAAAGCTGCTATAAAGCCTTGGCAGTGAATAGCTGACTTCGAATGTCCTGCTACACACCTTTCCCAAACATTTGATACGCAGCAGGTGAATGTGAAAGGCTTATCAGTCCAACCCAGTGTTATTTCCTGTCATAACTTTGCACAACAAAGGAAGTTTCTGTCCTTGCTGAGCTTTGGTGTTGCGCTATGTGCTGAGGTTCCTTCAGTGAAACCACTTTAATCCTTGGGAAGCCGAAATCACAGAGAAAGGGATGGGGATATTGCTTCTGCAAACTGCAATTTTATCAGCACCCAGCTGTATCAAAGTGTGTGGGTGCCACATGGGAGGCAGCACGAGCGATGGAGGGATGCTTTCCCAGAATTCTGCTTCAGCAGAGTACAAAGAGAGCCTGGACCATGTTTTTAGTGCTGTATTTTAGTTTCCCAGGGCTGTAGAACATGAGACAGAAAGTCTGGGATTTATGTTTAAACCTATTTGGTTAGAACTCCTTTTAGGGAGAGATCTTTTGAGGAAGATGAAGGGATGATGCATTGACCACTATGACACCAGAACAATTTTCTGCCTTAGGAAACTGCTTTAACTTCATAGTACAGGTAGATGGGCTTTGCAATGCCCTTTGTATTTGGCATAGGCATGGCAGGGAGGAAAAAAATCATCAATTTAAAGGGGGCTTGAGACCTGCTGCCTTTGTGTGAATGGCCAATGAAGACAGAGAGCAGGACTTGCTGTGGTTTCATGACAATAGAAAAGTACTTGCTGAACTCACCAGCCCCCAGATCTGCCTTTGAAATGTCCCTTTCCCCCATGAGGAAGCTGTAGACAGCTGAGATCTTCCCTCAGTCTCCCCTTCCCCAGGCTGCTGATGCTTCACTTGTGGGGTGCGACTCAAAATAAAACCACTCAGCGTTCACGAGCATAAATGTAAATTTAACCACATATATTTTTTTCAAAATATCAAGGACTTGGGTTGAGTCACCTTTGCTGGGTATTAGGCAAAATGTGGGAAAATTTGACTGAGGGAGGAGTCTGTAAGAATTGCTGTGTGTATGTGTGCACATATAAGCCCATACATGTGCACACATCTGCCTTTGTGATGCAGTGCTTTATGCAAATGTAAAAAAGAGGTGTCTTCTGCAAGGGGTTTTATTCTTTCAAATGAAGTCAATGAGAGTGTGTGCTAAATGGAGCTCTGTCTGCATACACAAATTGTTACAATTTAACTAAATAGGTTTCTAAATTAATTTAGTTTAGTCGGTACAACCCCTTTAGTAGCTAACATTGATTCAGTTTAATTGAGTTTGTTCCCAAATTAAGCTAAATCAGCATAAAGCACTCATCAACCAATTTAAGCATTAAGGGCTGGCAATTTCTGCATGTAAGCCGGGCCTGGGTGAGCTGAGGGGTTACCCTGATATCCCCAGTGTCCCCCTGTCCTCTGATGGTGAAGTGACCAGGGAGTGCTGCTCTAACCTACTTGGTGGGGGTGACCTGGGGACAGCCACCTTGAGGAAGACATCAGGATCTTGACTCGTTCTTGGTCCCAACCAGGGCTCTTAATGTGCGACTTTGTACTATCATTACAGGTCAGGGTCACTTGAGAGCTTCTTCCATGACAATTATGTGTCAAGTAAACAACAAAAGCTTTTATCGCAAGACATTGGTAGTGAATTTCAACCAGAGAAATATAGTCATAACTTAAAGTACCCCAAACCCATTTTTGAAGAGAAAGTAGCACAAATTCTCTTGTTTTTCTTTTGACTGGAAAATAAAATTCCTAAAATCATGGGCTGACAATATCTCCTTTATGTTCAAGGAAACATAAAAGCATTGCTCAAGGAGAAAAAAAAAAAAAGATGTAAAGTGCAGACAGAGCTGGCTTTTCACTGTATTATTTCCTCCAGAAGTTTTTCTTGGATATTGCTATAGTATATATTAATAATGGGACAATATTTCTTTATAGGGTGTATAATTCAATGAAACATATTAACGAGACAGTCGCTTTAAAACAAACATATTCTTCACATCCAGTGTCAGAAAAGAAAATGTTTTGTTTTGCGGACGAATCTAATATGTGTTAGCCAGAAGCTGACTGTTAACCAGGGTAACATAAAAGCTACTGTAAATGGCAGTGGAAAGCCAAGGGAATAAACCCCCCTCCTTTCATATTCCCTGAGAAATGTTCGTTCATTGTGGTGGCTTTAAGGCAGAGTACTACAATTCAGCCCATAGGGTAAGTTCGTGTGTCTGTAATAGGTCATTTGGCTTCAAATGAGTGTTCCCACTTCCATCCCTTTTTTTTTTTGTTCTGTCTGACAGGTCAGACTGGAAGTGAAAGAAGAGATCAGCAAACGGGGACTGAGCTCTGTTTTTACACCAAAGGCTTTGTGAGCTTTTATAGCAGGAAAGTCTCTAAGACTTTGAGGACTTCAAGAGATCATGAAGGCAGGACAGCAGCAGAACTGCCTCTTCAAGGGCCCCCTAAATGGTTTCACGTCAGGCACGTGTTGTGGGCAACAGAAGGTCCTTGTTTAGTAATAAAGAAAAAGCCAGCAGTTTTGCTTCTCCACAGCCAGATTTTTAAGCCATAATTGGATCTTGTAACACTGCCAAGGTAGAGGGCCACAACAGGGAAGCCTGACACTGCAAGTGAACTGAAACTAAATATAGTTCTCATGCAGTTTGAAAAAACACACATCAAAGCCCAGAGAACCCAGCCCCATCTGAGACTCTTGCAATGGAACAAAACGAGAAAACGACGATGATAACATATGTATTTTACTGTGGAGCTACAGGCAGGCAAATGAAATAATCTGAGAGTGGCTTTGGCTGGTTGTGATTAAAGGTCATTATGTACCAAGCAATCCAAGACAGAATCCAAATCCTGGCTGCTGAGAATGCTCCTGGGTAGAGGGAGCTGGGGGAGCCCCGAGCAGGCACAGGGACAGTGGGTGCTGGGCATGGCCATGCTTGGTGAGAGCTGGTGAACGTGTCTCTGCTGGCAGGCCAACCTGGTTTGGGGCTGCACAGGGAGATCCTAACAGCAGCCCTGTGGCAGCAGAGCTGTTCCATGCTGGCTGTTTCAATTGCTGGGCATCTGCAAGGCTCCTTTCCAAATGACAATGGTGTCTGCTGCCATGTCTACTTGAGGGTGGCAATGCCAGCCTGTCCTGGTTCCAGTCAGGACAGGGTCAATTTTTGCAGTAGCCAGGAGGGGGGACTCAGGGAACCTGGATTATTCTGCACCACATCACATCATTTTCCAGGAATGTGGGAATGTGTGCCTTTGTTTTTGGGGTAGCCTGGACAAGTGAGTGGTTGGGTGTTGTTGGGGGTGACAACCCACAAGTGAAAAATTCATTTCTTGTACACAACAGTATTGTTGATCTTACTGCTTATTTTCTTATCTCATTGCTATTTCCAGTAAATTGTTCTTGTCTCAACCCATGATCTTTACCTCTTGTGTCTCCAAGTCTCTTCTCAAGCCTGCCACATGGGAGTGAGCAAGAGGCACATGGTTGGAGTGATTTCAGCGGGAACACTAAATTGGAGAATACCATTCCTAAATTCCAAGATGGTATGGTTCTTGCTGCACTCTGAGTAGTTTGTCTGGGTATTTGCCAAGTCATCCCAAAGTACCAAATGTCTGCAGCAAACTCGAGCAGTGTGTGCAAAGGGCAGAGTGCTGTGAATATGGACTTGGCTATCTTGGTTATCATCTGCTAGTGGTCTGTAAGCCCAGTTAAAGAATCCTGTTGGATAGAACACAGACTGAAACAATAGTCAGACAGAGGGATAATTCTTCCTGAGGTTAAAGGGTAGGACTAATCAACTTGCAGATATTTCTTCTAGCCCTACAAACTACAAAGTTTGAATGGCAATCTTTGAATGGCCCTCTAAGTCCAGGTTAATTCGGAATTTGGAATTTGGCTGGCATTATTACTCAGACCAGAAATTATCTGGCACATGGGAGTCTGGATTGAGGCTCAGATAGCCCTTCCTCTCACCCAGATGACATGTGTTCCTCAGTTTAGTAAAGACCACAAAAGTGGAAACAAAATAAAAATTGAAATGAACATCCGAGATATTTTCTAGCGTGGGAAAGCAAAACCATTAGAAGTGGGAAGCTTTCAGAGTGTTTTGCATTCAAATTGCACCTTTTATCCTAGGAGATCAAGTACTTCACACATACCTACAGTCAGCACCCGGCTCAATGCAACTATTTCTGGGGTGGAGCACAGGAGAGGAAGATCAAATATGTCTAAAGACACAGGGCCAAAAATGCTCACAGGAAAAGGGAGCATCTCTAAAAGGCCATGAAAGCAGTGGCATCTAGAAAACCTATAGAAAGTTCAGACTGTGCAGATCACCTTAACGTATTGAAGTGGAGAATAGAAGTGATTTTAATCCAGTGAGAACTGCTGTAGATATTTTCCCTGCCAGGAAGGCTTCCAAATCCTCTTCCAAGAGATGCAGGAGATTTATACTGCACGTGAAAGGTCTGTCTGGCCAGAAGGAATTGCATGCTTGACTTCTGAAAAGAAACACTAAGGAAATAGAGTTTTCATAAAGAAAGCATCTGTTAGCTTTCATTCTTCCCTTTCATGGGAAAAAATGTGCTATGAAAAAATGAGGTTTTCCTCATATGGTCAATGAGGAGCTGCAGCCCTTTAGCTTGCTCCTTCTCTCTAATATACAAGGGGATTCCACAGTCATGTTGATGTTAACTCAGGAGAAACCTGCATGTGGGGATTCATCCAAGAAATTATGTAGTCTCTGTTTACCTGTTGCAATGCAGGATTTCCAGCTTTTCAGCAACCTACATGCCAAAAAAAAGGATGTTGGTTTTTTTTGGTTTTGTTTTTGGTGAGGTTTTTTTGGTTAGTTGATTTTGTTGTTGTTTGGTTTTGTTTGGCTTTTGTTTGTTGTTTGGTTGGTTTGGTTGGTTTCTTTGACTTCCATTATCCCCACATACAATTTTTGGAGAGCAAGCCCTTCCTACACCCTTTCAGGAACTGAACTCAATGATCTTTGTGGGTCGCTTCCAATGCAGGATATTCTCTATTACCAAAATTTTTTACATAATTTAATCCATTAAACTTTATCCATTTCATTCCTAAAAGAAAATAAAGCAATATAACACATTGCATAACATGGAGGCAGAACTATAACCTTAATGGCAGTCTTGTGGGACACACCATGGGAGCTAAATGGTATGGAAGATTAGTCCAGGAGGTACAGCTGAGGACAAGGGAGGCACTGAGTATCAAGCCCTGGTGTTTGAGAAAGAGCAGGAGAGAGATTGGTTGAACATTTCTGGAAAAGGGAGAAAACCAGGGACAATAATCAGGGATTTTTATTACTGATCAACTCATTGGGACAGGAAGTGGCTATTTTTTCCCCCAAGCAACAGGAAGAGACATCAGTAGGACAACTCTTTCAGTAGTAAGATGTGATAATTGCTGTGATACCTTCACCAAGAGCAACACAGGTAGATATAGATGATCTGCTATGTTCCTGAATGGGATGAAGGTGATGCTTTTCAGAAAGTGGAGGAAATGGGCAAGGGAGCAGCTACCTTAAATCTATTTCTGACTAGTAGAGAAGAACAGTCTGACAATCTAAAGATTGGGTGGTAATTTGGATGAAAGCAAGCATTAAATGATAAAGTTCATTATTCCAAGGGAAAAAGCTAGACCAGCTGAATATGGATAATGACTCCAAAAAAAAGTAGACTTCAGCAGACTTGGGGAACTGGTAAGTAAGGTCTCTGAGGAAAATAATCTCAGGGATAAAGGAATGCAGGAAAGCTGGCAGTTACTAAGCCTATTTTAAAGGCAAATTCCTCTTATGCAGAAGGCATTGGAAACAGAGTGAGAGACCTGTATAATTGCCTCTGGAGCTCTTCAAAGACCTGAAAATGAAAAAAGACTTGACAAATGGAGAATGCAGAGACCCCAAGCAGAGTTTCCACTGGATTACTTTCCCTACCATAAGGTGAAGCTAAAAAGGGAACAGTCCAGAGAGCAGCTTTGAAGAGCCCTGGCTGGATGTTCAGCAGAGGGGGCTGCCGTGGGTGCTCTGTGTTTTATGAGAGTGCACTGTGTGAGTGATGGCTTGCTGAGCTCATGCCTGAGTGTGGCACAGGGCCAAAGGAGGCATGAACAACCTGAGGGTGAAGTGGTGATGCAGCATCCAGAGACCATTGTGAGAACCTTGTGAGATTGGCAGAGCACTGCTGCTTTTGGCTGTCTAGTACAATAATGGACTTTGCTTTCTTCTGTGTAATTTGAGCCCCAGCTTTTGCCCTTCAAGTGGCCAGTGTACTAAAAGAGGGCCTCAAAGTGAACTTGAAATAGGAAGGTGATTTCCCCTGTTTGCTGCAGTTACAAGCCAGGTCAGTAGAACAGACTGATTTGCAGACTCTGTCTAATAGAAATCTCAGCGTTCTGGACGAGGAACTGACTCTCCAGTGCTGCACACTTGGACAACACAAAGACATTTATCCCTGCAGCCCATCCCTGTAGTGACACAGAAACCACAGTAGTTCTGTAGCTGCCTCTTCCCAGGAAGGACCACGGGGTCACTGCTGGTGTGGGAGGAAGGTCACTGAGGGTTTTGCACGGGATAAGCCCGTATGTCTGTTCAGACACTGGGCATGGCCCATATAGGGTGGGGAGTTAAGGCTGTAGCTGGTAGGCAGCAAAGTGAGGCTTCCTGATGAAAGTTACTGCAGCACAGGACAGGGGCTCTGAGATGCTGTGCTGAATGGCAGGGCTCTGTGAATTGGCTGTGGGACACCATGAGATGGATAGGAAGCAGAGCCTTTTCCAGGAGTGGATAAGGCACCCTGTCTGCCCTTTGAACAAGACAGCTTTCTACACCCCTCCACTTCCCCAGGAATGAAGAAATAGAGGCACCTCATTAGTCCAGGAAAAGGCAGTGTCTGCTTTCTGCCACAATTCCAGCATCCCACCGAGGAGCTCTTGCCCCAGCAGTGTGGTGAGAGATGCCACCATGGCACCTTCACTTGCATGGCACTGTGGGAGTCCATCTTGCCTTAGTTAAAGCCATTATTAGCTCTGTTATGCTTAAAGCTGGAGGGTGATCCCAGCTCCCTAAGGAACAGCTGGAGCTCTCCTAGTGGGGCTGGTCACCCACCAAGCTTCACATCCGTGGGGTTATCCTGCACTGAGCCTCCCTTGTGGGGAGAGAGATCTGGTAGCACTTCTGGTGCTTCATTGATGGAGAAGATATTGCAGGGATTGCAGGAGCCCAAACCTGCCCTTTTACTACTGTCAGGCTTGTGTTTAAGGCTGGTGGTTTACATCCCAGGATGCGCTGCTTAGTTGCTAATGAATTTGCCTGATGGAGCAGGAATGGGGAAGACAAGTCACAGCTGTGTGAATGTACAGCTGTACAGAATGTACAGAATGGGGAATCAGGAATGTCATATGAGGTTCCAAAATAGAAAGGAGATGAAGGGAAGGGTGAGTAAGAAAGGCCAAATCAATGCTGGCTGTTGGAAGGAGGTGAGGTGGGTACACTGACAACTGGGGCAAGCCTGTCATCCAGGGTTTGCAGCCAGCCAGGCTATCTTTCCACACATTAAACCCCCATGTAAGCAGAGCAGAATCCTTTCCCCAGGCCTAAAGAATTTGTTGAGGAGTCCTTAGGTCTTTCTGAATAAAGATTTACACCAGGAAATTTACTAGCTTTTACCATAGGGGCAAAAGGATAGTCATTAGTACGCTTTTCCTTCTGGTTATCTTTTAAGGAGGAGTAGAATTGCCTTAATTTCTGATGCTTTCCCAGTTGCATATGACATTAAGCCATTGAATAAACAAGTGTTAAAGGATAATGAGCTGTTTATTCATTACCTGCATCCCTTGATTTGTGACTGATTTCCATCTGGCCTTCAGGAGAGCTCTCTATTGATTAGGGAGTGCTCTGCCAGCTTTAAGGAAAGCAGGTCTAAGTGTTCTTTTAAACTGAGACTAATATGCCTGGCTTCAGGATGTTAAAGACACAGTGTTAGGAACATGTTTTCTGTACACCAACACACAATTATTTTACTCTCAATGTTCTTTTCTTGACAAGCAAATTAAGGTCCTAAGAGTGCATAGTGGACATGATCTTTGGAAACTTTAAATGCCTGTGGTCAGACATTGTAGGAATAGTCATTTCCTAAATACATGGCCTGCTGTGAATCAAGTTTCCAGCAGTAGTTGTAGATGTGAAAGACCTGAAAGCAAATGCAGAAGATCCTGACCTCAACAGGCAAAATACCCCTGGCAGAAAATCCCTCTAAGCCAGTAAAATACCACCCTGATGTGCAGGAACAAAAGTGTGTCAGAAATTCCTGTGGAACATCTACCAGCCTGCCTTTCCCCAGGTCACAGGTGAAGGCACCAAGCAGAGGTGCAAGAGCAGCCCCAAACCCCACCAGGGGCTGACAGACTGAGAGGGCAGGAGGCATCTCCAGCAGCAAGAGGCAGAACCACTGCCCCCACCACCTCAAGCAAGACTATGACTATTGGTCCATATTTATGAACAAGCAGGTAATAAGGTTGAAAAAAATCTGAAAAAACAGAATTCCAAATTCATTAATTTGTGCTGCTGTTTTCTCTGTTTAGTCGTATGCTTGATGTATGCCATTTGTTTTCACTCCATCAGCTAGTATAAATAGCAATAGAATTCAAGTGCACAAAGACTTTGTTATTGAATTTCAATTGCAATCCTTTAGGCAGACATAATAAGAACTTGTTATTATGTGTTAACCAGTTTTGTTTGTTATGGTTTCAAAGGGAATGAAGGACTGATGCAGATTCTTCAAGCTGATAAAATTTGTGACTTCCACATCATGAAAAGACAAGGATTTTTGTAATGCTTTGATGAAAGCATTTTGAGCCAAAGACCATCTTAAGAGGAATCTGAAGAATCGTGGTGGCAGCATGCTGGCAGTGAATGCACAGATGAAGCATTTGCTAGAAGCAAAAACCCCAGGAAATGATAATTTTCTTCATGCTTTGAATAATGAATGCTTGAAGCTTTAAATGCTGTGTGTTTTTCTTGTGTTTTGAGCGTTGAGGTCAGGGAATACCCACTTGTCCTCTCCTTGAGTGATGAAAAGGACTGTGACTCAAGACCCTGTATTGTTTTAGACCATGAGTACTTACAGCACAGGTTACAAGATTAATGCATAGATACGAAAGATTCTAGGTGTTAAAAGAAGCAAAGGCTCTCAACATGTACTCTGTGCTTTGCATAGTTGCTGGTGTAAAAGATCATTATGAGATGTAGGACTTCTCAGCAGTTCAGACAGCATCTCCAAGACTTTTGCCTAAACTCTGAGTGAGAACAAAATGTTTTAGACTAAAAATAAATTATACCTGGGGTTATTAAGTTCAAACTTCTGCAAATGGAGATGATGCTGAGTTTGCATTTAATTGAAAAGTCAGAGCTGTTCAAGTTCAAAACAGTTTTGAGCTCCATGATAAACTACAAACACTGAGTAGAAAAGACCAAAGTCTGAAGTTAGTTCCTTCATTGTATTTCTCTCAATCTGTGCAAGCCTCTGAATAAAGAAGGGATGTGTTACTACTTTATTGTTAGACTTGGGCTGTTCAGGTTTCTGAGGAATGCTTTACTCCATAGATGGATGTTGTAGTGAAAAGGAAAACACTACATGTAGACTACAAAGAATAAAGACAAATGAGATGCTTCATGCTTTGAAAAATGTCATTATGAGTACTTAAACTAAGGAACAAAATGCTCACTTTTATCCTGGCTGTTTGATATATCCCAGAATGTTTAAGGTAGATTTGACTCCCAAAAAGATACTGGCAGAATGCCACACTGTATAGGACACAAACACAGAAAAAAAGCAACTTTTAAAACATGTTTTCAGACTGACTTCTATTTTGGTTGGCTCTTTACAATGCTGGGAGACTCTGAATGCTCCAAGTCTATGCCAATACTAGTGAAGACCTACTTGTGCAGAAGTTTCAGCCATGAGCCAAGGGGTCCTCTGTCAGACTCAGGTGGTTTGGTGCTGTGGTGGCTCAGTAAATAGTGGGACAATGATTCTTTGGTCCTCACAATAACCTACATTTCTTTCTTCCCTGGCTTTCCTCTCATTGGCATGTCTCTGCACCCTGCCAGTAATGATGGCAAGTACTATGAGAGAGAAGAGGGGAAGGACAGGCATCTCCTTCCTAGAGAGCTTTGGCAGTGACGTGCTGGCACCAGATCAGCAAATGCATTCAGGGCTCCTGCTACTGAGCTGGTCAGCTATTACAAGAAGACAATTTCCTGCCAGACAAGAGAGTTTTGTTGAATTTAGGCATCTTAGCCTGTTATGCAACAGCCCCAACTAAATTACTATAATCTCAGTAATGTAATAGCCACTTCTTGGCATTTTAGGACAGTGGTTCCAGCACTTAACAACTAACACAACTAAGCACACCAGACCTCTCTTCTTTATGTGATAATTTGTCATTTAACCTCAGGCTGGCTTTTCAGAGCTCTTCAAGGTCATGCTTTGTTCACACCCCTGAGACTCTCCTTTACTCTGGCAGCTATGAAGCGTTTGGTGGAGGAAAAACATTCCCCATGCTACAATAATGATGCTCATCTTAATGTATAATAGTTCTTTGTTTTCCTTTTACTAGTCTGCCACTTCTAGACTGTAGACTCTCTTGAGTAGGAAACATTCTTTTATAAAAGTTCTGACTTTCAAAATTGCACCATTCTGTTGTAAAAGACTTGGTCTGAAAGCTACTATGGCATCAGCCACTTGGATACAGAAATATTTAAAATTAATATATATTTTTTAAGTGAATGTATGTTCTCGACTTCTACTAGGAATGATCTGGCTGCTTGGCCATGAAGAACAGCTGTACACAGCTGTTTTTTTCTAAGATATAGTAAACATCAATAACTTTCTCCCTTTCAACTTGCAATACTTCACCTAAAATTTACATTTATTCTAGCCTTTATTCTGAGTTTGGTAAATATCTGAGTCTGAAACTGTCTAATCCAGCTAACAAGACTAGAACTAAGCATGTCTGACACCAGGAAAAAAGAGATGCTGATCATTCAGTGGTGGACGCACAACCTTCCAACGGGTTTTCCCCAAGTTACTGGACCTTATATTTGTGATCTCCAGAGAAAAAACAGCAAAGGTCATATATAGAATTTTTTTTGACTTTATATTATTCTCTGATGATCAGAAAATTAAAGAAATATCACTTAACTTTGCCCTTCTCAGCAAAGGGAAGTTCTGCTTGGCTGTGAGGAATGTGAGTCAGGAGCAACTCTGTTGAAGTTTGTGGAGTTCCACCAATATTAAAATTGTGATACTGAAACGAAAACTAGAACCAGAGATTGGAGAGTTTTGCTCATGATAACTAAAACTTTGTCTAGACTGGGGATTTGCCCTGATTACTGCCACTGGCTACCAGCCACTGGTGTTTCTGCACCACTGTGATTCCTTGCATTGGCAGGTCATGGTGCTAATGGTGGTGGTAGAGTTTTGTCATTTAGGCATGGATAACATTCTCTGCTGGATGTGTTGGCTTTCTCCATTTACACCATGTGAGATCTGTTAGTGTTTAGTTGACTGTGACTGGAACCTGGCAAGTGTATAGGGCCCATGGATACAGAGACAGGAAAAATGTTAAATTCCCTCAAACTTTTCCAGAAATTCTCAAAGCCTTTCTAAATTAGCTTTGCTGACACTTATGTGTCAGATAGTGAACATGTGAAGGTATTACTGGGGACAGAAAGTTAATATTAACATAAGAAAAGTTTAGTTCTGTTATTTGAGAGTGCTGTAGGAGAAGAAATTTAGAAATGCCAAGTTTATCAGCCCATCTAGCCCCTATCCCAATAATATATTAAGTCATCTTGCTGTACAGTTTGCATTGCTTTGTCTAGTCTAGTTCTCAGTGACTCAACTTATGGAGTCTGCACCACTTCTCCAGGGAGAGAGTTTTCCACAGTTTGAACTGTTAAAATATTTTCCCTGATATCTAGCCTACCATTTCATTTCATCCCATTATTCTTAGCCTCCTCCTTCCTCTCAAGCATACCCAAACAATCCTCTTTTTTGGTGTTTACACCTTTTGAAGTGTCGTAGACATTTCTTTTCCTCTTAACTGATCCACATCTGTATGTTCTCATATTTAGACCGTTGATGCTTTGCAATGAAATATTCTGGACTGTATAAAGAAGGAGCACGTCATGTATAAAACAAGCAGGGTTGCTTTTCTGCTCCACTTGGCACTGGTGAAAATCTCAGCTGGCATAGTGAATTCAGTTTTGGACGCTGCTCTTTAAGAAAAGACACTAACAAATTGAAGAAATCTCAAAGGACAATAACAAAAATTGTAAAATACTTAAAAATCAGATTTATAAGTAGCAGCTGAGACAGGCATGTTCAGTCTACAAAGACTAAAGGAAGGCAAAATAGCTGTCTACAAATACATGAAATTATGTGATAAAGGGAAGAGGGGCCAGTTATTCTCATTAGCAGAGAGAAAAGAAGCGCAGAAACTGATTTAAGCTGCAGAAAGGAAAATTCCGGCTACATATGTGAGAGATGTGTTTCAGCTACTCAAACAATTAGGCAATGGAACAAGCTGCTGTGAAAGGTTACAGAGTTAAAATGGCTATAGAGATTCCAGGCTAGACTCTACTGCTGGGACTAATGACAAAAACTCCCACCCTGGTTTTGGAAAGTTAGCCAGATGGGCTGCTGATGGCAGACTCTCACAAGTGAATAGGATTCCATATTCAGGATACCATGTGCTCTAACATAAGTCCCCTAAAGGGACAGATAAGTGCTGAAAAACTGTCCATCTTCCCAGCTTTCTATCTTACCGCAAAGCAGAGAAAGGAAGAGAAATTGGACTGTGTGGAGACATTGAAAAGACATGGAGATGGAGGTTATGACTAACCTGGGTGTAAACAGATGCTTCATGCATGGACATGTGGCAGCTTCATTTCAAAGACAGAGTGACTGAATGGGCACCGTGTGTCAGCTGAGTGAACAAGCCCAGCTGAGAGCTGCAGGAAGAGTCCAGGACACGGGCAGATCAAGTGTGGGTACGAATTTTTACAGGTCAGCTTGTCCAGCTGGACTTGCCTGAAGTCACTGACCAAGGAGCTGGATCCAGATGTCTGTATTCTCAGGCCAGCACTTTGACCACAAGCTCATTCTCCTCTTTGTAGCACTGCTTTCTCACCATCTCCTTATGAACTGAGCATCCATCTGATCCTGCCTGTCTCATGCATCTTGAATTCCTGCAAACTCGTGAGGAATTTTCTGAGCATTGAAAAAAACCAAACCAAGCCAAGCCAAGCCAAACCAAACCAAACCAAACCAAACCAAACCAAACCAAACCAAACCAAACCAAACCAAACCAAGCCAAGCCAAGCCAAACCAAACCAAACCAAACCAAGCCAAACCCAAACCAAACCAAACCAAACCAAACCAAACCAAACCAAACCAAACCAAGCCAAACCAAACCAAACCAAACCAAACCAAACCCAAACCAAACAACCAGGAGACAGTAATGAAGAGCAAGGTGATTTTTTGCTCTGATGTTCTCAGCCAGGTAAGATATACCACTAGAAGCTGGCATGGCTGTGGGCTGCCTATAAAAAGATCAATGTATCATGAAATGGTAGCTGATGATTGGCAGCACAAACCCCCACAACCTTAGCCTGCCATTTTAATCAGTCTTAACTACAAGTCTCTTCTCCTGGAGATGTACCACTGCCATGAGCCTCCTGCCAGCTGAGCAGTGCTAATGTCTGCAGTGGGGAGCATGTAAGGATCTTTGCTGGCTATTGTAGACTGATTCTCACAATTGATGACCGTGGGTTTTATCCTCAGAAGTCTGTGGGGCTCAGCCCTCCTTGAAGTCAGAGAAGTATTTTTACATTGCTTGTGGTGTGTTTAACATATTATGGGGCGTTACTTTCTGGCACTGAGTTTTGAACTTTAAACAGCATTGAATAATTCCCCAGGATCACATTACTGTGATTTGGCTGGACATTCCACCAAGTCAGGATAATGCAGAAAATTAAGATGGTTCTCACCCTGGAATCAGAAAAGTGTAAGCTGTGTGGTATCCAGCCAGGATGTTCTGTATGAATTATTGTCACTTGTCAGCTGGTATGTCTTATTCCTATGAGCTACCACAGTGGAATTACAATTCTTCCCTCCCATTAGTCATCACCACTACACAAATTTTATTTGGAGGAAAAAGGTCATGGCAAAGAGTCATATCTGTCCTGGCTGTAGCTCAGCATAAAAAACAAAAGTACCTGGGCAATTCCCTGGAATAAATTAAGAGACTGAGAACACAGCGCTACTTTTTACCTGTCTGCCTGTGGGCAAAAAATCTGTTTGAGTGGGATCTGAAGCCCCTTCTCGTGGCTGATGAGAAGCTGCAGCTTCCAGCATTTCTTGGCACCATGCCACCCAGGAGTGGAAGGGGAATTCCTAAGAAGGCATTCCAGGGAGCTTTTCTCAGACACTTTGGGTTGTTGGGATTGGTTTTGCAATCTGTGCTTTCATCTTTCTTCAGATTTTCCACTTAACATACTAGGAACTGTTGTCCTGGGTGTATCCTATTAGCGGGAAATGGAAAGGAGAAAACTTGTGAAAGGGGTGGTGTGAAAGCTGCTAAAACCCGAGTTGGCCTCCCAGTTCTATTTTTTGTTTCTCAGTCCTTTAAAGTGACTCTGCAATCCTGGTAGGAAACTGTCTTGGCAGCAGGATAGACTGAGGTACAGACAGTAGCACTTTCTTGTGATTTATTTTTCTCCAAGCACTGTGCAGGTGTCAGACAGCCTTACCTATGAGCAATTAGTGCTTTTCCAGAGAGAGACTTCTCCCCCTAGGAGCATCCACTGTGTGGTATTTCTGTTGGCTGCCTTGCTTTGCAAATCTGTAATTTTCATAATGGTGGTCTCTGGGTTTAAGCATTGAATTTGGGTGGTTTCAGGTATCACCAGGGTCTTGTAGCCTGCTGCTATAAAGAAGGGGACTGATGAGTACTGGGAGTCCTTGGGGCTTGGTGCAGCTGTGCAGAGACATGACAAGGCGTGATAGGACTGAACTTCCCAATGTGTGTGATGAGCAACCTCTGCTTTTCCCAATGTACAGAACCATCTGTATCTGGGGTTCTGTAAGACTGGAGTCCAGATTTGAGACTGGTTCCAAGCCAATACATGCAGGTCTTGCAGAGTGTCTCACATGCAATGCTGACCTGTGCTACCGTGTGGTGCCATGCTAAGGTTTTGTTTCTGCTCTTGGCCCTTGTGGTTTGGGAAAAAGCCTTGGGGAGTTAGCTCAAACATATCTAGATGTTTGTGCTCTCCTTCCTGACTCTCTGCAGAAGAGCACAAGATGGTCCATAGCCTCTTCTCTTCCCATGGCAGACCAGTGCCCAGGAAAATGTATCACTGCTAGTGTTTCCCACTGATACCCATGGGGTTTGAATTAAATTGCAGATAGTCATGTAATTAGTCTTTAACAAGACCACTTTCAATGGTTTATGGTGGATTATGGATGGCAGGGTTCAGCCCTTGGACTGTATGCCTCCCTCAGATGAAATGATTTCTAGATACACGATGCCTCCATATGGGAAACTGAAGCTGTGCACTGGAGCTATGGCCACTCAAGGAACAGAGATCAGAGCAAATGAAATTGTCTCTTCCAGTACTTCATTGGAAAAGAATTTCTAGGCAAGTTGCCTAGCAGGCACACTGCACTATATTCTTAGAAAGCAATAGATCTATTTAGGACTGCTGTATCTCTTTGGAATTTACTGTATGAAAAAAAACCCTTTGGCAGGAACTGATATTTAGTGCTGACTGAGATTTGCAGCTTCTGACTGACAGACTAATCCAAGCATTTTATTAGAGGCTGCTTCCCAGTAAGTCCTGTTTGCATTATATCTGAATTCAGGAGGATCATGTCAGAATGAGATATGAAGCAGATTTCTTGCTGAATTTTTATCCCCCCTTCATTCACAGGTGCATACACACACTCGCACACACACAAATGTATATATATTCACTGGGGTGCATGTGCAGATTTTCTATGTCATACACAACAAATATATTCCAGCTTGCTCTTAATCCCTTCCTAGTAATAGTGTAGATAAGCTAAGTGACTGTGACTTTAAATTATTTAAAAGGGCAGAAATGCAATTTTTTTTAGTGTATAGGTGGCACAGTATCCATTATAAGCACTATTCCTGCTCCAGTCTTTTTATAAAGCTTGTGAAGTTCAGTGAGTCACCTCACAGAGCTGTTCCAGCTTTGCATATTCTCTGAATCCACAGCACCAAGAGCAGGCTGTTGAGGCAGTGCTTTGTGTTCAGCTTCCATCCAGCCCTGTGGGCCCCGTGTGAGGGTGAACCTCATGTCAGTGCTACAGACAAAGGAGCAAGGCAGGTCTGCAACCTTTCCATGGCATTCCTAGGTGGGGAATACATTGTGTACAGGTTTCCTGGCACCAGAGCACAGCGTGGTCTCCTGAAAGTCTGCATCTGGAATTCTGCAGTCCTTGCTGGAGTGAGACAATCTAGTCCCTGTTTTGTGGGACTGTCATTTATAGGCACAGTTTGGCCTTAGACTGAAAGTGAACTCTTGTAAAACACCTTCAAGGGTGAAATGGAACATTAAGAACAATTTACTCCACAGATATGCATGGCAATAGTTCAACTTGAGGCACATTTTCAAGTCTTGGTTGAAGGACTCAAAGGTAAGAAGATACTGACGTTCACATGGAAATTTCTCAGACAATCACTGGGGATACTAAATAAATAATTATCTGCAATAAGGAAAGTGGCAGATGCTACAACAGATCTGCACAGGCTCCTCAGCCCTGGAAGGTCTTTGGGGTGGCAGAGCTCCCACTCCCAACGTGCTGGTAGAGCCTGCAGCCCTGCAAAGCCTGTGCCTTCTTTACATGCTCCATGAAGGACAGGCTAACCAGCACAGAGTGAAAAATCAAAATCACAAATGGAAATAATTTTCTGGAATTTGGTTGCACAGAATATTCTTAGTTGGAAGAGACCCACAAGGATCATCCAGACCAACCCCTAAGTCAATGGCCCATACAGGGATAGAACCCCCAACCTCAGTGATAATTGCACCACACTCTAACCAACTAAGCTAATCTCAGGGTTTATCTATAGTTTGGCAAAAAAAATTTAAGTCCAGACTCATAAAATATACAAACTTTCCTGTCCTGTTGCTAAATGAGAGAGTGTGAACAATAAATGTCCCACAGAGACAGTGACTTACATAGTAGTGGCTTAAAAGAAAAGTGAGCATCCTCCAAATGTCTGGTTCTGTAACTCTTGCCACTGTAGTGTGGAAATGTAATGGAATTATTGTCTATGAAAACCGTACATATGTCTTTCCCTTTCAAATATACCCACAGTATATCCTTTTGAAGTTGTGCAGGAGTACTGTCAAACTTGTGATAATATTGTGATGCAAGCTTTAATTGTGAGATACAATTCATTATTAAGACTTTAAATATTTTTCTATGCTGATGTTTGAACCAATGAAAAGTATTGTGTTCCCTTTAATAAACAGATTTTAGAAGTACTTTTGTTTAAATTTTAATTACAAAGGGAGATATTCTTGTCTGCTGAAAGGTATTTCACTGTGTTTTTTTTGCCTTTTAATTTTGAAACATAATTCTAAAGGTACACCTTCCCAGCAGTATAGCTTGTCATTTACATGTGCAAATCCCAACTTTAGCTGCAGCAAGAAGAAACAAGTGAAAAAGCTGTAAATGGATCTCATATATCATGTAATTTTTGGTGAGCAGTACTTAAGTGTATCAAGTTTGCTCTGATCTCTTAACTATGCTGACACCAGCATTTCAGCTAATACACCCACGAATCCAGAAGGAACACAAAAGTGAATATGAAGAGTTCAGATTTTGTATGAGATTCTGGAGTAGGATATCAGGACCAAAGACAATTCTGCATGAGCTGGTTACAGGCAGAATGTAAGTGTTGTTCACACATTGGGTTAGTCTGAGAATGGAGCTGAGCTGCTTGTGTTTTAACATAAATGTGGAGAAAGAATACAAATTTTTCATGCCTCTTGTAATGGAGAGATGGATCACCCTACACCTCCCTTTCCCTGGACAGGATGCTCTGGAAACTCAGTTCTTCCAGGGAATGGGACCTAACAAAGAGGGTCTTTGCCCAGATCTGTTTCTTAACACTGACCATGGCTGGACCTTATGTATGAAAACAGATCTAAGCCATTCTCTCAAGGGAAATTAGGAAGTTGAGGACTCATTGTGGCTGACTCCAGTGTCCTTCTTTCTCTGGAATAAATGTCATCCCAGGATTTCTCTGTCTGAGCACCTCTTCAGCCAGAATGTTTCAAAGGGTCAATTTTCATCCATGTGATTGTAAGAGGTAAGTGCTTTCCAGATCCACTGCAAATCATGGTCTGGGCTAGTGCTATTTGAAGTACATTTTTTAGCAGTTTGATGACAGAAAACATGTCAGATGGCCTTTCTTCTGATGGACTAACTCAGCAGTGGGCAACTCTATCACCAAGCTACGAAATGTCTCCCAAGATCTTATTTTGGAAATCAGATTTTACTGCTGATCATCAGTGGCACTATTTGCTCTGGGCTTTGAGCTGCCTGGGAAGAACTGACTTGAAGAAACTGTGCAGAGCTGCAGTGCTTGGCTGGACAGAGACCCTCTCCTCCTGCTGTTTGATGGGCTTGTGAGCCTGCATTTTCTCAGCAGCTCCTCTCTCTGAGTGAACACTTCATTTCGGTGCTGATGTGGCAGAGCTTCAGATCTGGCCACAGCTGGAAGCTCAGCTGTGGTGAGATAAAGACCTGGGATGTTTAAATGCATGATCTCTCAAGGACATCAGCAGGGTTATGGCAGCAGCAAACTGCCAGGACACCAAGATTTCCTTGTCCCTTCACATTAAAGCTTTCTCATCTCTCATCTCATTGCCTTCATTTACTCATACATAAACTGAGTTTATCAAGAAGACATCATGTTCCTTCCCAGAGTGATTTGAGGCTGATTTAAGGGTGTTTATACAGCTATTTGCAAATGTAGATAGCCTATGGTGTAGCTATGGATAGGCTTAGGGGATGGTGAAGTTAATGAGATTTCTATTCAGGAGACTGTACCTTTTGAACCACCAAGAGGTGTGCTCCAGGACTCAGTGTAATGAGAAGTGAATCCTACAAGGTGTTGAACACCTCCTGTGAGATGCTGAGAGCTCTCAGTGCCTGATGGAAGATTGTCACAGGAACCTGCCTTTATAATCAAAAATTTGAAATTTGAAATGTAATCTCACGGAGGAGTTGGGTAGAGGATAACAAAGACAAAAAACCTTTCTGATGCTTAAAAGCTCATGAGAGAGAGAAAAAAAATCCACTCTTCATTTGCTGAACCTTTAAAAAGGAAAAAAAAAAAAGGAGGTGGAGGGGACAGATGAAATATGTTTTATCTATTTTACCTACTTTGGCAATTAAGATTGTAATCTAGATGATTACCAGAGCTTGTAATGAGATTATACCCTCCATTAAAAAGAATGCTCCAGAGCTGCAGTGAAGAACGCCTCAGATCTGTTTAGTATGCTATCTGTCTTACCAGAAAGCAGCAAAATGCATTAAACACACTAGGAAACAGTCTTGTAGACATACACTCCCAGTCTAATTTTCAATAGAGTGAGCTGGCATTGGATTTGTAGTTCTCTTCTCATCAGTACTTGTAAGCAGATCCATTTAGAAAATAGTTTTCATAATTCTCAATTGTTCTGTGAATCACATTTGGAAATTACTCCTCACCCATTTTTTTCCTGAAGAACAGAACTTTCCTGAAATTTGCAGACTGGTATGTCATTCTGAAGAAACACAAAAGTCATTGTTATGAAAAAAATATTTTACTTCCTGTTGATATATTGGCTTTACTGGTCTCAGCTTGTAGAGTTGTAGTACCTATTCTGTTCCTGCAGTTTATGGAGAGACTGAAAATGTGCAAAAATAGCTGGTTTATATTGAGCTTTGATGGTTTATAACTGATGCTGAAATGCTGCTGGAAGGCAAAGCTGTTACTGTAACTGCTTCTTTCCCTGGGTATCCATCAGTGGAATTTTAGCAAAAGTAAACAGCAATAGCACAGTGAATAGTACATACAAATCACCTCAGAGTAGAAGTGAGTGAAATGTCTTTTCTGCCTCTGTGGCCTAGATAGAGCACTGTCGCCTCTTTCAAATCCGGGGACAATCACAGGGAATGGAGTTCATCATACAGGTGCTTCTTTCTCCTGCTTTTCCCAAACCTGGTGGCCTTTATGCTCCTGCAGGTGCTGTTACATTTCCAGATGTGCAGTGCATGAAATACAATGTCAACATTTCCCTGGTCATACTGTACAGTTTACAAACCATTAGGACTGGCACCAAATCTTTCTTTGAGCAGCAAAGCCAGGAAAGACTGATTTTTTTCAACACTGAGGCCACCTGAAGGATGGTTTCTGGAAAAGAGTCCTGTAGTCATTTTAATAAATGATTATCCTCCCTACAACATCTGCACCTTCTCTGTAAGTCATTGACCCCATGACAGCAAGAGGAGCCTGCCATGCTCTGGATGCTCTGGATTGGAGTCTCTTGCTCGAGCCCAGCACATTAAAAAACTGGGTTTGCATTTATCATTGCGAATTCTGCTCCTCAAAAGAGGATGTTTCCTTCCCATGCTGTTTTGATTTTCCTCATAAAATGGCTTGATATTTGTCTTACTGAGATGAGTGAAATGAGCTGAATGCAAGAAATAACTTTATTCATTAGATATTCCTTAGTCTCAATAAAATTGTGAGCTTTTAAAGATTTTTCCAAGTTTTTGTATGTGAAATAAGTGGACCAGATATATCTGCTCTGGTCTAAGTCCTAGAAAGAGCAGGGAGTTGAACTTGATGATCCTTATGGATCCCTTCCAATCAGAGACACTCTGTGGCTCTGTCTGACATCTTGTGACTGGTTATTAGCAGAACCTTGGGCATAAAACTATTGTGGTATCAGTGGAATGGAAAGTGGAAGAGTAAGAGAAAACTGGGAAACTACAGGCCATTAAAGCAAACGTCCACACTAGGTAAGATGATAGAAACTATAATAAAATGTAACATTAGCAGGCATGTGGGTAAATATGATATATTGAGGAAGAGTCCCTGTGGCATTTATACAGTTGTGCATCATAAATCTATCCTTTGAAGGAGTCAATAACCACATAGACAAGGGAGATCCAGGCAATACTTGGGTTTCTAGAAGGCCCTTGACAAGGTTTCTCATCAAAGACTTTTAAAGAAACTGAGCTGCAAGAGGATAAAAGGAAAGGTTCTTGCATAGATGAAAGAGTGGTTAAAAGGCACAAGAAAAAAGGGCAGGATTAAGCTGTCAGTTTTGTCAATGGTGGAAAGCCCCACTGGTGTCCCACAGACATTCTCAGTCAGCATGCACAGCTCAGTACCTTCATAGCTGGTTTAGGAAAGGATGTAAATAGTAAAATGACAAAGTTTGCTCATGATACTAAACTATTTAAAGTTGTGAAATGAAAACTCCTCATAAAGAATTTAGGAAAACTCCCATGATACTGATAACAAAGAATAAATACAAAGCAACACATATAGAGAAAAACTTATGAAGAACAGGCTGTGGAGTAGACATTGCTCATCAGGAATGAAATCTTGGAATTATAACGGAGAACTTGGGAGGAAGAAAACCCAAGAACTCTATGAAAAAATTGATTCAGTGTTGACTAGAAACTGAAGATGTATATTATAAATACTTAGGAGGGGAATAGAGAATAAAATATTCTGTCTGATGTGGGCAGCTTCATGAGGACAAAATGCATTTTTGGTATTCCAATCACTAAAACCATAGACTAGAATGGGAAAATAGGCAGAGACTGGACAGTGTGGGTAATCAAAACTGTGACTTGTCTTCCGTTTTAGCAGTACCTAAAAAGCCTAATGGTAGAAGAGATTGTGGGAGCCAAATGTTTACATAGGCTTAAAAATCATTAGCTACAAATGCATGGAGGGTGATTACATGCAAAGATATTTCCATTGCTGAGTGAGTTCATGAACCATAGGCAGGCAGAGACTGAGCTGTGTAAAGCAAAATGTAATTTACATTCTTGCTGGGTTCTTACATCTTTCACCTGGGCATCTGACCATGCTTGCAAGAACAGCATTGGATTAGATGGACCTTTAGTCTGACTTTACAAGAACACTCCTACTGACTTGGTGCCTCCAGATGTGAAACTTCGATGGAGTTTAAGCCGGTTTTGGTTTGTTGCCTGAGGTCACTGACGGATCAGGAGCAAAGCTGGGTGTGGAACATTAAAAACCCTTTCTTCATGTCTAAGCCTTGTAATTATTTCATTTTTTAATTATATTGCAAATCCAGGTTTGTAATCATCCCTGGAGAGAAGCCAGAGTACATAGTTTAGTTTTGTCTAGTAACACAATTTTAGGGGAAAAAAATGTTCTTTTTTAGAAACCATTTAATTTGCAATAAAATAATAAAGACAAAACTTCAAATGTGTCTGACCTGCAATTTTCATGGAACCTGAGACTCTTCTCATATTACAGACAGGAGCTGACAGTTTAGGACAGTTAGTGGTCATCCCCTCTCCCATCCCTCCACTCTGAAGTCAGTGATGTAGTAGCATATTTCCAGTAGGAATGAGGCACAGGTACAAAATGATTGTGACTAGGATATACAGAGATCCCATGGGAAAGAAATAATGACTGAAGGTCCTCTGGAGTAATGCTGTGGTCCTGGATCAGCTCTCTTCCATCCTGTAACTCTTTACTCGCTCAGGAGAGTGTGGAGCCTCTGTGTCTGCTCCCCTCTGTTCTGGGACCCAGCAGCAGAGTCTCAGATGCCACAACTTTGGTCTCTTGTCTTCCCTTCCGTGCAGGCACCATGGAAGCTGCCCACTGCTGTGCTCTGAGCTCTCTGTGGGGCCAGGTGCAGGGGGAGCACTCAGGGCAGTAGGGCAATGGAGCAAGGCTGCAGCAGGACCTGCAGGATGGGGCTGCTGCAGTGGCCTGGGGATGCTGTCCTGGCTGGGATGCACTCCCTGAGGAGCTGTCTCAGCTCTCTGAAGCAGTCTGAAGTGGAGAGTACAACTGGAGCTCAAAGTCACCTTGGTGTCATCTCTTGAACTGCAGGTCCTGTACTCTGGCTCTCAGAGAACTTCCCCTGGGGAAGGCTTTTTTCCTACCACTGTTTTTAGTGAGACCTGGTCAGGTCCTCTTGTGATCTCTTTCACACTGTATTGATTGTTGCTTCACTGCAGCAAGTGATTAAGAGGCAAGGGATAGTGCAGCAGCCATTAACTGCCCCAAGCAAAAGTAATTTTTCTCTCCTTTCTTTTTGCAGTAATTGTGAATTTCTTGCTAAACCTGGGAATAAATCTGTCTAGATCAATTCTGTCTCACTGTCATTTGTGACAATATCCTTCTTTTAGGTTGTTCTCATCAGCTCAGGGAATATTGTTTATTGGAGATTTTTAATAGAGAAAGTTTAAATGAATGTACATGTTATAGGGGAAATCCATTAAACACATATGAATCCATAAAGGCTTTTGGGGGGAGACAGGAGTCTGCAGTTCTGTGAGTGGTATTCCTTTGCTGCATTAGTATTTGCTCTCTAAAAATACATGCAAAAGATTTATCCATCACTTGTCCACTTTTGGTTTTGTGACTTAGCCATTATGTTAGTTTTAGTTTTAATTCTGCATACATTGTTGTGGTCTGTGGTTTGATCTCTGGATGTTCAACTCCTGAATTATTCTGCAAGCTTGATTTACTTCTGTAAAAAAGATAAGAATTAAATAATGGAAGTTTATTTTCAGTTTATGCATTTCTGTTCAAGAGGGTTCATCTACAGGGCTTTATAGCATGCTGCTGTTTAGTTTTATGTTGGTGGGATTAATCCTGTTAATCATTGCTCAGACTTCTTTTTTGAAGTAAAAGCTTTATTGTACTGCTTTTAAAGTTGTTATCAAATTACAGATTGAAATTCCCAATTTCAGGTACAAAGGTAACTAGAACTTGTTATGAATGTTTTAAGAAAGTTATCAAATAAATATTTACCCTGAGCATGGATGTAGTGTACAGAGATTGAGTGGATTCTCACCATCTTTGTAGCATCCAGCTTCCCAGGTAAATCTCCTTAAGATGCCTCTGGAATTAAAAGAACCACCTCCAGGGAACAATTCAAAGCTCTGGATTTGGGTTTTTGCTCTGCATTGGCTTCTGAGGAACCTCTCCTTTCTGTCCAATAAAATGGGAAACTAGAAGAAGATTTTCCCCACTGAGAGAGGATGGGATTTTTTTGAACCATGAAATCAGTTCCTGGGAAGGGGAACACATTCTCACCTGTGAGGTGGAATACCCAGCTCTGAGGAAGGATGCTCTTGAGCAAGGAGGGGAGCCACACACAGCTCAGTGGCTGTGGGGCTGCACCTTGCACTTCTGCCTTTTTCAATTAAAAAAGGAACGATGCTTGTACATGATATCCAACAATGGTACAGGGCACAGAATAATCTCTCAGCATTTCATTTTCATCCTGATGCCTCATAAATAGAGGTTGGCCTGAATCTTGGAGCAGAGGTTGCTATATAATCTTTTATATTATTATATAAATATATTATTATATAAATATAAATTATATTGATATAAAATTCAAATTAATTCTGTGCTGGTTTTGTTATTTGAATGCTCTTATTCATGAAAGACTATTTTCTGGTTTCGAGTTTTCTTTCATCTCTGAGGTACATGGGTACCTACCCATATTCATAGGCCAAAAGCATATGAATTAGAGGGCCATAGCTCATGTTAGGGATGCCACAGGTATTGGACCACCTTTCTGAACTGTTCTAGCATAAATGTAGCCCTGGTAAAAAGCTGAAATTCTTTGTCTCCTTTTCACAGACCATTCATTACTTTGTACTTTTCCCATGTTCTCCTCTGATTTACTCTCCTAAAGATAAGCAATCCCTGTCTTTATCAAATCTGTATTTTGTTATCCTCCTTTGATCCCTACAATTCCAGAGTTTTCTTTTGAAGTGCTGTAACAAATGCTGCATACCCTGTTCCAGGAATGGCTAAGCAATTGGTTTATTATGCATTGTGTGTCTTCCAGTACTCTTTATGCTACTCCACAAGCTTGCAATGTCTAGTCAATGTTTCTTTTAATCCTTTTTTTTTTTCCTTTCCTGTACCTGCATATTGAGCTGAAGTCTTCATTATGCTGTCTTCAAAGAAAGGGACCTTTATTTCATTGAAATAAACAATTTTGAAACCTCTGAGGTGGATGACTATTTGATATTTTTAAAGAAATGTATCTTATTTTGTGTGCAGGTCTATTGCTCCCTAGCACTAATGTTATTCCTGGTGTTTAAATGATACAGTGATGGGAACATTCAGGAGAGGAAGATGCTGACAATTCTGCCTGAAGGATGAGGGATACTGCAGGGACTCTGTGCTTTCCCATGGAGTAAAACTGACTTGTTTTACTGACACAAGATGATGGCTACATGTATTTTGGGCTGAGTTCTTTTTGCTGCAGCTTCCATGATAGATTACTGTGTGCCAGCCGTCAGTCAGTGTTGGTGTCAAAAAATTCTCATTTCATCAGTGAAACAAGGTATGTTGCTGGGCTACTGATTTCTAACATGGGGAACCATTTGTATTTTAAATAATGTAATGACATAGTAGGTACTGAGAGAAATATGAGTTGAATATGAGTTGAATTGCTGAGAGCATCTGAAAAATGGAAATAATTTTATAGTTAAGATTTAAATGTCACCGGAAAAGTTCAGATTTTGACCTGTCTTGAAGTGTCCTGCCTTAAACTGTCTCTGAATATCAAGGAGTTGATAGGAAGAATAAATTTGTTTAAAAGAAAAGAACATATATTTGAAAGAGTTACAAAGAAAAGTGTGACTTTTGCTGGCTAAAAACCCTACTCAGCATGCAAAGTGTGAAATGTTCTAATGATCAGAGCCACCTCTCTTACTGCAATAGAAATGATGGTTGCAGTTATGATGGGCCAAGTATCTGAGAGGTGGAAGTGCTGTCCTTACACCAACTGATATATCCATGAAATCAAATCTCAAACAAACTTCCAGGTATACAAATTCATTGTCAGGTGTCTTTTGCATTGAGTAGGTAATTATTCCAATATTATTCTTTTTAGTTTCAGCCCACAGTAAATATCAGCTCCAAGAAAATAAAAAAGAGGGTTTGTGTCCCAGACCATCTGTGCTGCATTTTGGTTCCCCATTTTAAATCTCCATAATCTTTGCTAAAGATTAAAAGCAAACATATATCTTGGAATACATCTTGGAGCAGCTAAAATGACAGTAATTTTCAAGAACAACTAAGGATTACTGTGCACATTTTTGTTGAGATACTATTTTGCCTCCCCCACTTCTAAATGTGATAAACAGCCTCAAACAACGATTCCAGGTTATTTATAATCTTACAGTGTTATTATAACATAAGAATTAGAGGACTTAGAAGTTCTTCTCTGAGTCTTGCAACTTAACCATTCATAGAAATGGTTTATTTCCAAGGATTTTACATGCACTGTTTGCATACTGATGCCATATCCAGTCTCTGAGAACTGATCTGATGGCTAAAAACCTCAGCCCAACTTTCTTAATGCCAGACTGGGAGTGAAGTTGTACTGGCAAGATAATACAAAACATCTGTCTCTGCCTTGCACTGCCAGCTAGCACCACCAAATATGAGGCTGACGTAAAAAAAGTAATTTGTCATTAAATTTTTGGGTTAGAGGAAATATCAAAAGCCAGCTTCCAGAAAATCTGACACTAACAAAGCCTTTTCCATGGATTCTGGTTCATTGGAGAGTTGCTGCTTAACTTGCATTACTGCCAGAAGAGTGCATCCAAATCCATGTGAATGGGGGAAGGGGGTGATTAGTGAAGGGTTACTTGTTCTTCCTTGAATCCTGTAGGTAGAGAAGGCAAATTAAACTCCTGGGTGCCCAAGCTGCCCCATGAGGGAGATTTCCTCTCGTGCATCTGCACATGCTGCTGTCCCAATGTCACTGCTCACACACAGGATCTGATTTTGCCAGGTAGGGCTGAGTGCATCTCAGAGAAAAGAGGCCCTGTCCCCCTCTCCCTTTTAGTGCTGAGAAGTGGCAACTGCAAACAGAGATTACTTGTCCTCCTAAGTGATCCTGAAGGGCCTGATTCAATGAAGGGAAACAGCTTGGCTCTCTGTAGGTCTGAATCTTCCCCTAATTTTTGGCCTCGATGCTTTTATCTCTCAGCAATTGCTCTACTTGCTTCCTCATTCCTTTCTCCCTAAGGCTCAATGAGGCACAAAGGGAGGAAGTGCAGGGAGCCAATGCTGCACTTGAAGTGAATTACTTCTCTTTCATTTTGCTCTGCTATGTACAATTTGATCTTTCTGATCAGTGATATATCCCGAGGGATTTACAGCTCTGTGCTCACAACTCACGATGGAAGAGCTTGTAGGCTTTAGGAGCCTTGGTGTACAGCACTGTCAAGGTTCCTCTGCCTCCACTCTTACAGAGAAGGCAGATGAAGATATCTGCCTTGACTGCCTGAAGAGAAAAATCGTTGTATTCATGGGCGTTGAGATTATTCCAACTGGTTGAATTTGCAGCCAGCACAAAATGACATTATAATTTTAATTTTATTTTTGCCTTTAGTTTGACATTTACTATGAGCAAAAATATGCAGGCTGTGTTTAATCATTCCAGTTTAAGGAATGACTTTGGGGAAACCACATCTGAGAATCATTCACAATATACAGAATAGGACAGAGTGAAATGGTGTTTATCTGGTGTGTGAGAAAAATCTAATTAAACTGTTTGCTCAATTACAGTAAAGAAATGCCTCCATAAAAATGTCTTCTGTTGGTATTCTGTGGTGCTTGTCAAGTCATTCTTACAGAACTTATTTGGGATCCAAAGCAGCTTCCTCATGCTGGGTTATGAACTGTTGTTGGCTGGTCCAGGGGTCAGGCATTGGTCTAAGGACACTGGCTCTGCTGCTGGCCTGGCTGTTGCATTGCTGTGAAATCTGGGAACATTGATTTTACCTTGTTACACTTATCCCTTTAGCCTGTATTGTGCATTCAAACAGACTGCTCATCAGGGCAAGGGCTCGTTTCCTGTTACAGTGCCTGGCACATCTGATTGATGTTGGGCATCTCAGGCTTTCCAGCCAGACAAAATCCTGCATGATGCTGACATAATTGTGATCTCAGAAGGCACAGCATTTCAGATGAGAGCTTAGGAGAAAACTGCTATCACAGAAAAATCATGAGCAGTAAAATGCCTGTAGACAGGTGCTCAGCAGCATCAGGACCAGGAGTGGTGTGGCTGGTGGACACTGTGACATGGAGCTTGCAGGTACCAGCCAGCACGGCTGGGTCTGGGGAAGGATGGGTTAATGCTCCCCTGGGGCTTCTTCCAGGCTAATGTTTCCACTCGATACAGCAGCCACTATTACATTTTTAAGGAGGCAGAATTGGTTATTACAGCTTTTATGGGAAAGGGTTGCAATGGACAAATTGAAGAAAACCCCTGCAGTTGGTGGGCAGATTTTATCCTAGATATGCTGCTGGTCTTCAGTGGCCATGCCAGGAAAGCTGGCTGAGCAGCTCTCTTCTGACATGTTTTGGAGAGTAATGGTGAAGGGCTTGGTAGAAATCTGAATATTATGTGGATAATCGCTCTGACTCTACATCACCAAAAATAACAATTTAATGTGTCAGAGTTGATTTAGAGCACAATTGGAGTCTTTACTGCTGCTGCACACAGCTAAAAAACAGCCTAAGACTAAAGTGTGAGCAATTGCTAATAACCAAACAATCCAGCTAATAAGCAACATGATCCAGCTCCATGTGGTGAGCTCTCTGGAGAGTTCTGGGCTTGGACCTCATGGAGAAGACTTGTTGCTTGTTGCCTTTTTCTGCCTTGAACATTGCCAGGGCTAGGGCACTCACAATCTCCCTGGGCAATCTATTCCAGTGTCTCACCAACCTCACAGTAAAGAACATCTCCTGAATATTCAGCCCAAATTTCCCCCTTTCAGTCTGTACCCATTACTCCTTGTCCATCATTACAGTTCCTGATGAAAAGCCTTTCTCCAGCTTCCCTCTAGGCCCCCTTCAGATACTGAAGGCTGCTATGAGGTCTCCACAGAACCTTCTCTTCTCCAGGTTGAACAGCCCCAACCTTCTCAGCCTGCCTTTGAAGGGAGATGCTCCAGTCCTCGTCAGCTTCGTGGCGTCCCCTGGACTTGGTCCAACAGTTCCATGTCCTTCTTATGTTGGGGAACCAAGGTGATGTCTCATGAGAGAAGAGTAGAGGGCAGAATCACCCCCTCAGCCTGCTGCCCACGGTTCTTTTGCTGCAGCCCAGGATTTGTTTGGCTTTTGGGGCTGTAAATACTCAGTGCCGGTTCAGGGTGAGTTTTTCATCAACCAGCACCCCCAAGTCCTTCTCCACAGGGTTGCCCTCAATCAATTCTCTGCCCGGCCTGTAGGAGTGCCAGGTGTAGGACCTTGCACTTTTTTTGTTGAACTTCATGAGTTTGCACTGGCTCATCTCTCAAGCCTGTTGAGGTCCTTCTGGAAGGACCTTGGATGGCATCTCTTCCCTCCAGCATATTGACTGCCCCACACAACTTGGTGCCATCAGTGAACCCGATGAGAGTGAGCTAAATTCCACTGTCCACATTGTTGACAAAGATTTTATATTTCCATTTTTTCAGTCATTGGGAACTTCACCTGCCTGTCAGGACTTTTCAGCTGGCAAGTTCATCTGCCATCTCCCTCAGGACTCTCTATCAGGTCCCATGGACTTGTGCACAGATTCAGATTTCTGAATCTTAAACCTGATCCTCTCTTGCAGCGGGCTTAGGGTCTTCATTCTCCCAGTCCCTGCATTTGCCTTTCCCATGGATAGGGCATTTGAAGACTGAGGCATAGGAGTCACTGAGAACCTCAGTCTTTTCTTTGTCCAGTGTAGCCAGGTCTCCCATTTCCATCTGGAGAAGACCCACATTATCCCTAGTTTTCCTTTTGTTTGCAAAACATGGAAGCCTCTATGGAGGCCAGACAATTCTAACTCGGCCTTGGTTTCCCTGACCTTATCTCTAACTTCCTGAACAATTTCCCTGTATTCCTCCCATGTCACCTGTCATCTTTTCTGCCTTCTGAAAGCTGCTTTTTTTGGTTCTGAAATTGCTCAGCAGCTTCTTATCCATCCATGGAGATTTTGCCAGATATCTTCCTTGTCGGGATGTATCATGCCTGAGATAGGAGGAGGTGATCCTTGAATATCAGCCAGAATTCTTGGGTCCCTGTGCCCTTCAGGGCTCTATCCTATGTGGCTCAGCTGAGGACGTCCATGTAGAGGCCAAAGTCTGCTCTCCTGAGGTCCAGGCAGTGAGCTCACTGCTTGCTCACTGTCCTGAGGATCTCAAACTCCACCATCTCGTGGTCACTGCAGCCAAGGCTGCCTTGGAGCATTACATTCCCCATCAGCTGCTCCCTGCTGGTGAGCAGAAAGTCCAGCATGGCACTTTGTTGGCTCCTCAGTCACTTGTATAAGGAAGTCGTCATTGACAGATTTAAGGAACTTTGGAGATTCCTCACCCCATGCCATGTTGTCCCTCCAACAGATATTCCCATGGCTGAAATCCCCAATGAGGACCAGGATTTGCAGGTGTGCTCCTAACTGCCTATAGAGGATTTCATCCACACCATCCTCCTGACTGGGTGGCTTGTAGCAGGCCCCCACTAGGACATCTCCTGTGCCTGCCCTCCCTTTATCTTGACCCACAAGCTCTTGGTTGGCTTTTTGTCCTTCCCCAGGGGGAGATCCATCCTCTCTGCCTGGTCACTGACATAGAGGGCTACACCCTCCCTTCATGTCCCTACCTGTCTTTCCTAAAACTTTTTCGATGCAGTGCTCCAGTCATTGGAGCCATGCCACCTTGTCTCCATGATCCCAGTGATATCCACCCAGGCATGTGCAAATCTCTAGTTCCTCTTGTTTGTTCCCCATACTACTGTGTTTCTGTACAGGCATCTGAGCTGGGCCCCAGATAATGCAGCATGTTGGCTGGAGTGTCTGGAATGCCTTTGCACTGTTCCGGGCATCCATTACAGGTGTTGGCATCTCACTGGCAGAACTGAGACGGATAGGTGCCCCCTTCCCTTTAAATTTAGATTTTAGATCGTTTTCACAAGGATCAGGGGCCACAAGATGGATAACGTGGCAAAACATACATTTTCTTTTGTTTGCCACTTCCTCACCATCCACTAGTCTCTGCAATTCCTGTCCTGAACATGAAAACAAACGGAGTTTGGGAGGCACTGGGATCTTTATGGCCCTGTGGCCTGCTATCTGTACAGGTCCTTATCACTTGCGGTTGGTCTAATGAAAGATACTGCCTCAGCTTACAGCCCCAGTGTTTACCTGACCTTTGTCACTGGCACCCAGTCACCAAACCACCAGAACGTTAATTTTTACAATACCTAAGTGAGATAGGAAAAGGTGTTTTGTCTGTGTTGAAGGAAAGAAGGTGTCACATTGTCATTGCCTAGAGTCTCCAGGAGAAATGACAGTGCCCAAGGTGGGTGCACTGCCCATTGCTCCCCACTGTGGCTCCAGCCTAACCCAGGTGATGTGACTGCTTCTTCCCTTCCTTGGTACACAACAGGTGGCTTGAACTGCTTGGACATCACAGGTTCATGATGCTTAATTTTAAGTCCTTCTGGTGCATGGGCTGGACATGGCCCTAAATAACTGGCCCAGGTCACACAGGAAGCGAGTCTTGTTTTCCAGCTTCCTGGACAGATTTCCTAAAAAATTGCATCATTTCTATTTTTCATTGCTGTTGAAATAATGGCTATGGGATGTCAGAAAGGAAGAGTTGTGGTTACTGCTTCTTTTCCCCTTTCCACATTGTTTGTCTTTTCTTTTTTCAGTGCTCAGTTAACTATTTAACCAAACTGTAAACAAGAGAAAAGCCAGGTCTGGGGTTCAAGTGTGGAGAGGATTATTTTCTTAAGGTTGCAGATCACCAAAGACAAATAACAAAAAAGCAGAACAATCTATGTTCAACTCTAAATGTATTCTCTCAAAAAAGATGTTTTCTTGGCATTTTGATCTAAAAGCCAAAAATATTGAAAGACAACTATTTGTTACCAGACAAACATAAGAGCTTGAAAGGTTAAAAACAATCAAATAGCAGTACTCAGACAGTCTCAAGATACCCAAACTCTGTTTCGTCATTCCATACATCTTGTTTATGCAGTTCCACACAGAGGAAATCATTGGTTTGGCGCTCACTGGTTTAAAAATCCTTTTTCATCAAGATGAGGTTTGCTGCAGGAAGAACACAGACCATGAAGTCATAATGACTGTAAATCTGATCTAAATGGCCAAAACCTTTTTATTGTGTGCTTGAGTAGCCCTTTTTACATCTGGAAAAATATAGACTATTATCTTGTAATTTTTAATTTCAACCTAAAAGTCATAAACTAGCAAGGCTCCTGTGTCAGTCCTAAAGGTCCAGCTCAAGCAGAGGACCTGGATATGGAATTGCTTGATACTACACTTGTTGATATACAAATTCAGTATTCACAGAAGCAATATTTATTATACACCTTTCTTTTTCTAGAAAGCTTATACATGGATAGACCAAGAATTTTCAAATTTCTGTAGGTAAATTTTGGGAAGAGAGGAACATTTTCAATGTTATTTTTGGGTTTACAGCCTCTTGAATTCTTTAAATAGTTTCCGTTCCTTCACTTCAGGTGAGTAACAGCCTCTAACTATTTCTTACCTTGCTGAGTGTTCAAGTTAATCAAGGTAATGACCAACCACTCATCACTTTGCCCTGTCCTTCTTGGATTCTTTTTATCACAGTATTCAATGAAGTCTTCAGGGCCTTTCCTGCATTCTGAAGGCAATCTTTACCAAAGCCCCTGAGCTCCCTGTTCTCTCTATCATACCTGTGAAGCTGCAGAAAGGACACTCCTGTTGTACTTCCCAGAACAGCAGCTGGTTTACAGAATCACAGAATGGGTAAGGCTGGAAAGGACCACTGGTGGGATCATCTGGTCAAACCTCTCTGCTCAAGCAGGAATTTCCCAGAGCACATGGCACAGGATTGTGTCCAGGTTGTTCTTGCATATCTTCAGTGAGGGAGACCCCACCAACTCTTCACTAATCTATTTCTTCCCTAGGAATCAAGCTTGGTCTCTTATTTCCAAGGTTGGTTTGAGGAAAAACAGGATGCAGGAGGGAAGAGATCAAGAGTAGGGGAGCTGAAGTTGGCAAGAGCTGATTCCTCACATGTCTCAGCTCACATGGATGTAGCACAGAACATGCTGTGAGGAGAAGGGAATGTCTTGTCTTAGCCTTACCTGCAGGCTTCCTCAGCAGCAGTCTCTGGACTTGCAGGCTTCCTCAGGGGCCTCTAAGGGTTGACATGATGAAGTTCCAGTGGCTGGGGGTCCAAACATAGCCACAGCCTTAATGTCAGGGTTTTGTGACAGTATGTTGAAAAGGGTTGTGAATTCAACTGGTGCCAAGAGATTGGACATTAAAGCCCTACAACTGTAGTTGAGCTCAGATAAGGAAGAACCTTTAATTAATTTGTATGAAAGTTTGGGGATGTTTTGTAATAATCAGGATACAAATTGCTCCTAAGCTGCATAAACACCTCTGTACAAATGCAAACTTCAAAAAATAAGTCTGGGTTGTAGCTGGAGGGCTGGCTGGGGCTCAGCAGAGAAAAGTTCGATGTCCAGACCTGCTGAGGAAACACTTTGGGTGAGTGGTGCAAGCCCAGGTTCTCATAAAGATTAAGATTTTTGATGCTCACTGTGCTAATACTCGGGAGTCCAGAATTTAAGAGACCTTGAGCTCTTGGGCCGTGTTTTGCCTGAGCATGCCAGCAGTTGTATTTTGAGGGAGCAATATAAATATTTTGCTTCCACACTGGGAAGGAGCGAGGGAAGTGAGGACAAAAGCTGACCAGTGTCAAGGGCTGTCATAGTGTTTCAGCAATGGTGGTGTCCATGCCACACATAAGACTGGTGGAACTCTGTGATGGGAGGTGCAAACCAGTGGGTGAAATGAGTGTTGGCACGACACAATGAAAGAGAACGGCGTTGATTTCTGCCCTGCTCTTAGTTTTCTGTACCAAAGTTATTCTCTAAATGGACTTGATCTTAATGCTCTCACACAGACAAGGCTCCACCTCAGTGGGTGCATTTTGCATGCATAAAGGTGCTCCTGTCACCAGCCTTCAGACAGATTCTGACAGGCAAAAGTAACCCTTCAGTATGAGAGTGTGGTTTTTTTCAATTCACTTGCAATTGCTGCTTGAGGTTTTCTAGGCTGGGGCAGGGATCTTTCCCTCTGTTTCTGTACAGTTTTGAGCACAGAGGTGCTTGGGATGGGGACTCTCAGCTATCCTGGGTGATAAAGAATAGCCAGGTTAGAGTGACAAAGCAGGTTAATGAGCTGGGTTTTAAGCCTTCCCAATGCTTTCTCTCCTTAACTAACTCAGCCAATGAAGTTTCAATAAAATTAATTCTGTTTGCTCAACAAAGCAAAGGTTAGCATGAATTGGTCTGTGGAACCAAACAAAAGAGATGATGGTTCATCTAGCATGGATTTATTGCCAAGGCTAATTTGGCCTACACCCTGGATCAAAACTGATTCCATAAAGAAAACACAACAGGTCATTGTTATAGGAGACTCCCTTCTGAAGGAGACAGAATGCCCAAGACACAAACTGGACCCACTTCCTAGGGAAGTCTGCTGCCTCCCTGGAACCTGGGTTGAAGGTTGAAGAGACGAAGTAGTAGTCCTGCCCTGGTAGAGCCCTCACATTATTGACCATCATTGTTCTTTTTAAGTAGGTGATGAAGTGGCAACAAGAAGTCCAAAGTCAGTCAAGAGAGACTTCATTGCCTTGGGATGACTGGACTAAGGATCAAGCAGTGTTTCCCTCTATCCTTCGAGTTCCAGGGAATGATGAGGGAGGGAAGAGGAGGACCCTGAAGATCAATACTTGGCTCCAAGTCTGATTTCACTGGCAAAATTTTTAGTTTTTTGATTGTGAGTTGGTTTAGACAACACAAGGCCTGCTGTCAACAGATGAAGTACACCTGTTTTTAAGGATTTTTGCACAGGAGATAGCAGGGCTGGTCAAAAGTGCTATAAACTAGATTTGAAAGGGAGAGGGGATAAAACCAGGGTCACTAGAGAGAAGCATGGGGACACTATGTTGTTATTTGAGGGTCAGCGCTAGCAAGGTCCTTCAGCTGGGATGAAAACCCATGCAGCAGCAAAGGTAAAAGGTTTATTGGTATGTTCAGAACCACAGAAGCACCTGAGAACAGTCAGGTGGGAATTAGGGTTTCTCCACTCCAAAAAGTGGTGGGATCAACAGCCCAACTGAAGTGCATCTACACCAATGCACATAGCATGGGCAACAAACAGGAGGAGCTGGAAGCCATTGCATAGCTGGAAAATTGTGACATAGCTGGCATCACAGAAACATAGAATTTTGGAACCATAGCATGTCCTGACTTGGAAGGGGCCCAGAAGGATCATCAAGTCCAACTCCAGCCCCTGCACAGGACACCCCAAGAATCATGCCACATGCCTGAGATCATCATCCACACACTTCATCTCTCTTAGTGCTGTGACCACATCCCTGGGGTTCCATAACCAACCTAAACCTCCCCTGACACAGCTTCAGACCATTCTGTTGGGTCCTCCTATCACTGGTCACCAGGGAGAAGAGATCAGGTAGGGAAGCTGCAGACCACAATGAGGTTTCCCCTGTCTCCTCTTCTCTTGGCTCAACAAGCCAAGTGGCCTCAGCATGTTGGGATGACTTGCACAACTGGAATGCTGCAGTGGATGGCTATAAACTCTTCAGAAAGGACAGGCAAGAAAAGAGATTCAGTGGGATAGCCCTATCAGTTTGGGGTTGTTTTGACTGTCTGAGCTTAACAACGATGATGAAAAGGTGGAGTGTTTGTGAATAAAAATCAGAGAAACATGCAGATATCATGGTGGGAGTCTGTTATAGATCACCCAGCCAGGATGAAGAGGCAGACAAGATATTCTTTAAGCAGCTGGGAGAAGCTTCACAATCGCTATGATGTGATTTCTCTTGTGGTAGCCTTCAGTTTAGTAGTTATCTTCTGGAAATACAGCACAGCGTAGAGGGAACAGTTCAGGAAGTTGTTGGAAGAGCTCAACAAGCTGCTCTCCATTTACCAGCCGTCCTGGTTAAGCAGGGAGATTCCAGAAGGATGGAGTTTGCCAATGTGGCATCCATTTACAAGAAGGGCAGGAAAAAAGATCTGGAAAACTACAGGCCTGTCAGCCCGGCCTTGGTGCCAGCAAAGGTTATGGAAGCTTGGGTGCCATCACACAGGACATGCAGGCCAAGCAGGGGATCAGCCCAGCCAGCGTGGGCTCTTGAAGGCAGGTCCTGCTGGGTCAGCATGCTTTCCTTCTGTGACCTACCTGCTCACTGGGGGAGGGAAAGGATTCTGTCTGCCTGGACTTCAGTAAAGCCTTTGACTGTTTCCCATGCATTGTCCTGGAGAGCCTGGCTGCTCAGGGCTCGGGCAGTGCACTGTTCCCTGGCTGGGTGGTCGGGCCCAGGCTGGTGAGCGGTGCCAGGTCCAGCTGATGGCCAGCCATGAGCAATCCTCCCCAGAGCTCAATATTAGCACCAGTATTTTTTGTCCAGCAGAAAAGAACCTGTGAGTGCTGATAGACAACCAGCTGAACATGAGCCAGAGTGTGCCCAGGTGGCCACGAAGGTGTGGCTTGTATCAGAAACAGTGTGGTCAGCAGGATCAGGGCAGTGACCACTCCCCTATACTCAGCACTGGTGAGGCCACACCTTGAGTGCTGTGTCCAGTTTTGGGTTCCTTCACTACAAGAAATGTTTTGAAGTGCTGGAGTATGTCCAGAGAAGAGCAACAGAGCTGGTGAAGACTCAGAGACACAAGTCTTATGAGGAGTGGCTGTTGCTTGCTGGAGAAAAGGAGGCTCGGGGGGCCCTTATTGCTCTTTACAACTCCCTGCAAGGAGGCTGTAGCCAGATGGGGGTCGGTCTCTTCTCCCAAGTAATAAGTGACAGGACAAGAAGAAATGTCTCAAGTTGCATCAGAGAAGGTTTTGGTTGGATATTAGGAAAAATTTCTTCATAAAAACCATTATCAAGCATTGGAACAGGCTGCCCAAGGAAGTGGCTGAGTAACTACCCCTGGAGGGATTTAAAAAATGTGTAGATGTGGCACCTGGGGACATGGTTTAGTGATTTCTTGGGAGCACTGGACTAAAGGTGGGATTCACTGATCTTAAAAGATGCTTTTCAACCTAAAATATTCTATGATTTTTAGACCAAGTCAATTGCAGTCTCTGAGTCACTTAAATGCCCTAAATAAAGTCCATTTTATTTAAGAGCATGTTTGATTCCAAATGATGCATTCATCCTCAAAGTACCATTTCTGAAGGTGCCAAACTTTGGGTACAAAAAAACTTGGCAGATATCAGAGCTTCATGTGAGCTAATAATTCAGGAAAAAAGAACATGCAGATTAAGAGAAAGCACTGCTGAAGGAGCAGACATTTTTTGTCAGGCTGTCAGGGATCATTCAGAATGTTTTTGTGTATTTATTACCCCCTTACACACATGGTTGAACTTATGCAGCACAGAGGGTCTTGCTGAAGATCACAAAATTTCTGTGAAAGAGGAGGAGTGGAGATCAGTGTCTGTGTGCCATTTCATATCTCTGAGGGGAGGCAGCTGGCCTGGGTGGAAACTTCTTATATATCTTTTGACCCACAGCCTACTTTCTTTGGTACATATAAGTATGGCAATGTATCAAGCTGTGTCAAAACAGTTTCCTTGTCTTTTCTTTTTTTGCCAGACTTTCCCTTTTTAGACAATGAATTAATTTATGCTACCTCCAAGTGTCCTGAACTAGGGGGGAAAAGAAAGGAGGCACAGATATTTTTTTTTTGCAGCCCTGTGGTGCTTTCAGCTTGTGGTTAAACATAGATGGTAGAAGAAAAGCTTGTTAATAATAAAGATGTTAAGTAGGTACCAATGGACTGGGCTGATTGCTAAGAACAGATCTTGCAGTCATAAAACAGTTTAAAGCCTGAAGCACTTGGGCCAGAGCACTAATTATTACACATTTTAGGCCTATTGTCTTGGCTCTAGGAAATGTATTATTTTTAGTGATTTTCATTACTTGTTGGGTTTAAAAATAGACTGAGTTACGGCCGGTCGTTGTTCTGCTGGGATGAATTATAGTTTGTTGAGGCAACTGCTTATTTTGTCTTGTCCCATGGCATTATGTGAAGCCAGACAATAAAAAAAGGAAATATGAGTGGCATTAACCTTTTGAAGTAGAAAGGAAAAGGAGCCTTAATGAAATAGAGCAATCAGGCAATTATATTGCAGCTCTTAGTTATCATATAAAAAAGGAAACTGTGTCCTGTATCATTTAACCCCTTACCTCCTGCTGTGGAGGTTAGGGAGATGCAGTAGACAGACAGATGGTTTTTCTGCAAGTAACTGATTAGGAGGTTCTAATTAAGAAGACTAGAAAGATATCTTATTTAGGGATACACAAAGGAGCAGAGACAAGATAATGCTGAGTGTCTTAATTTCTGCTGTTCTTTCTGTCTGATAATGCAGCCCTGAGTTATAAAAACTGACTTTTCCCCACATTTCTCTCCCCCTGCCTTGTTCTTTCTTTATTTTTCTAAAGGAAGGTAAGAGACTTGTTATTGGGGGCAATACTGTTCTCTGTCCATAGTTACTTGATTTTGACTTTTTCATTCTATCTGGTCGGTATTTTAAAGACTCAAGTGATTTTCAAGCATGTTAAGAATACAAGCTCAGAAATAGGTCCCACAGGCATTAAAAAAAAAAAAAATCCTCCCACTTCTTTTGCTGAGGGCATGATCAGATGAACTGCTCTGAAAAGTGCTGAGCCAAATGAAGCTATCTCCCTGCTGGGCCTTCCCACCCTGCTCTTTGTGCAGGCTGTCTCCAATTTGGTTTTGCAAGTTTAACCATTTGTTTGATTACTTCTCACCCAATTCAGGGTGAGAAGTAAGGAACCTGAGTTAAAAAGCAAACCCACTTTAACTTACTTGGTTTTTTCAAATGAGTTGTTTTTTTGTTTTTTAAGAGCATTTCTCTTAATTGAGTAAGTTTCACAAATCTCTGCTGCTGAGTGAAGCTTGTAAAGTCCCAGGAATTACTTCTTGCTATGGCAAAAGACCATCCTGGTCAATAGGGACACATATATAAACTAGGCTACCCTTTTTTTAACCTTTGTTAAAACACCATCCCTACCTTAAACTGTTCAATGTGGAAATTAGGAAGCTGCAAGTCAGAGTTTCTTACCTGTTTATGACTTAGTAAAACATCCTTTTGTGTTTGACAGCAATTAAATTGATAGCCACTAAGGAAACTGCGAGTCTACAGTGTTTCACTGAGGCAAAAAATCATTATCTTCCCTGGGTCTCAATCGTCCCATACTCAGACTAGATGTAATTTCTATCGAGCAGAGTGGATCCAGCTTGACTTACTGCCACTGTGGTCTGGCTTGTGAGGCAAAGCTAATCTCCAGGATTCTGCTGCCCATAGCAAGTGCCACAGCTGGGGGCTGAGCGCTGCAACCAGGCTGCACGTGCTAAAGCAATTCCTTTTGCAAAAGGCTCTCTTAATCATGGTGGTTCATATCTTTGGTGCCCTTCCTGTAGGGAGAATGGCTCTTGGTAGAGAAGCAAAGGAACCAACTCTTTAGGAGGAAGATAAAGAGAGAAAAAAGACAGGGTTTTCACTTCCAGCCTCAACTCTGATAACTCGCCTGCATAAACTGCATTGAAAGCAGATTTCTTGGCTGGGGAATGGAAATTGAGCATGAATTTGAGGTGATAATCAGTGAGTTCATGTTCAGTGAAGGAGAGTGGCTTGATTTAAGTTGTTGGCCTGGCATTTCTTTTTAATAAGCAATCTTGTTTCAATTGTCAGCTCTTCTGTTTGGCCTTGGGCCTCAGTTTCATGCCAGAAAAACAAGATGGTGATTATTTCCTTTGCCTGGCTTGTAAACTGTTTGAGGCAAGACCCAACTCTCCTGTTAACACAGTGCTTGGCAAGAGAGGTGGCTGATCTACATTGGGGCCTTTCAGCGTTCCTATGGTTCAACTGGAAATGTGTAATTATGTACTCTTTAAGGTGGATACCAGAATAAGGCTTCCTAAATCCCTGCTTAGATATCTTTGATAGATATAAGTTGTTTGGTTTCCTGAACAGACGAGTGCTTGTCTGCAGTTCCTACCACAAGGCTTCTCTTGACTCACCTGAGGTGAATGGAGAAATGGTTTCATTTTTGAGACTTTGCCTACAGCAAGCTCTTCCCATTGCAGAAGATTAGGCATCCATCCAAGACCTGTATCTGTGTGTGGATGCATGTTTCATGTGTGCTCCTCTTGGATTGGTTCCAATGCAAAGGTTTTCACAGAACAATTAAAATGCAAATGTAGATGCAAATTGTGACAGCCTAAAATGGCAAGCTCACCTGCAGAAGAATCATAGTATATGTCATCTTTGGCATTTCTCTTCCTCTCTCCTCACTGTTTTTGTTTCAGCAGACTATAATTTCCCCATACAATGAGGTTCTCAAAACCTTGTCAAAACACGAGTAGCAGTCTAGTTTCACAGTGTTGATTCCCCTCTCAGACAAACATTTCCTCTCTGGAGCACAATCCAGCAGGCAAGTGTTTTGCATCTACAGGCCACTGTAAGGATGGAGGGATTTTTTGGCAGCAGGTGCCTCTCATACCTGGCTCTCACCAGGGCAGGGATCCTGTCTGGTCCCAACCACTTCAATAGATGAGTGATAGTGTTTGAAGGATGGCTTACTCTGCCTCATTTAACTTTTGATAGTTTGCTATGTAAATTCATACTTGTTACAAGGTAAAATTATATAATTTTTGCAGTACTGGAAGAGCTGCTGTGTTTACCAGCACATACACACACTCATGGAAAAGAAGTGCCTGATTTCAGACAGTCTGAAGGACAGAAGGGGAACTCAGTGAACCTGTCTGATTCATTCACAAGTTGTTGAGATGAAGAGTTGAAATTTGGACACATGCATTCCTTTAGCTCTTAATTCAAAAGCCCCACTCTTATCTTCTCTCTCCCTGCCCAGATTGTGTCACTGCAGCTGTTGGGACTGCTGTGAATTGCAATGATGTTTGCTGTGATTCCTGATGAGCTTGGCCATATTATAAAGGGGTAACTACACTCTGGATTTGTGGTTCCAGCATGAAACTTCTTCCAAGCCCTCCTCCGTCTTATATTCCTCACTTTCATTTCAATTATTTCTCTGGACATCCTCTAATCCTCAGAGAAAGGGATAAAGATTAAATAAACTTGGTATCTGGCTGTGGAACTTAGACATTTGTCGTTATTTTGGTATTTGCTCTGCTTGTGTGTCTTTATCCTTGCCCCTGCTTGTTTCAGGTTTTCCACTTCCCATGCTGTTTGCTTCACTGTAATTGGGAGGTCTTGTGCAATGGCCTGGATCTCTGCACAGATGTTCCTGGCTCTCCAGTGACCCTAGGAGACAGCAGGAGCTGTGGGAGGCTCCCTGTGCTTTGAGGACAGACCTCAGCAGATATGACTCAGCAGAGAAGCACACTCAATTCTTCATTCCCTGACAGGAATCATCAATGTGTGCTTTTGTGACACAAAGCTATAGGCTCCTTCATGATAGGTAGATAGCCAAAGCCATTTGTGATCTAGGAGCACTAATACTGTAAATGTCTATTTGCACAACAATCTGAGATGCTGCCTGGATCTGCAGCACCCAGATAAGCAAAATGCCTGTGGTTAAAACATGGGTTTGTCTAAACTGCCTGTGTTTGAATACTTTCAGAAGCTAAGTACTATGGAACATCTTTCTTTCTTATATATTCCCTTGGTAATAGTGCTAGTTTTACTAATTGGGAGAGTTGTTTTTTAATTTGACCAGAGATATTCTCATGGGAGTTTGCATTAGAGTATTGGAACCGAGAAACCAGAGATGAGATGACTGAGTGTAAAAAGGATCTTTCTGCACTTTAGACATCTTTCAGGTGTCTGAAAAATAACACTTTAAAATGCCTTAGATGATTTCTTTTGTAGAACACTTTAGGAATTTAAAAATCTGAACCTGCTTTTGCTACTGATTATTTGCTTGAGGATCTTAGAGCATTTCCTTTGTCAAACCGTCCACCTGAGGCTTATAAAAGTGAATATAATTGCTTGTTCCTGATGCTACATCAGTCTCAAAGCTGCCTCAGTATTTGGCAAAAGAACACTTGGATCTTCAGTTATTAGAGAGGGATGAATCAAGATGAGACACTATTATCTTTAAAATCAAAAGGAGGCAGCCAACTCCCAGAGCCTCTGAGAGGATGGCAGCTTTCTGTCTGTTTTCTGAAAACAGGAAAGAAAGAAACCTAACCTTTTATTAATAGTTTGGTTATACACAAAGGGACACAGACAAATATTTCAGCATCTACTCTACACAAATACATGAAACACACTGCACTAATTACACCAGTCAGACGCTGGTTGAAGGACAGTTAATTGGTTTTCAGAATATCTCAATCAACACAGACAGCAAGACACACATCCAAGGATTTGAAAAGTCAGCAGTAATAGATGTCTGTGAATTCTCTGTTGCAAAATAAACCTTTATTTTCACTACAGCGTGTTTTATAGTGCAATAAAAAAGAAGGAAGTCAATAGCTATATCTAATATAACTGTAGCTGAAAAGATGCTTTACTGATTCAATATTGCTTGAAGGGCAATGTAATATAGGTATTTGACCTTAGCCAAGGGCTCACATCAGGTGTTGGGTTCAGACTGAATTGTTGATGAAAGAATCTAAGCCCAGTTCAGAGCAAGAATGTGTTAAAATGAATTAGTCTTCACACTATTTTTTACAAAAACATATAAGTTGTTTACTAACATTTCTTTGCTTAGGCCCATCTACTCCTAAGTTCCTAATGCACATATATATTTTTTTCTTGAACTTGCTTTTTGGTGAAATTCAGTCTTAAGTGTACTTGGTCTTTTAGTTTTGTTCTCTTCCTTTTGTCTTAGCTATTTTTTTGCTAATGTTAAAAATACTTTATCATCTTCTGGTGAAATTATGGAAGACAGGAAAAAAAAAGGGGAAAAATGGCTACATGTGATATTGTGACAGACTCTTCTCGGTTCTGAAGCAGGGATGTTCCACGAACACACTGATATTGCTGTTTGAATTGCTGGGAACACTTGTGGTGCATAAATGCATGCATTTTACAGGACTGATACCTGTTTCATGAGCTCTTCTAGCATCACTTGTGAGTTCATCAGTGCCTTTGCCATGACAAATCAGAATTATGTTTCTGCCACTATAGCCATGTTTTGGGCAGAAAGAATAAAGTTTTACAGGTTTGCAGGTGCAACTGCAGAGGTTTCCAGGTGTGACTGCATCCTCTCTTGGAGCAGTCACTGCAGTATTTCCAGACAAGTGTAAGCTTGCTCTGACTGTACTGTTAGCAAAGTGGAAGCCCTGTAGGTCTCCTCATCATGTTTCTGAAACTGAGCTAAGTCGTCTGAGAGTCTGCACATACTGACTCTGCACTGAGCTGTTTTGTCCCAGAGTCAGCCTGTACCTTGGCAGAGTAAGCTTATATCTGCCTGTAGAAGGCTGTACAGATATCCCTTGAATGTTTTCCTGAGGTTTCCTAGAACTGTTTAAGGCTGTCCATGATGCTGCCACTGATTTCAGAAACAATGGAGTTAGACCAGTGCTAAACCCCAAACTAAAAGGTCTCTCCATGTTCAAGAGTGAAACAACTCCAGATCTATGAATACAGTCTGGGACTTGATGTTCCCAGCTTGAGCTCACCTTAAAGATATCTGATGGCTGGGTTTTACAAACCTACTCCTTAGGCAATGCTGAAACTAAGCATTTCAGATGGAGTATAAAAGCTCAGGTAAAGAGAAGTCTTAGCCTGAATCTGATCTGTGAAAAAGACTTACTGTCTCCAAAGAAGTAGAAAGTAGTGACAACTCAGCAAAATATCCTGAGTATTTACTACAAAGTTTAGTTTGTTCAGGGTTTAGGAGTTTAATTTTGTTTTGTGTTTCTGGCCATTCCTTCCATTTGGTTTGATACAGTTCTTCAGATTAATATATGTTGCCCTGATCCTGCTCAGCCAAGAACTTTCCCCATTCTCTATGAGTCAAAATGTGTTTCAGTATGTTGGAAAAGAAATCCTTTAAAATTTGGGCAAATAATTTATAATTTTTAATGATTCTGAGATGAAAACATTGTTTTGGAGAGTTCACTGTTGCTACTGACTGCTAACAATGACTATGAGGATTATACATGTTTCAGTGACCTTATTGATTTTCTGATTCAAAGCATCAGGAAGAGATACCTCATGTTTCTGGAATGTCCCAGTATTCTTTTAGCTCTTATATTCTCTTCCAGATTCTACAGAAATGGTGATGAAGAAGATGATTTTTCTGAGGAACTTTCTGCTACATGGAGAAGTTTCCTTTTGGGAGAAATCAGCCAAAATACCATATTTCCTCCAGAGAGTGATTATTTATGAGTAAAATTAGGAAATAATTAGTCAAGGTACAAGTTTTTTGTAAAATGATGTTGACTGGACTTCCAGAGAAGAGAGTCCAGGATTCAACATCATTTGAGATAAACTAAGGTGTTTCATCACTTTGGGAACCCTCTCAGGCTTTCTGCACACACATGTGGATGTTGCTGTGTATCAGATCTGACTTTGACTCTCAGTGTGGGCTCAGTGTAAGAAAGTGGTGTGGACCTTAAACTGGTGAAATGCAGGCTGAGAAGGTAAATGGCATCATGAACAAACAACTTCAGTAGTGCAAGTGTTGGGTTTTCAAAGAGTGTGGATTAAAGCCAGGGCAATGAGCATGGAGTGTTGCCTTTTTCAAGTCTGTGATATGAGGGTGGATTGTGAGGATTTTTTATTTTAATTGAGGAGACACTCAGCACCCCCTCTAGAAAAGCAAAAGGTTCTTGGCTATGGACCAGCTTGAACCAAAGATCAAAGATCCTTCCTCAGCTCTGTTGTGCCTCTGTGTGTGTGACTGTGGTATTTTTGCTTCTTGATAGTGTCTCCTCAGGCTCTGTCTCCATGGGTTTGTAGCCTGAAATACTGGTTCCTTGCTGTTCTTCCTCAGAAAGCTGTAAAGCCAGAAATGCAGCTGGCAATTATATTGTAAGCTTATGGGTTTAAAATTAATAAAGTACAACAAGATCTATTATTTATCCAGTTGGCCAAATTATTCCTTGGTATAAATATTTGGTGATTGCATTTCATGTGATGATTCCATACAGAAAAAACTAACAATTAGCCCTAAATGTTAGAGGGCTGTCACAAAGTAGGGCAGTAGCAGAGATTTGGAGATTGGAGCTATGTGATCTTCAAGGTCCTTTTCAACCCAAATAATTCCATGATTTTATGATTATTTCAGTAGAAAGCTAAACCAGCCTTTGGAAATGTGCTTTAGTGACTTTTGTCTGTGCCATAGTGTTACCCCATAATGATGCAGAAAGAGGTGTCTGCCAACTCTGTGATATTGTGGCCACAGGTGAGAGGTTTCCTGTCACTTACAGGCCCAAGGCTACAGAAGTATGTGGTTGTCACACATGTCATCTGCTGGATCACCCAACACTTCATTCCTTATTTGTTGAAGTGGTTTGTACTGTGTTTACTCTCTGGAAATCATAGATGGATTATCTCTGTGAAGTGCAATTTAATTCATAGATCAGGCTCCAAACTCGAGGAGGTCTCAGTTGGGGAAAATTCTCAGGGGGATGGAGACACTTCTGCCCAGAGGAAGCCACAGGTTCATCATGGAACACCCTGCTAGCTGCAGGATCTGCCTGAACGTATTGGGTGGAGGATGAAATGCTGTGCTCCCTGGGAGGACTCCTGATGGGAAAGTCTTCTAGAGGGAGAACAATATGTGTTCATTTTATATGCCTCAAGTTGAGGTTCTTATGTTTTCATGGTGATTTTGGATATAAATCTCTCAATGTTCATGATAGTAAGAGTTAAAAAACCTTTTTGATTCCAGGGGCTTTTGTTGAGAGCTGCTGAAATTAGCAAAGATCTATCTCCTAATTTAATCCACTCTTTTCAATTTATCATCTTCTGAAAACATCCCAATGGCAAAGAGTGTTCAGGAGTATTTGAGGGACTTAGAAACTGAATTTACCAAGGGAACTTTAATCTCCCTGGTAATTTTGCACAGAAATAGAAAGACAAAAAATACCCAAACCAAAACTAAGCCAACAACAAAAGCCTCACACTTATGAAATTTCCAGAGAATAATAATAATAATAAAAAAACCCCAAACAATCAGAGCACTGCAAAAAAATATTTTCAGTGGCTCTTGGTCAAAATATTTCAAGACTAAATTTCAAGCTGACCAGGAAAATGCTCTTCTGGGAGTAATTCTTTTCTATATGAGACAGCACTAATCCTCTAGTCCTATGTGAAGACAAAAAGTCCTCTAGAAGGCTGTGGCTTGGGAAAGGTACAGAAATCACCAGTTTATTCTGAGAACAAGCAAGAAAGGATTATGCATTGCAGAACTGCAGTACATAAGAAAGATGTTTTTGCAAGCCTGTGAAGTGTGTGACAAGTGTCATGTCCCAGTAGTCTCAAAATGAAAATGAAATGTTATCAAAAGATTATGCCCTGGGCCATAGGCTGTATTTTTGTGGACCTTGGGAAACATAAACCACCTTGCTATTATTGCTTCCTTTATAAAGGAAAAAACCACAAGGAACAGAGTAAGGGTTTCCCTTTGTCTTTCATGTCTCAGGAGTACAAAGGTAAAGCCATGTGGGATATCGAAGAATTTCCTAAGTCTGGTCATTCTGTAAACGCCAATATTCTTCACAGGAATGAGACAAAAAAATTTCCTAGGTACCCATGTAAACAATTTTTCCTTTTCTTATTTATCACATTTTATTGGTGAAATAAAGGTTGGCTGAAATTCAGAAGGTGAATGCACATGTGACAAATATTAGGAGATTTTGTAAAATTGGATCAGGCTTATGCACAGCAGACCTGTGGTCTGTTTTTTATAAATACAACACATGAATTGTTTCCAGAAAGACTGGAGATGTGTTAAGTGTTTGCAGTGCTGAGAGCATGAAGTGAATGGTGTTGGAGGTGTCTGGAGAGCACGTGTGAAGCTTTAACCATGGTACAGCTTCTCTAACTGTACCTTTAAGTCAGGATGAGTTCCTACTGAGATCAGCCCTGTAAAAATAGTGGAAGCAAAGAGCATAATTTCCAGTAGGTCTGCACAGTGCCATACAATGAAGAGCAATGAATGCAGGTTGTTTCTGCAGCATAAGGGCTGTCTTGGGAAAGTGTAAGTCTTGGAAAGGCTTATGGGTCATGTAAGATCATCCATGGACACAAACTACAGTCACTTTACCAAACATGTTAATTTAGAAATGTAAATATGAATATCAATATTTCAGTGTGTAGTGGAGAGCGTCATTTGCTTCTGTACTTGATGCTCCTCTCATCATCCACTGCAATGCTGTGTCCACTGCTGTATTTCAGGAGTGACTGACCAATTAGGAAGTATTCAGAGAAGAGAACTGAGAAACTTTGTGGAACCGTGAAACATGACTTATTGAGAAAGTTTTAAGGAATGTAGTGTTAATAACTTACTGAGGGCTTTAAGGGTTGCTTTGCTGGTCTGTGAGTACCTCCTTGGAGAGCAGGAACATGATTACAGAGAGTTCTTCAGTTTGACAGAAAAAGATACAGCAGATTGAATATCTGGCAGCTGAAGCAAGGTGTAAGTGGACTACAGATATGACAAGTGAAAGCAAGATAGCATTAAGTGACTCTTCGATGTAGAAGTGCAAAATTTCAGGTCAATATTGGGAGACAGTAAAAAGATTTGTGCTGTAGTATGTAGTCTCAGGCTGTCTTTGATATGTGGATTTCCCAAGGGTAATAATAAAATCATAAAACACTTTGGGCTGGAAGGATCCTTAAAGATCATCTAGTTTCAACCTCACTGCCATGGACAGGGACACCTTCCACTAAACCACATCCCCAAGGTCCCACCTAACCAGGCCTTGCACATTTACAGGGATGGGACATGATACACCTTTGTAGAGTGTGTTTAAAAGCCTTTTCCAATGGCAAGTTATGTACTTTCTAGGAACATAATTCTCCAAGGTCCATGGACCACAGATTAAAAAATTACCATTCAATCCTAAATCAGGGGCTTGAAGCAGGAATCAGCCAAGCAAGTCCTGTGGTCTGTGGACTACAATGGTCAGGCTAAGTAATAAACATATGTTTCCTCTAACATTGTGATCTAGGAATGTCAGCCCAAAACACAGCTCTCTCCAAAGAACACTGATGCTTTAGCCCTTACTCAGCTATTGCTCCCTGCCCTGCAAAACCCTGATGTGCAGAAGATGACTTAATGGCTTTAACCATATTGCTTACAGATTTTACTGCACTGGTGCCTGAAGCCAAATCCCTTCTTCACTATTCTGGTTCAGTGGTTTTCATTGCCTCTGTTTTCTCTGTTGTGATCACATATGAAAATGAGGCAGAAAGGTGGCAAGACAGACAGGCTTTTTATTAATTTACAATAGCCTGGATCCTGAAAGCTGAGTGGGCAGTGGGTTGCAATATTAACAGATTTGCTCTGCACAGACATTTGTTCTCAGCTCCGTGCTATCCTCTTCTGGCAAAAACATGAAAAGTATTGGGCAGTCAGCTCAGAGTAAAACTATTTTACCCTTCCTTCCTTCCTTCCTTCCTTCCTTCCTTCCTTCCTTCCTTCCTTCCTTCCTTCCTTCCTTCCTTCCTTCCTTCCTTCCTTCCTTCCTTCCTTCCTTCCTTCCTTCCTTCCTTCCTTCCTTCCTTCCTTCCTTCCTCCCTCCCTCCCTCCCTCCCTCCTTCCCTCCCTCCTTCCCTCCTTCCCTTTTACTATGTAATTTCCTAGCAAGATCAGTCCCTGAGCTGTTTCTCTGCTAGAAAACACAAATATTTACCTACTCAACTTGGTACAAAACAGAGGGAAATTTTAAGACAGAACTGGGCATTTGGGAAATTTAATGATAAAACCAACCAAAACAAAATCAAATACAACTATGTGCTGTAGTTTAAAGTTTTGCTTATCACTGTCCTCATATGATTTTTCTGCTTTAACTCTATTGCCTGGATATTAGGAAATGTTTTACTGATAGTTCTATGATTTTGTGTGTGTGTGTGTGTAGAAGATGTTGCAATCAGATATAATTTTAAAGATGCAAAATATTTAAAGTAGCTAATTATTTCCTTTCATCTCAGGTTTGCCAGCTTTCACATCCAGCTACTTAACTGTGACTCCCCAGTCAGTTAAATTCATTTTGATGGATTGGATTGACACTGATATCCATTTACCTCCATTTTTATTCCAGCTTCCTTTTAGCAAACAATTATGGAACAGCAATAGCTTCCCGCTGGGCAGACAAATTCTTTCTGTCTTCCTTTAACACAGCTGTGCATTTTTCCAAGTGATGAATGCAGTAGAACCAAATCATATGGATCTACGATCTGTTCCAGCTGCTATTGGAAAGAAATGATTAAAACAACAGGAACAAAGTGGAAAGAAAACTCCCTGCTTTTTTCCCTCCAAGGCAGCAAACGTTATCATTGGGCATAGGCAGCAAAATGCATTTTTAAACTGAAGAAGCAAATGTGCATATAAGCAGTAAGAGGCTAAGCAAATAATAAAGCAGAATGACATGACACCATATCACAATCCTCAACGAGTAAGTAGCACAGTTCAACCTCAAAAGCTACTGAGTAAGACGAAAATGTCTCTTTAACAGTATTAGGGGACAATTTATTATGTGTCTCCTTCGAGTGCGGCACAATGTCACTGCAGGCCCATTGCATTTGCATTATTTCCAGACAACGGCAGCAGCAGAAAAGGACACTGATTTATTTCAGAGCAGGCACAGGTGATTTTTATGTCTGTTGGGACTCAGCCAGATATGGCTTAACCCATTCAAGTCTTTTCTGCTTATACGAAGAGGTGTCTTTTCGCAACATCCTTATTTCCAGCTCAGGTTTCATTTAAGTTACTCAAGGAAAAGATGGGGGATTTTGAAGTCTTTTGCTCTTTCAAACAGTTACTGAAGCTTTGTACAATTCAGAGAGAATGAGTGATCGGCAATGGCTTAATCTGTGTAAAATAATTCCAGCGATCATTTTCACTGTTCAGCTTTTAACTTACTGTGTGACTTCTACACCTTATAGTAGCCAAAATCAAATGATTGCCTGATAATGTTATTCCCTATTGCATGTAGCTAATTTGCCAGGATCAAAAAATAACATACAAGAAAAAAAAAGTCATTGTCTGGCTGTCATAAGCCAGTCAAAGATGCAAGCTTTGTTTCTGCTCAATTGGAGAGCCTGAGGACTGCCAGCATCCCAGTTTTCCAGCATTATAGAAGAGGAAAATCTGGCATCTTGCTGGAAGTGCCATCTTACAAAGAGATAAAGAACTGGGGTGGGGACCAAGTCCTATTGCTAATGGCAATTAGAGAGAAAGCAGAGATATTAATCCAAAGCAAGTATAGTTGGCTTCTGATAGTCCATCAATTTTATTTCTTCTGTTAAGCACCAGTATTTTTTCTCTCTTCTGAACAATTGCCTGGCATTATGTGGGTATATGGCTGTAATTCAGCTGATGGCTGAAAGGGATGCAGAAAGCCAAAATGTGAATTCATGTCCTGAATGAAGTGACTCCTGCATAACTTCAGTGATGCACACTGTGCCTGGCACCAGGGCTGAGAAAGGGGATTTTTTTCATGAGTGAGCTACAGGAATTGTTTCATTTCCAAATAGGAGTAAAACAGAGTATTTTGAAATTTTCTCAGAGGAATTTTGCAAAAGTTTCCTTTTAGGTCCATTAAAAACTACTTTCAGTGTAGCTTGGTTGCCCCCCAAATGAGGCATTATGAATCTGATTGAAAGTATCAAAAGAGAACAAAGAAAAGCTTCCCACACTATACAAATTTTTAAAAAGGGACAGCCTTTGGAATAGATTATTTTGTAGTCTACTAAAAGAATGTTCTGGTAAATAAGTCCAGTTTTGTGAAGTTTTCATTTTCACTGCACTCAAAGCATCTGCTGGAGCTCTGCCCTGCTGGACTTAGCTCTGATCTGCCCTTCTCTCCTATCTGGTCCCTCTGGCCCTGTGACTACTGCATGAAAAAGAAATTGGTCAGTGCACAAATAAGTGAGCACAACTCAGTGAGTGCAATAGATGTAAATGTAGGCCTTTTTTTGGTTGTTGTTTAATGTTATTCAATGTGTTTTGATGCCTGTGATGAGTCAGAGGTACTTGTAGAAGTGGAGAACATGCCCTTGCTCTAGCAAAAGCAGTCATGGGAGGCAGCTGGAACAAATAATTTTGTGCTTGTGAACTTGCTAGGAAGTGATTCTTGCACTCTGTCTTCAGGATGAATCACTGCCTTCATTTTGCTACAGGAGGAAAGCAGAGCTCAGTGGCTGTTGCACACTAGAGCAGCAGCATCTTCTAAGCCCAGCTTTACCACTGGGCAGTCTTGGCATGTTTCTGTGGCCCATCCTCCCCTCAGTGACATTGTTTGATCCTTTTTAAAGCATTTTGAAAGCTTTCAATAACATCCACTTCTGGAGTGGCAGAGGGTAGCATTACAGCTCCATGATTTTGGTAGCACTGAACAGGCTCATGGGCAGCCTGGGTGTTGATGGGTCAGGCACCGTGTTAACTCCGAGGAAATCTTGATCCCAGATTTAAGGAGCTTACAATAAGAAAGAGGAAAAGTCACTGCAACAACAACAACCACAAAAAAGAAATCAGTAACTAAAAAGGGCAAAGCAGAAGAGGAAATGATCCCTGGGACTCATACAGTCCCGTAAGTTAACAATTTGCACAAACTCTGCTGAGTTTAGTTTGGCTTCTTCCTAGTCCAACAGGCTATCAGGCCTCATAGCTATAAATCACATATTCTGAATAGGAATTACCTGGTGTTATGGTGAATTATAGCAGATATCTGTTCTCTTCAGTGATGTTTCAAATGGGCAGCTGAAGCCTATGTAGTAGTAATAAGAAAAGTCAGTGTGTTTTGATGAAAATATAGCAATGCTGCTTCTGCTTTCTAAAGAAAATAGTCTCATTATTAAGCACAATATACCTTGGTAGTGAATCATGTGGAATGAGGAAAAGACAGCTTTTTAAAAATGAAGATGCTATTTTTCCCCTTTCTTCTATCATTGACAGTTAAAATACCCTTTAAATACCAGAGGACCTCAATGCTGTCTTTGCTGATCATGCAGTTCAGACATAGCTGAACCGAGTACTGAGAAATTTAGTAACAGTCTGTATTTTTTCCTCACCTCAAGTCTAATTGATGAAGAAAACAAGTAAAAATATAACAAATTCTTACAGAAAATAGATTCAAATTGGCATATGACTTAAACTATTTAAACCTATCCCCAAAGAAGCTATATGAAATAAATATGCCAAAGTGCTTCCTAAATAGCTTAAATCAGTTTTTAAAGAAAAATATGCATTTCAAAGGTGATGGGTAAGGAATGACCATTCATGACTGCTGTGCCTTACACTCATCACAGAGGTGCTGGGGTACACAGACATTAAGCAGCAGCATCAGATGTCCCCTGGAAAAAAGGCCATTCCTGATGAGAGCAGGGCAGCATCCAGCTGCTCATCACAGTCTTTCCCAGCCCATGTGCCTGCTCCATGAGAAGGGAGTATGACATCCACCAGCTACACAAGGTGAGTTGTTTGACTTTTTAGCTGCCACCAGAGGTAACTCCAGGTCAGCTTGTGCCTCAGGTGAGTGCCACGAGGCAGACACAGATCCCTTTGGTTTGAGGCATCCAGGCTTCTCAAAGGGTCTTCAGAGGCCTGGCAAACACCATCTCTAATGCTGGTGTAATTTGACTTTTTCTCCTCCTCTCTTGTACCTACAAAACTTGCTGTGCTGTCTTTCAGCTTAAGCCTTGCAAAAACAGCTGCCAGTAAGAGTGTTATCTGTGAGTCATGATGTGTACATCTCCTGATAAAGTACCTCCTTCTGTGCATGGTTCTTAAAACTACATTTGATTTTGGTACTGAGAGTGGTACTGGGTCCATCTGGCAGTACATACCCAGATCCTGATCTGTGAGGAGGACAGGCAGGGCTCTAGGAACTGGCCCCAAATTTGCCCAGTACATCTGATACCAAATTAATGAAAGACAGACAGATTTAGAAGCAATGACACACCAATGCTCTAACTGACATCACCAAGCACAGTTGTGGCCTTCATGACATGTATTTAGTGAAACTAATGCAAATACACAAGCAGAAGGGGATAAAGCAGGAGTACCATATTAAAAATCGAATTATGTTAGCACTTGTAAAGGCTGCAATAGAAATAGATTCCTTTGTGCATCTTGCCTTTCCAACACATTATTTCCTTTATAAACTTCTTGTGTATCTCACTTTTACTGCGCTCACCATACACAACCCAGCAGCAGCAGCCAAATTTTTCTTCCAAACAACAAAGCAGAAGTTTGGTTGCACAACTACTTTTTATAATAGAGCAAAAACATGGCACACATAATTAACTGTAACTCATGCCTCCAGGCCAGAGCTGAAATGGGGGAAGTGATGCTATCAAGAAGTACCTTAATCCATTTTCTAGGAGCCATTAGGACATCCTTTTCAGAAACAGGTGACTGATGTGGGGCACAGTTAAACATCCCAGCAGGCCCTCATTTGATGTGGTTGGAGGTGGCTGCAGCTTTCTGCATCCATGCCCTGCTCATAAGCACTCCCTGCTCTGCTGAGCACTTGGGTGTCTCAGAGGGAGGTTCAGGGCATTCAGGGAGTCCCCTGGCTGGGGGTGACATTCACCCCACAGCCTCTGCTGCCTCTGCTGTGGGATAACAGCTCTCACTACATGAGCAGGTGGAACTTTCACACCTTGAACAGCTCCAGCCTTTTCCAAAGCTGACATTTCCGCCATGAGACCAGCCACTTCCAAAAACATCTTTTACACTTGAAAACCGAAACTTCATCTATTTTTAGGTGTGATTCCAAAGAGATAATAGCTGTTTTTTCCCTTCTCACTCCAAGGGTGCCACTTCTGTTTTTAAGATGTCCAAACTAATAGTTAAATCTCTAAAACACTAGTATTCACTGCTGTTAAGAGTACATTAAATCTTCAACCCTGTTGTTTATTTTCAAAGGTATATTCTGGTGACACATGTTGAATTGAATTTTATTACTGGGTTGAACCAAGGTATTTAATGTTCAGAAAATTATAAGGATTACCTAGGAGCAATCACCAGAGGTATGTTTTCTTGAATAACATAGAGAGTCTAAACCTAAGACTAGTCTTAAAAATCTGTTTTTAAGAATGAAAGTAAATCTGGAGGAAAAAAGATTCTGAATTTGCAAGTTTTCCAAAATCACTGAGTTGTTACTATTATTCATCAGGTCCCTCAAACATTCCCTGATGTCATGCAAAGTCATTCCTGCCTACCTCGAAGGACACATGACCAAAATGGGCACCTGAAAGTCAGGAGAGGGTCCTGTAGGCACCAGCCTGTGCCAGCCCAGCTCATCACTTGTCTGTTCCGTTCCCTTCTGCTCAGCCTTGGCTCCTCTCAGCACCACCAGCAGCCTCAGCAGGGTCAGGGTGGGCTCAGCTGCAGTAGGAAGGAGTCACAGAGTTTCTGGCTAAGACACAGAAAATAAAGTCCCTTTCACTCTTAGTGGCAACATGCTCACATGCTGCATACACTCTGTTGGGGCAGCAAAGTGAGCTGGCATGTGGAAAAGCAAACACACCCATTTATAACCTGAGAACTGATAATGTGCACAGTTTCAGCAGAGCAGCAGCAGCAGGAACCAGCCCTTGCACATCTGATAAGTAGTGACTAAGATAGATAGGTAGTGACTAAGCAGTTTGACCTAATTTTTGTTTATCACCTAAAAGGAAATTTTTTAGGAGGGAAGATTGTTATACAAGTCTGTGTGTAATCCTATGTTTATACAAATTCATATATATAATAACATCTGATTAAAGGAAATAACTTTTTGTTTATTTTGAAAAGTGAAACTCATAGATGTTATTTTTTGTGGATATTGTTAGATAGTATTCTACTGGATGTCAAAGCAGGAAAATCTACAGTGGAATTCTACTCACATATTTTCAGTTTAAGCAATAAAGATCCAAAACACTGCTGAAATCAAGCAGAAATAACAGGCCAGTTAGTTTTGTTGTATGTCTTTGATATGAAATGAACTGGTTAAAAATGTTCTTGCAAATGATCACTGGACCTTAAAGGAAATGTTTGAGGCATAGGCTCAAGGCTTTTGGGTTCTGCTTAACATTTGAAGCATGGAGAGACTGCTCTGTCTTCTGCACTAAGGAAATGCAAACAATGAGAGAGAAGGCTGTAGGACTACATGCTGTATTTGTAGATAAACTCTTCTGTTTGCTTCCTTACAGTTTAATGGACTTAACCCTGCATGGTGAATATCACTGGGCACAGAGGATGCTCAAGGTGTGCCCTAACTCTGCAAGGTCCAAATCTCTGCTTTATGGACTGCTTCTCCCAGAACCATGCAATGATCTCAGCTAAAAAAAGCAACCAACCAACCAACCAGTGACTCCCTCTGACATTACAGGATCCCAATAAGCTAAACTTTGGCATCCAAGTCACCACCACACCAAGATGTCACCTCCAAGGCAGTCTGGAAAGGCTGTGTATAGCACAGGAAAGTTCTGCAGTGGGTAAGTGTGGGTAGGAGAGTAGATGATGAATTACCCAATTTTCTGGTCAGCAACTTCTTTTTGCTCCTGTGTAGGCATAGGACAGAGATCTGTGTTGTTCATGATTTGTGCAATTCTTCCATATTTTTGAGGTCATGTGGCTGTTCAAAGGTTCTGCACACATGGACTGAGATGCAGTTGTTCACACTGGGATCACATGCAAGGTTTTTTTTTTTCACCAGCTATCAAGAAATTGGGGGAAAAAATATAATTTGCCAAGTGCCAAACTGTTCTCCAACTTTCTTCAACTTTTCTGACTTGCAGAAGATAATGAACTAAGAAAATGTGATTTTTAAATAACATTCTTAGGGTGACATTTTCAAAATGCTCTTATTTCTCTTGAATTGCAATGATTTCTCATTAAGAAATGTTCTTAAATTTTATTAGAAAAACTGCTTGTTACCAGAATGAATTTGGATTGGAAGATGGCTGGGAAAAAATTACTTCTGTGATGGCTTTCAGAAGTGCTAGTGAACTAAAAATATTTGCACAGTGGTAGTGATCAGACCAAGATGGTTTATTCTCAAGGAAGCTGTGGAAAACCCTTGCAATAGGTCAATGTGAAACAATCTGTGCTCTCATCCCCATGCTACAAAAATGAAGACACAAAGAACTTCTCTGCTCCTAAAGAGGAGATTACCTTCATCCTAAAACCAGGCCACTCAGTAGTCTTTCCAAAATTTGCTACTAGTCAGTCTTATGAAATTCCAATTATTATTGTTAGTCATATAAATAAATGTCCAAGCAAGTGGGGTTTTTGCATTTTAGGCCTCAAGGCAGACCTGCAAACTTGGATCCCACGGTGTGATTGCCCATGGTATGAAAAGAGGCAGTTCCCTGGGTGGTTTTGAATATCCTACCTTTTAATTTAGTTGAGTGCCCTTTGTTCTTTTCCTTTCTCATTCACGTGCTCATTTCAATCTCTTTTCACATGAAAGGTTTTCCATACCTTTCTTTTGTCACCTCCCTTTCCTGAAAATAGATTTGTCTTTACCAACATTTGCAAATTATCCCAGTCAAAGACATTTTTATTCTCATGGCTATCTTTGTTTTGACTGTTTATTTCCAAGAGAGATATTTTCTTCCAAGATTATCCTCCTGTGCCTAAATCTGTAGGCAAAGCAGAGCCTTTGTAGTGATGTTGTGTGTCTCCTTTACTCCTGTGACAGTTGTGACTGCTTCTGGCAGGGCTTATTTTGGCATCTTTATCCCTTTAGTGTGAGACTAACTCAAGGAAACCTGCCTGTTTCTCAGCTGGGTAAACATACCTCTCATGAGACTCAGCAAAAGCACAACACAGAGCTGTGGTTTGTTCTAATTCCTACAAATAAAATAGCGTAGCTGTTTCAATGCAGGTTTAATTTACTTGGTTGGAAAACACAGTTTTGTCCCTGTTTGTGATAATATCAGTATTATTATTGATTCAAGCATCCTTAATTTGCACTGGGAAGTGCTGAAGTGCTGTGGTGAAAGCATGCATAGAAAATGTGCAGACAGACAGAGAGCTTCCATGGGCAGCTGGTTTCTGAAGAAAGAATTGGCCACTTTTGGAGCTGTTTGCTTGTATGAATGATAACATTACCATGATATTTTCTCAGCTGTGCTTAAGCAAAAGGAAACCACTGGCCTTTGCCTTATGGACATTAATTTCCTCCATTAGCCCATCTCCTGATTCTTTCTGCTGGTGAATGGTGTCACCAGTTATTTTAAATTTAATTCAATTCCAAGTAACAGGGCAGAAATTTTCACGTGTCTGCTTTCATTCTTTAGCCTGGAACTGCTTCCTGGTGTGTTTTTATATTTCTGTTAACCATAAGCACCACTCTACTACTAGCTTATTTTACACAATATTCACATTGGAGGACTATTTTTTGAGTAAAATTCCCTCTTAGACAGAAAGAACAATGCATAGCGTAGCCAGCACATCACCTGAGGTGTTTTCTCATAGGTCATGCAGTTGGTCACCTTGTGGTGTTTGGTGCTTTGGTGTTTGTCTACCTTGATGACTTAGAAGCACACTTTTAGCCTTCACTGAACAGTTCTGTCATATTTAACCTACAGCAGACAATTTCTGGCAAATGTAGATTTTAATCCCAGAAGGGATCTTTTTAAATATCATTTAATCTGATTGTGTGATTTACTCTTTGCCAAAGACTTTGATGTGAACTCTGCAAAATTTTTGAACTCCTTGGGAAACAATCACATTGAAACCCCCCTCCCATGATTTTGAATTGAACTAAAAAGCAGATGAAGCTTAGATTCAGTGCTAAAAGAATGTGGGGCTTCTCAGAATGTAGGGTTAAGAACACCTTGGTTTTGTAGGATAACATGACACACCTTGGTTTTGTTGGATATCATAAGTGGTTTAAGGCACAAGTGCCTTGCGCCTCCCTCTTGGATAAACTGACAGCCACTCAAAACAAAAGATGCATTTTGGGGTTGGTGGCTGTTTTTCACATTAAGCTGTGTGTGGTTCAGAGGAAGAACTGTGGCTTTTTTTTTTGCTTGTTTATGTACAGCATACACAGCACTATCTGTAGTTGTAGACAACTTGAGATACTAGCAAAGTTGATGGTAAAAATAACATATTTATGGTTCTACATCCCATTTTTCAATCTATCTTAAAATAATCCTCTTCTGGGAATAAGAATGAAAAAGTCTGGAGGGGATGTGATTTCTCTGTTAAAATCATGTTACCTCCACCGACTAATCGCTCAGATGCTTGTATTGGTACCCTTGTCTCACACTGTTGTTTTCCTCTGAAGGTATTTTGTGGGCTCAGATTATACAGTTAAACTTCTGTTTTAACAAGTTGCTGCACCTTTGCCCAAGGCTGTGATTGAATATGTGGGCAGTCACTCTAGTTCAACCAACATTTGGGAACTTATTATGCCATGTTGACTTGATCCTGAATTTGCATCTTGGGGGGTTTATTCAACTCAAATACTCATCTTTGTGGTGCCAAAATAAATTAAATGCTCTAAATTTCACTCAAGAAGAAAAAATCCACATCTATGGAAATTCCAGCACAAATTGATAGCGCAGTAGGTAGGAATGCTTTTAAAAGCTGTGAAAGTTTTAGTGTAACTGTTGGGAAACGATGCCTGAATGTCAAGCTTGTATAGAATTAGGAGATAAAAAATTTTATTGGAATTTTATGTTATGTGGCATGTATTTCACAGCAGTTCTGTGCCATCCTGGCTCTGTCTACCAAAAGACAGTTTCAATTATTTCCTTGGTGTACCAAAATACTTGTGGGGGGACCAGGGTGTGAAAGAATTTCTAAAGCATCTTTGGTGCTGGTCTCTGGTCTGATCTGGTCAGTGTGTTTTAATACTCTCCATGAGCATTTTCCCTGGCTGGATGGCAGGTCCTGATCCTCCTAATCCTCGTGACAAGGGTCCCATGCCTGATGGCACAGCTCCACTCATGAAAGATACAGACCCAAATGCCCATGTTGTGTTTTAAAGAATTCCAGCTGCTGAAAAGATATTAAATATTTTTAAGATACTATGTGTTTTTCTTCCAACAGTGATACCTTTGATATGGCTAAAAAGATCATCATCACTACTCTAACCTTTGTATCTCCTTCCTGTTGTAAATGATGACTCTCAACAATATGGAACAAACAAAAACACAAATCCAGGATGTTATCTACTTGGTCAAGAGCCCTAATTGCCTCACAGCCTTTGGCTTAGCCAAGGAGGTGTCATAAAAAATCCACTGTGACAGCATAGGCCATAGCTAGAACTATAAATATTTTCAGAAGTAGCACTGCAATTATTTCTGGCTACTAAATACTCTTCCCCCCAAAGAAAGAGAAAATGTTTTAAGAAAGGAGCAATTATAAGTGTTAACATTCTGATGCCAGATCTCCATCATTAGAACAGGCCATACAGACATAAAACAGAAGGGTTAGACAGGGAAGGTGGGAGTAGTTTTCAGCTGCAAGGCTAGAACAGACATGGTCCTTCCCCCAGGCAGTCTGGGGTGAGGCTGCAGCATCCTTTGGCTCCTTCCCCCATCAATCTGCCCCTGAGAGATAATATTTTCCCTTCCCCCAAAGCACTTTTAATCTGAAAAGTGAGTGGGTGACGCAGGAGTGGAAGGTGGAGGGCAGATGAATTAATAGTGGCAAGGGCATGTTTTCACACATGCTAACATATGTGTACAATTTGTAGGTGTAATAAGTCAATCTCTGCCTAGTGGGACAGAGGGTTTTAAAGGCATCATGGCTGAGACAGAGCACAGAGCTGGAGATTGTACAGGGAGTCCACATTCCAGCACTTCTTGTAGAATCTATTATTAGATTTCTCTCTTGCCTAAAAATGTTAAAAATAAAATGGTGCTGCCTGGAACAGAATGGGGTGTAGTGAAAGATTATGAAAGATTATGCTGCTCTGGATTTAAATTTGGTTTTTTACACACCCCATTCTTATGTAAGAGTGGACTCTTACCCTACAAAAGAGTAATATGAGGAGTTTTAAAGGTTAATGTGTTTTGATCTCTCATGCAATCCAGTTCATGGAGGGTAAATAGGGAAAATTCATGTTCTGTAAAGCCACTTGCTGTGTGTGAGGAAAACATCATTGCACCACATTGTGACATGAAGGTGTCTGGAGCAGGCACGTATCCAGAATGGGCTGCCACAGCTTGATGACATGAAATACATGGGAACTCAAAGTCTCTGATTATCAGCTGATGCAAATCACCAGAACTTCTCTGGCTTCACTATAAAGGTAACTTGATTTCAGTGAATATTTTTCCATTTGTGTTCACAGTATTCATTAGATGCCAATATCTGATGAATAACAGTAAAAAATCCCTGCTGGAGCTCAGGCGACAAAAGATGAGAGGACACAAACACTGGTAGGCTACACCTCAGCATTTAGAAAGTATTCTGAAAAATTAGAAATCACAAAGTATGGAGGCTGGAAAACTCTCAGAATGTGTTTACAGGCTCCTTCAATCCAATGCAATTTCATTACATTGCCAAAATTAATCACTGTCTTCAGCCCCAGTCTTGGCTTCTTATTTATTGCCAGCTTGATCTCCTTGGTGAATTTTATTGTTCCCAAACATCATGCTCTTTCAACATAAGATCCAGTACAGATTGCAAAGAAAGGAATAATGTAGGAACTGAGCAAATGGGACCTTAAAGATCACGTGACTCTGTCAAATGTTACACCTATTCCATTAAATGCATAGGATACGTACATACTCAGATGCTTATGTATAAAATAATTGGATTATGTGTTGCTAACTACCAAGAACAAGAAGCACAGATGTAATGGGTAAGTGATGCTCTTTATCAGAACAACAATCTGAAGCAGACAGTGGTTTGCCCTCGAGCCCTCCTGCAAACACAGCACCAACAGTGGCACCCAGCTGTTCCCTGCTCTGCCACTGACAAGTGACTCAGAGTTGGTTTGGGTTTGAGAAAAGCCACCCCATTGTGGCACATGGAGAAAACTGAGTGAGCTCTCTTTCATTCAAAACATTGAATTGGTTTGGATTAAGCCTCTGAAGGGCTCTATAACTACAGAATGCTCCAATACTCCTTACTGTGTTGAACCTCTTCCCTTCCATGACCTTTTATTTTGGTAGTCCATTGTAATTTCTGAAGGATGAGAACTGTAATTACTCTGTGTATATGGTGTCTAGCACAATGGGGCCCTGACCCTAGCTGGATCCTTTGAGCTGAAGTCCATGTTCCTTAGAGGATCTCTCTAATAAAATCCTAGCATGTAATAAGGACAAATGCCCCAAATGTCATTCCTTCCTTGACCTTTAGAAGATCAGACTAAGCCCAGCTCATTAAATGAAGAAAAATAAAAATCATCAAAACCTCCCTCATGAAATTAGTAAGAATTCAAAATACGTTGAAGTGTTTTGAAATAGATTGTGCATGTGAAAAATGTGCCAGTTGCTTCTGCGTGTCTTGACTAGATATATCAACTGGTAAGAAAAGTGCTCACCCAAGGAGGAAGAGATGTAGTGAATGAAAGCCATATGGCTGAATCCCTCAGAATATATCCTCCAGTGCATCAATAGGAAAGTGGGAGTTAACTTGGCTTGGGCAGAGAACCTGTTCTGATATCATAACAGAATGGCTAATGATATTTAATCTCTTGCTTTCCCCATGTCAGCACTACTCCCTCAACAACTTCATTGCCTCTGATTAACAGCAACCCACTTTAATCGGATAGTGATGATGAGCCCCTCTGACATAGATAGGTGCAGCTCCAAATAGCAGGGAGTTTGTTACCATTCCTTTTCCATAGCACAATAAGAATTGTGTGCATAACTGAGTTTAGGAAAGTGTCATTCTAGGCACTAGAAATGTCATGTAATAAAAAATAATTCTCTGTCCTGGAGGACAGACCTAGCTGAGAAAGCTCAAAGAGAAGTGTTTTTTCCAATGTTAGAGAGGAAAGAGAAGATATGGAGATAGATCTTTGAAACCTCAGCTGTGTTCTTTGCACTCAGTTCCTAGTCAGCTTACAGATATTAGGGTGTTCTGCAGGTGCTTTGGGATCTTTCAAAGAGAGTTTGTGGAGGAGGGCCAGTGAAAATCCTCACATTGCAGGTTTTAAAGGGAGAGCACTATTGGAGGCACTGTTACAGTGTGAGCCACCTGATAGCAATCTTAGAAGATATACTTTGGGATGATAGGTACCAGCAATTGGGTCGTGCAAGAGCATATAATTATTGTGTAATAATTTCCCATTTGTCATATAAGGTTACATGCTTTCATAAGGTGTGGAGTTGCTTTTTACAGCAACCACATAGCCTGAGGCACCTGATCCAGAGTGAAATTGCTGCACTGTAGAATAAAGTGATCTCTGAGTAGACAAAAGCCTCATTTCTGTTACCATGCAATGATCTTTTTTATTGCCTATGTATCTTAGGTCTCAGAAGGCTCATGAAGATGCTAATTTTGCCCTTTCATTCTGTGAGTGAATTCAAGCAGTTAGGAGAAAAGTCATGTGTCTCATAGTTGGATATTTTAGCATTTTGCTGATTGTAACATGTGGAAGATGTTAGTTCAAAATTCCACAAGTACCAGACCAATGAAGTGGCCTTCGATTGAGCCATGATACTTTTTCTCCATTTAGTTTTGGTTTTGTTTTTGTTTTTTCTGGAGCAGACAACAGATGTTACAAATCATCAAGATCCACATGGGTGATGGGCAACCAGCACTTTAAAAAACAAGCTGAAATACCATGTTCCTCTGAAGGTGGTGGACTGTAAAAGTGGCTTTCCAGGCTATATGCAACCTCAATATATGTTTTTTACAGGCCTCTTGTTAAAGTAATTCCCATTAGGAACTCTACCCTACTATCAGATTTGGATGAAGCTGGACAAAATCATAAAATCATAGAATTGTCATCAAAATACATTCAAAAAGTTAGCATAGTCCTTGTTTCCCAGAAAAAAAAAGAACGGCAAAAGCAAAATCTCTAAATTGTATGTGAAGTTTTCTCCAGTTTTCTTGAAAAACTTGCACCAAATCAAATGTTTCAATAAAGGAAGAAGATTAAGGAAGATGTTTAAGAAGAAGGACTTGGTTACTCACATAGGCAGCTGATTCAGCCTTAGGACATCAGAGGACTCCTAAACAGCTCCTGCCAAAGCCAAACCCGTGATCTTCCTGCTCTATTTCTACTCAATGTAGAACCTTCCTCTGCTGTTACTGCTTTGCTGTACTCCTCTGCCTCACTGGGGAGCTGCCATTTGTCCACTCTGTGACATTTCAATTTTTTCTTCAAGACCAAGATGCTGAAATTCTGCAGGAGGTAAGAATCTCACATTTCTAAGTACGGTTCAGGTTTTCAGTTTGGGGTTTTCTATGGAAAAGAGCTTGACAATATAGCTCAAATAAATCCTAAAACTTCAAATATACATAGCAAGGTAAAAGGCCCTTAAATGCTCTTGGTGTTGAAGGAGTTGTCATTTTCAGCTGGTAATACGGAAACCTGAAAGTTCAAAACATCTGAATTGCTGGTGTTATGGACTTGCTGACTGAGAATCTTGGGATGTACAGTTTTGGGTAACAAAATAGAAATCAACAGAAATACATTGACTTGCACCCACTGGTGTACACCAGCTGGCTTCCTGTCTCTTTTACTGTCATCTGCTGACATACCTTCTGGTTTGCCCAAACAGAACAAATGAAGAACAAAGAAATTCTAAAGCCATTCTGCTTCCCAGCTTTGAAAGAGTGGAGTAAATATTGGGCACTCCATTTGTTCTAGATCCTTGAGAGCTGTAACCCTAACATAATGGAATGCTGTGTCCAAACACTTTGGCTTCAATGGACTTTGTTCCTTGAGTCTCACCCTTTCAGTTCCTGTCCAATGTGGCCCTGCAGGTCACATCTTTGCTATGCTCTACTCCTACAACTGTGTTTGCCTTGTCTGTTTGTATTGCCATTTATTTCCAGAAGGCTACAGCTTTTCTGGGTTTGTACATAGGCTGTCAGCTGGGCTCTGAACTGGTGCTGCAATAGTTCGTGGTGTTATCTTGAAGATTCCTTCTTACTTAAAAGTATATGCAAAAGAGATATTTGCTCCTTTTTTAAAACAAAAAGTAAACGTAAAACTCTTATGACATTGAATAACTGTCACTGGAATGTAATTTGGATAAAACACCCTAAGGTGAAGCTTTCATCTGAATTAGAGGTGAGTCTGAACTTATTAGGAGCAGTATCACATTTTTGAGAGGTACATATTTGCATCCCTGAGCCTATCTGTGATCTCTAGAGTCTGCACATTTTGACTGGAGACTTTCCAGGAAAGAGGAATTGCTCCTCCCACTGTAAATATTGCAGGAAAAGTCTTGCTCTTGAGACTTTGGAGGGAAGGTCTATTCAAATCCCACAGCATTTGGGCTGGATCTTATTCTGACGGCAAATGGAAGCGTTGAAAGCTCAGTTGGGTATGTCTGCATGCACTTCCATCATACTTTTGATTAGAATGAGATATAACCTGAGAGTTTGGCCTGTCATAGCCTGTGGTTTCTAGTCGAGCAAGTCACACCTCTGTGCGATGCAGACACACATCCCTACAAGGATAACACCACAGCGGTTCAGCACTGCGGAGCTCCCCTCTGGGCACAAGCTAATGAAGGTGAATCACAGTTTCATGCCAACTTGAAATGTGCTAACAAACCTTTCCAGGCAATGGGCTACCTTCTTTGCAAATGGCTTCTAGTTCTATGTGTCCAGTGTAGCAGAGACCCCCAAAGTTCCTTGTGTGTTTTCATCTGGTGCTCTGCAGTCCATCCTGGGAACTGTTCCTCGTGCTGAAGCTCACCTGAGCTTGCAGAAAAGGTGTCTAATAAGAAAAAGGTAGGCTTTGCAATAACAAACAACAAATTCCTTTTGGTTACAGGATAATCAGCAAAAGAAATTGTTGACACACAAGATCCATACTAAAAACAATGAACTCCACAAAGACAGAAACAGTGAGGAAGCATCAGGACACCTTATCACAGCATGAAGCAAGAGACTATATTAAGAGTAAAAACAACTGTTACTCTGTTTGTTTTCAGTGAATTTGTGTATGTATTTCTGTGTATTTTCTGGTATGTTTAATTATTCCTGTGCAGCTGTCATGGGAAGGAAGTGGCATTTAGTGCTAGATGTCTGAGACATATAATAAGGATTAAAAATAAATTAATTCCTCCAGCTTTGCCAAGCCAAAGTCTAAAGAGGTGCAGTTCGTTCTGTAATGAATGTTATTCTCTGTATCAAATTAATCTTTCAGAGCCCCCTATCCCTAAGGAAGTCAAGATCGTCTGACATGATACATTTTTCTTTCATTATCTTCAAACACAGAGCAACTAAATATATAAAGGTGTAATGCTGACTCATTAAACAAAAGGATGCTTAATTCCACAGTCACTGTTCTGTGCAAATTGAATGAGTTTTAACATAAAAATAATTTAAGTAACTTGGTCTTCATCAGACAGGAATATTTTGCAGACATGCACAAGTTTGGCAACACTAAAACTGGGGCAGAGCAAAAAGCAGAAAATAATTATGCAGATGACAGAATTAAACAACAAAAGAAGGGGGTCCTGGTAGTTCTTGTGAGGACAATCTGAAAAAATCTGTCTGTAAGATCTAAAGCACTGGAAAAGTTTTTTTGTCTGCTCTGGAAAAGAAAAAAAACCACCAGAGACAATTACTGCTGAACTAAAATATGACATTTCCAAGACAAGGGCAGATACACCAATAATGATTGCATTTGGCTTTTTTCTCCCCAAAACTCAGATTTTATAAAGTCAGCCATAATGTTGTCATTTAATGGTTCAAGACAGTTTTCTCTCCTCATTAGCTGATGGCACACTGCAAATTGCTTCAGCCCATTTGTAAGGGGGAGAGGGAGATGGGGTCTTTTCTCATCAGTCATTCTGGCATACAGAAGTTGTGACTTCCTTGGAGCCAGTTGCAGTAAAGTAGGAGCACAGAGATAATGAAGACAGCTGCTTCTGATCTGTGAATCAGATTCCTGGTCTCCAGCTCCCTGCTTAACACTCCATCCTTCAGAGAGCTGAGCTCTCCCTCCTACAGCAGGCACATCAGGCACATCACGGATTGTGGGGTGGTTCCTGTGTCTTGTGTGTCTTCTCTCTCATGTGCTGCAGTATTGCTACACATCCAGGTATAAAACAAGCTCCTTGCTTCCTCTGCCTGGTCACTGGGTTTACCTACCTTAAAGATATCTTAATATCTATAATTCCCAAGGTGAGAAATAAGGAAACAGCCAGTTGTTCTCAGATATAGAAGAATTGTTAAGATGTCTATTCCATTACATCAAATTAACTCATATCTGGGATGAAATATCCAGGAAAGGGTCCACAGATTTAAACAAAATCCTGTCAAAATGAAGAAGGCTGGAAAAATCATAAGTCCTGATGGAAGTAAAACCTAGCTGTCTGAAAAGCATGAGAAAAAGACATTGGTGTAGGGGTAATTTAGGACACAGAAAGAGACTGGGAAATATTCTATATTGAAGCTTTAAAATGAAATAAAAAAAACCCCTCCAGATTTAAGGGTGACATTTTTCTTATTCTAATAAAGAACCTAGTTCATTATAAGCAGAAAGTGAAAAATTCTGTGTACTTTTAAATTCTTTTGTAAACCTAAGACTTGTGGAAACAGAAGTCAATAGTGACAGCATTTACAAGGCAGCCACATCAGTGGCAGAATATTTTACTACAGCTTTATTAAACATAAAACATTATCATGCTTTTAAGAAATAGTATAGAACCATAGATAGGTTTGTATTGGAAAGGATCTTAAAGACCATCTAGTTCCAAATTCCCTGCCTCAGGCAGCAACTTCTACTGGACCAGGTTGTTGAAAACCCCATCCAAACTGGCCTCAAACTCTTCCAGGGGTGGGGTATCTACAACTACTTTGGGCTGCCTGTTCTGGTGCCCCAACACCTCTGGATAAAGAATTTCTTCATAATATCTAATCTAAATCCTCTCTCTTTTACTATGAAACCATTACCCCTTGTCTACCACTACATACCCTTGAAAAAAGTAAACATATAAGCAGATAATCAGATTTTGTTTTCATATTGGAAAGCTGAGAGAAAACTTCTAGAGACCAAATAAAATCTGGATTTTTTTTTTGGTGAGAGCATCTCAGCATTTTTTGTATAGGTGGCAATTGCCAGGTTCAGGGTTTTTTAAAAATTAATTCCCTTTTATTTAAGGTTTGTTACATTTTACTTTCCAGGAATATTTTAGCAGCTGATTATTACTGGCAGAGATGTTTTTGAAAGTCAGTTTTGCATTTGGGCATATCTGAGGAACCCAAATTTAAAATTTGCACGTATGCCAAGGGGTTATTGTACATATGTTCAATCAGGGAAAAAGCAGAGTCCCATCAGATTTACCTGCCTGACCCAGTTCTTACCCATGCAGCTCCACTGTATGTTGGGATTTTCTCAGCAAACTGCTGCAGATCTCCTGGGACTGCATTTTCTGCCAGGTCAGACTCTTTGGAAATTCCTTGGAGTGTTTATTTTCCAAGGCATAATTACAGACTATTAGCTGTGCTTGCTCTACACCCATACACACAGATGTGCGTAACTGTGTTATGCAAATGTTGACCGTAACGCGAATCACGTACTTTGCTTCGTGCCTATTTGCATTTCCTGGTAGCTTCAAAAACTCTAATTTAGAAATGGGCCTCCAATTGACACCCTTGCTGTGGACCTACCTCCTGCCTCCAATCCCATCAGAAATTTGGAGGGAGTTTAGCTGCTTTTCCAAATGTTGGAGGTTGGCCCCAGTGCTGACTGAACTCCTCATTTGCTTTCATTATCTGATGGGTGACAAGCCTGAACTGCTCACTGTGTGTAACTAAATCCACCACAGGAGCTCACAAATCCCAGCCTTTTGGAAGTGGAAGCTTCCTTTGGCTGCAGTTCAAGCTTTCCTGTGAGGACATTTCAAACACTCCCATCACAGGAGTTATTGCTCATATGGAAACAGGTATGTTAACACATTCTTGGCAAACTTACCAAGCAATGGAGCACAGGACTCAGTGAAGTTATGGATGGACTTGTGTTAAGTTTTTTTTTTTTTTAAACTCCTTTTAACAATGGATGATCAGTAGGTATTGAGCACATTTTATGTCTTGCACATTTCAGCAGTTTATACATGGAAGGTTACATTAGGGATTGATCACATACATACTGGTGGTGATGAACATGGGCAGCAGTGACTTGAAAACAAAGGGCTATTCAATCCAGCATTCAAATGTTTGATGGGACTTGAAACCTGAATGTTGAAGCTAGACAAATTTAAAGCTGAAAAAATGAACACATTTCTAACAGTGATGGTAATTTAATAAGAGAAAAAGCTTTCTAAGGTTGTTGTGGACAGTCCATCATTAGGAAGCTTTTAATTAAAATATGAGATATAGACTCATAGAACCATTGAATAGTTTGGGTTGGAAGAAACCTTAAGAATCATCTAGTTCTAGTCCCGCTGTCATGGCAGGGAGTCTGTCACTAGACCAGGATATTCAGAGCCCCATGCACTCTGGTCCTGAACACTTCCAGGAACAGGGAGTCCACAACCTCTCTGGGCAACCTTTTCCAGTCCCTCACCATCCTTATATTGAAGCATTTCCTCTTAATATCTAGTCTAAACCTGTCCTTCTTATGCCTGAGGACATTGCCTCTTGTCCTATCATTGCAATCCCTTGTGAAAAGTCTCTCCCTCTTCTTTTAAACCCCCTTTGAAACAGCTTATTAGTTTTTTCCTCCTGTATTTGAAGGACTGATGCAGGTAAATGGGCTGCTTCAAGAACATGACAAAAAAGGCTGATCAGCAGTAGCTCTGATTTTCTTATATTTAGAGGAATACTTCTGGGAACTTTTAAGTGATTTGCAAATAATGATAAAGCAGATTTAAAACAGTTGTGAACAGCTCTACTTCCACAACTTGACATCGAGTAAAAATTAGTCTAGAGAAGTCCTGTGGTGTGTAAAGGGTCTGTTCATGTGATTGCAGACAGAATCTTGCATCCTTAAAAACTAGAATTTACAAATTTTGTCAGCGCATGAAACCTAGAATTTTGTTTCATCATTTTATTCCTTTTTGTTCATGATTTTGACTAACAAAACATGTAATGTGTAAGGAGCTGGAGGTGTTAGTCAGCTTTCAGGACTGGGAACCTACTCAAGGTTTATTTACTATATTTAGTTACATATTCTTTGTTTCTACATGAGTGACAGCACAACATGAAAGTGTTAGTGTCTCTGCCTACTGTTATTATGAAGTTCTTCAGTTCTGGCAGTTCTAAAATTATCTGTAATGATCTTTTGGTGCTTTAAACCTTGTTTTCTCCCTCATGTGGTTAATCCCCTATTTCTGCATTAAAATTTTGGCACCTTTTTGTTGAGAAAATCCTATTTGAATGGGATGATATGCTATTACTGCATAGGTGGAGTAGTAAATGATAATGGAACAGTGTAGTCCATATCAAGGCATGTTAAAGGCACTGAAAGATCATCATCAAACACAAACTCAAACAGTAAATGAGGCCAGCAGTAAGTGGAGCCACCTCATGTATGTAGCAGCACCAAAACAGGTGCTGCACAAAGACAGAACAAAGGGGTCTGTCCCCACCCTTAAAAAAATTATTGTTTCAAGGAAATAGGTTAAAAGAAAATGCCAAAACAGCATTTTCCCCCCATTAATTTAAGTGTTTTGAATGTTCCAGAAGTCAGACAGAATCACAGACCAACGCGTGAAATACTCGAGGGACCAGTTTGTCTCAGGAACCATCACCGTCTGTCAGGACTATCTACTTCCAGCTACTTGACATAAAAAACAATGCAGAACAGATGACTGAAATGGTTGTAAAATATCAAAATTACTACCTAAGGTGTTTTTAATGTTTTTATTTCAAAGGATGTCGTTTCTGTGGGGAGACTACTGAAGTCCTCTTTGAAGCCTGCTCCAGGCTTGTGACAACAGAGGTAATTTTGTTGTAGCTGAGCATTGAAATATATTTGAGTTTTTAAACCATATTTTCCTGCAAGTTTAGGAAGAGTGACAGGAAGAAGAAGCACAGGAACGTCTGGGCTTGCCTCCTCTGTCCCCAGGGAGTTTCAGGCAGTAGGTGGGCTGAGTGATGGACTGCAAAGGAAGCCTTGGGATATTTGGATCCTCCTTGGATTGCCCCGGGCCATTAGGTCCTGGTGAATCGTGGAGAGCTGCATCCAAGCTCTCAGGAGACAGGGAGGCAGCTGTTTCATCTGGCTGCCACCTGCAGAAACCACGCTGCTGCTGCAGGTTCGACACCAACAGTGAAATGGGGGGATTTTCCCCTTGCTGAAGTTCAGAGTGTTCTTCAGGTTCCCGTGGTGAGCATGTGCCACGCTGCCATCAGTGCCAGGCGAGAGATGCCGTGTGTAATTTTAGCAGATAGTTCAGAACTCATTGCGAAATGCAGGCATTTATAAAAGCAATGGTCAGGAGAAGGATGAGACTTGTACCATCACGCTCGTTCCTCAGAAACAGGAATCTGCCCAAACACCACACCAGGGATGAGTCTGGCCAGCTGCTCTTGCTGGGGGAAGAGAAATCCCAAGGGATGCAGAGCACCAGGTGGGACCTGGGGCTGCTGCTTCATGGACCAGGCACCAACCGGAGCCTCCAGATGCTTCAAGCCCTGCCCACCCCTCACCTGCCTCACCCCCTGGGAGGCTGTGTCATCTCCAAAGCCTCAGGGACATGGATGGGACTCCAGGGGATGGCTTGTGGGTCTGTCCACAAAAAATACGGCTTGCTGCAGAGTTCCAGAAGTTATTTTAAAATTAACATTAAATCTGTGGACTAGTTTCAGCTGAACAAGAAAACAAAGAGATTTATATAAGATTGACAAATTTGAATTTTTCAGTTTAAAATAAATGAAAATTAGAAAATTGGAAAAAAAGTAAAAATAAGAACATAAAATAAAAGGTAAGTAAAATATTAGTAAAATGAAGTAAAAAAGTTTTATTTCAAGTAGAACAAGATATCTTAGTTGTACAACACCCCTCCTCCCAGTTATTTCATTTTATTAAGCAATTACACAGGCAAATATATTTGGGATTGATGTGAGACAACTGTGCAAAACATTAAAGTTCAGCTTTTGAATCAAAAAGGATTAAAAAGTCCACAGTCTGCACAGTTCTGTGTGCAACTAACTGTTCTGTAACACAGTTATGTGGAAGGACATAGAGCCAGACAAGAATCCTGCCCCTAAATTATTGTATGCATTTTTGGTAACCACCCAGCTTTTAGCAAAATGACTGAGTTCCCTATGTGCTGTGTCAAATCCTGTTGTATAATGTTACTTAGCCTGATACGTATCAGTCGCAATTACTGTCTGCTTTCAGGTAGATGTTACTATGTCACTTGGAACAATAACAAAGAAAACAAAATCCTCTTCCTCTTTGAGTGAAGATTGCATCTTCCCGGTATGGGAAATGAGTCTATCATGTGCTTCAGGACATTCATCTTTTTTCATTAGGGAGGTATCTTGGGCACGGATTGCCACAATCAGAGAGGCAGTTTTAAATCCATGAACTCTTTCCATGCTTGCTAGTGATATTAAAGAGACCAGACCAATGCCTGTTGCTGAAAACTACTTTACAGATGCAAATACTATAATGAAGCTACTAATGGGTGCTAAAAGTGAGAAGCTGACCTCCTAGTTACTCAGCTGAGACTTATACTACAAGCCAATGGAATAAACACCTGTATTGTTGTGTGTTTTCTGCTTCACATTTTATGCAGCTTGGAGGAGTACAGCTGTTGTGTATATTACTTTTTGAAATGCAACATGTGGTTGGGTTCATACAAGAAACTGGATTTGAGACATCCTTGATGTCTGTGTCAGCTAACTCCACACTGTGGAAGTCCCTGCATAGCTCACAAAGCCTTCCTTGCCAGCTCCTTCTCATCCCTCCTTCCACTTGTATATCCAATTATTTATGTCGTCAGTGGCCCTCTACAGAAGGAGCTGTACTATGATTTTTCACTGCTAAACTGAGTGATTCTGCCTGTAGTCTCTGATCCATGGGATTCCTTGAGATCCCTGGAGTCATCTGGGAAGCTGTGATGGACCAAACCATCTGCTCTATAAATCAGATATTGCCCCTGCAGGCCAGTGAAAAGCCTCTTGAAAAATCAGGATATGGAGTTACCTGACAAAGGAAGTGCAGGTACCTGGATTTTTGAAACCACTGCCTTCTGTTCCTTACTGAGACTCTGCTGCTGGACTTTAAATATGTGTTAATATTTTCCTTCTTATATGCAAGGTAGAAATAAATACTTTCTTGTTGTTATCCCTAAGAAGTTTTTCACCTCAAATTTTCATAGAGGCTTAGGGAAAAGACTCCTCTCTCTGCCAAAAAAGGCTTGGGTAAGTATCTATGAAAGAGTTAACAAGGTCATTTTCCCTGTGATGTTCATTAGCTTTGTATCTGTCACAGCCATAAATTGTGAAAACCACTGCTTAAAATACTTCCATGATTCCTCAGTGTTGCCCACAAGCTCTGTTGCATATGTAATAACACACCACTCAGTACAGAAGAGTAATTCAGGCTGTGGTTTTAAGCTGTCCATCCTTACTGGCAGCATTGCATGTGGGGCAGCCTCTCCAATTGTGTCCTTCCAAGGCAATATCTGTTCATCTTGAGTTTCCACACTTTTCCTTTTAAAAGGACACATTGCAATGATCTCTTTTTCATCAGCTCTCTTTACTGTGTGACTGTTTCATAGGCACAGAAAATTGCTGCAATCCAGCACATGAAATTTATTTTGAAGAGCCATCTGTAAATTAAGAAGTTTTAGAGCACAGCTGAACTGGAGCCTGTTTAAGAACAGAGTCTGTCTCTTCAGAGACAACCTACTAATTGTTTGTACAGTGCCTTGCACACTGAAACTCCTGCTGGAAGCATCTCTAGCACTAAAATCCTGCCTACAGCCATTCTCTGGCATGGACCCCTGTTATTAAACTCTTTTCCATTCTAAAAGAGGGGTGTTTGCATCCAGGCTGCCTGTTTGAAGTAGGCAGTGGGCTCTACTAAATCTTTTTACTTGTCTACAATGTTTTACTTGTCACAGGACAGAAATGTGCCAGGAGTTATTCCGTAATGAAATGGTAGAGATGATGGCTTCTGGTGTCCAGCAATGCTCCATGGGATTGTTTAATTTGCTGGAATAGACACAGGCTTTTTGTCTGTTACCACTAGGAGTTAATATAAATGCAAAATGCTAACAGACAGACCAGTGGTACCCTTTACTTGCCTTGCAATATATTTTACCCCATGAGCATTAAATTGGGCTTGTCAATCAACAAGATTAACTAACTCACAGCCCAGATTATTCATGGGTTTTATTGACAGACTACCCAGTAAAAAGTAGGGTCAGAACATAATGAGTACAAATCAGGTGGTTTTTTTTTCTCCCAACAGCACACTTCAGAGAATCATAGGATGGTTTGGGTTGGAAGGAACCATAAAGATCACCTATGTCCCACCCCACTGCCATGGGCAGGGACATTTTCCTCTAGACCAGGTTGTTCAAAACCCCATCCAGGCTCACCTTGAACACTTCCAGGGATTCCACAAATCACCCCATGGTTGCAAAGTCACAGTCTTTCTTTTTGCTCATTTTATGCTGCCATTTTGGGCCATGTGGAGAGGAGATGTGAGAGCCATCAGCTTGCTTTGGAGACTGCTGATCAGATAATGCCTTGGAGAGGTGGGAGAAGAAGGCCTGAAGCCCCCAAATTGAAGAGAGTCTGGGACCCCCCATTCCTAGGAGTGTACTTGAACCATTAGACTACCATACAAAAAGTGCTGGAGTCTTTTCCTCAGGATGTTTTGGGGGAGTTTTTGGTGTTTTAAATTTTTTTATTTTCTTTCTTCACTACTCTCAGAAGAGGCGTTGATGCTCTGAAGTTTTGCTGCTTGTTTTTTTTCCTTTGGCCTGGATTAAGGTCTCCTCCTCCCCACACTGGAACCATTTCCTACCCAGGAGCTCAAGCAAACTCCTGGCTTAGCATGTAGGAGCCCTGAATTGCCCTCAGGAGGTGTCTGATCTCATTCTTGCTTGTGTTGGGAAGTCTGGGTGTCTGAGCTGTTCTACTAGAGCCAACTACCTACTTCTTAGACATCAGGGGAGATAAGTCAGGCACCTGAAGAGGGATGGTGTAACTCAGAGCCCACTTCAGACTGAACTTTCCACCTATACCTTTTTGTTATACCTGCATTGGAGCACCAGTGGTTTAAACTGGCAGATCTGCTCTGAAAGATTTATTCTGTCCTGGATTCAGATGGATATGAGTGAGCATGGCTGTGGGCAAACCCTGATATCACCACTAAATCACGCTGGTTTCCATGACTTCACACAGGCCATCAGTAAAAGTGCCCTCAGACCTGCAGCCCCCAAACTAACTGACCTGTCAGGCAGTCACTGGGGCCTCAAATTAAATGTAAAGACAGTCCTAAAAATAAGGATCATAAATGTTTCAGCTAATTTATTCTGTAAAGCTAGATTAATAAAAAGCTGCTCCTCTGTTAAAACATCGTCTGCTATGGAGCAGCCCACAAAGAATTACAGCAGGCGATTTTTATCTCTTTCCCACTCCTTCTCATTCCACCAAAAAGAAGGATTCATGTAGGAAAGTGCTGACACATCCTTAATCAAAGCTGTGTGAATTGCTCACATCAGTGTAATTTTATTATTCTGTTGCCTGGATACTTTAATAATAATAATAATAATAATGGTGATGATGATGCAAAATCTTATTAAGTCATTGAAGGATAATACTTTGTTTTTCTACATTTATTTTTTAATTTATTGAGGAAGCCTGTTAACACTAGAAAAAGAGACAGTATATATATATTCTATAAATGGGCAGGGAAATTCATAACGAGATGTATCCCCGTGGTTGGTACATTAAACACCCTGTGGTTCCAAAAAGGATCCAAATGCTATGAGCACCTTGGAAAACATCAAACAGAGACTAGAAGGAAGGGAGTGTGCTACAAGAACATCACTGACTGTTGGGATATGGTGATAGATCAAAATCTAGCCTGCCCCGTGGAAATGGGTTTGGGAGCGTTTTTTGTGCGCTGTTCTCTGGCAAGGCTCAAATTTGGCAATTATTTGTTTAAATAAACAAACACAGAAAAATACCCCTGTTCATGAATGGGACATCCTGTAACTTTGGCTTCAAATGCATCGCCCAAAGTGGTTTTGGATCAGTTGACTCCTAAGGCCTCTTCTTCCCTGTTTCTGTTGTGATAAAACAGCAGTGCTCCTGCTCATGGCCTGTGCAAGATTATAATGTTTAATCTGTTTGTTCACATAAATTGACTTTTGCCTGCATATAAAAAAGCTGTCTGCAACTATTTTTATCTCATTGACACCCAACCTCATAATTACTTCCTAAAGCTGCTACCCAAAGCAGCCTCTTTTACCATGTCACAATCCAAGTGTTTAAAAAACCGATTTAAGACCCAAATTAAATAATCTCAATGTGATATTGCAGAGGTTAACCATTGTTCTCTAGATATTCTCTAGATATGAGCTAGTGTGCGATTAGTGATCATTAATGACCAAACTTCAAAACCATATATGCCAGGTTAAAGTGACTGTTGCTATATTGGGAATTCCATCTTTAAAGTGCTTTGTGATCCCATAGATGGGAGATCATGGGGAGAAACTCTGTAGAAATAAATCACCTCTTATGAGGAGCAGTTTGAATTGGGTCAGAGGAAGAAGCAAAGATGGCTGGACATCAAATTCTACAAGAAGGACAAGCATAGTGGCAGAAATAATCCTAATGGCAAAACCAAGTATTTTACAACTGAAATGGAAACTCTTTGGAAAGACAGAAGATAATCAGAGAGATTTACACGATACTTAACTTTCTATCTGCAAGCAAAGGCTCAAAGAAAATTAAGTCAATTAAAACAAACCAGGGTATCCTCACTACATTTAAATGCTTTCAGTTAATTCAAGAGCAGGAGTATAGGTATGAAATTGAACCATAAAAATTTCAAGTGTGTAGGATTCAAACCCCAAAATCAGAATTCAGAGGGAAAAAAGTTTTCATTTGACTGACAAAAGGAAATTTAATTGTAGAACAAATTGTGACTTTATTGCTGAAGAACTGTTTGGGAGGAAGCTTCAGTGGAACTCTTTGTGAGAAACCAAGATACACTGAAGTAATAAAAAAACTTTGACAGAGACTAATACGAGATCCAGAATTAACCCAACAAGGCTGTTTTGAATTTGCCAGCCTATGAAATTGAGTCCACCATGACTTTTATAGTGAGCAGATGGTGATCTGGTAGCCCTTATCTGATGGAGAAGGTAATATGTGTCTGAATAGTTCAGAGGCAGGAAAACGTGTAAATTTGACTCAGGACAGATTATCCCCAGGCATTCCTCATGGACTTCAATGCAGCAGAACACTCCAGGGGTGTCTACCTGACACAGTGCACTCATTAACTGAATTTACACTGGCCACCAGTACATGAGCTGTGGCATTGCTGAAAAGACTGGCATAACAGGAGGTTGTGGTGAAAAGCAAGTGTTTATCTCTATTGCAGTATATATTTGCATTTCATGTGTAGGAAAAAAAATACTAATCTCTAAATTGCAACACTTTTTAACAGTGGTGTGAAAACAAGTGCTGGGTTAGAAGTATGTTAAACACTTAATTTTCCAAAGCAGGTGTTTTGTTGGAAGAAGCAGGGACTAAAATCCTTTAGGATACACCTAAAGACATGTTCCAGGGGATGCAGAAGCTCTCTACAGGGTACACGTGTCAGGGAATTTACCATAAATCTGGTTCACTCTAAAGCTAAAAGAGGAGATAGATAGATAGATAGATAGATAGATAGATAGATAGATAGATAGATAGATAGATAGATAGATAGATAGATAGATGATAGATAGATTGGTAGATAGATAGATGGATGATGACAGATCAGTCTGTTAAGCAGTAGAAAGAGTAAAAGAACATAAATTGTAGAAAATAAAGCTAAAATCCTTTCCTTGTGTACAGATGTGTAAGACAGGAACATTTGCTATTGCCAACAAAGAGAAATGTGTTTATTTGTATGAGAATATCTTTTACATAATAACAAGGTATTTTTCTGGGTAGATATTCCAGCAGACAGAGTTGGAAGAAAAGAGAACATATTTATGCTTTTGGAAGGCAACACATTTTGAGAACAGTGTTTACATACTGAAATGTTTCACCACTAACCAAAACATAATTTTCTCTGTATATGGAGTGTAAACATTTATTGAGATGACATTCTGATTGGGGGCAGAGGAGTGAGAGTTCACTGACAAAGGCTCTAGGCAGGGAAGAAATTCTGGAGCTGAGAAAGTTAACAAAAAAAAGTGTACTGCACAGTACGAAAAACACATCCTTGGGAGAAATTGAGGGGCAGGTTATAGGGTATAGCCAAGTGGACTACTCCCAATATGACTGTCTCCATGAAGAAGAGGAAGAAAGGCTATATAGAGCTTTACACTTATCTATAGATGCACCTACTCTCCTCAAACCATCAGCCTGAGAGTACTTACTACAGCATTGGCCACAGGGGAAATTTCCACGTGTAGAATTTTGCCTACCTGTAATAGATAAATAAAAACATTCAAACCAAAAGTCCTCTTTAGGTCAGCAGCAGCATACATAATTGGTGTGTAACAAAACAAGTTTACCCAGAACTGGCTCTGTACCAGACAATCTCCCTCCTGCTGCCCCCACCCTGGGGAGGTGTCCTACCTCTGACCCCCTTCTCTCACTCAGTTTGTTCTTGCTCCTCTTAGTCTCTCTCCCTGTGCTGCTCCATCTAATTTTGTGCCAGATACCTCTGGATGCAAATCTTCCAGCATTTATTTTATTTATTATAATATCTCTGAGGTATATGGGTAAATTGCACAAGAGATTAAACTGCACTGGGGATTAAAAAGGATGCAGCCCTGAGTTACTGCCATAATGCCCGTGAAAAACAGAAATCTGGGGAACTTCCAAAAGAGAATTTCACATCCTTGTCAGATCAGTATTGTCAAAACTGGAGGCTACTGGCTGACAAAAATAATAATGAGTTTTCAAAGCTTCTATAAATTTAAAACTTATTTTGAAATTAGTAATCCTGGAGAGAGAAAAGGACTAGAACACTTTCTTTTCTCCACCTGAAGATTTCTTTCCTCTTTTAATTCTATTATTTTTTCTCTTTTTTTTTTAATTTTTTCTTTCTTGTCCTCTTTCCTCGTTGCTTCCTTTGTTCCTTTGTTTCCTTTGTTTTCTTTGCCTTCTTTCCAAAGCTCAGGCTGAATTTTGAATACTAACCCAAAGGGATTTTTTTTTATTTTCTGAATACTGTCTCCAGAATATTTGCTGACTAGTCTCTAGAACATTTTGCTGACTACAGTCAGACTTAGGCACCATGTGTGTCAACATTATTTTAAAAGGACCTTGTCTGTTTTCAGGAGAAGAGTAGGCTGGAATTGTTGTATCTATAGTTTGGGCTGAGGGCCTATAGTAAATATGTAGGTGATTAGCATACAGTGGCCAGGATAAATATGCTCAGGCATTTGAGAAATATGGTGGAATCACAATATGCCATCTGCACACACCATAAGAGATCCTGACAACATCACTCCTTGAGCCATTCTGTCTTGTGGTTGCACTGTGCAGCTCACAGACATGAGTTGTCCAGAACTTAATATGTTTTCTGACTCTTTGAGCATCCTATTTTTATTTGTTTCCTCCTGGAAGAAGTTCCTTTTTAATTTCTCATGGTTCTCCTCAAGATTTACTGTCAGTATTTTCCCTACTCTTTCTACTGTTTTCTCACAAATCCTGTTCATGTGGAACAAAGTAAATCTTTAGGTAGAAAAAAAAAAAAAGCAACAGTATCTGCAGGGAATATCTTGAAACTGGACAAATGTCCTTCTGCTCCAAAGTCTTCTGTGTGCACTGGTCTTTGCTTATCACCATGTCCTTGTCTACACCAGCCTACATCTCTGGGACTCTTGCTTGCCATTGCCCTGGGTTTCCCCAGCTTTTTATTTGCAGTATTTATATAACCCCATTATTATATATAATTACATCTTATTAATGATTAGTCTGCTAAGTGTTAACGTTTACCATCCCAGGAGGAAGGAGCTCTTAAAAATGTACCTTTCATCTACCTAAAATTAATCTGACATATATGTACTACACCTCAGAAAAAGCTGACTGCATTGAAGTTATCTTATGCAACTCCATCCTGCAATCTGCATGACACTTCATGACTCTACAAATATTACCTTGAGCTGACACTCCTCTTTGTCCTGCTCAGTGTAGGATCTCCTACCTAGAACTTGGTGTTGGGTGAGAATTGGTGGATGATTGGCTGCTGGTCAGTTTATAAAAAAGATGAAGATATCGAGGTAGTTGGACACTACAGCTCAAGTGAGGGAAAATGGTAGAAAAAGTAAACAGTTCACAATCTAGTGATGAATTTGTGTTCTCTAGCCATTTGCAACATTTTTTGCACTGCAGATCTGTAGCCAGTCAATAATACATTCTCATGAATTCAGCATTTCACTATTGACCCCACCAAACAGGATCAAATCCCACTAAAGCATTAACATGTTAATACAATGGATTGTTGATTATCACCGATGCACCTGCAGATGGAAGTGCTTTACTGTCAGTGTTAAGGACAAGACTCTAAGTATATGGCTCAAAGTGAACACTCTCGTAGGACACTGACTGCTGTGAGAAGTATTAGCTGGAGGAAGAGCAAGTTTCAAGAAATGAGAGGTCTACTCTGCACTGTAGCCTTGGGGGACAGAAAGATTTTTAAGCCTACTTGTTCTGAAATCCTTTTGTCTCTGAACGCTTTGTTCCTAGTACTAAATAAACAATAGTTTGCATAAATAGGTTTCTGATCACTGCCTACACCACTGATCACAACTTGCTTCAGGGGGAAACTGTGGCTGCTGGAACTGAGTCACATCTCGGGGCCAAGCACACCTGGTAACCAGGATTTTGTGGTCTGTGACGGGCTCAGCTTTTGAGCAAGAGGAGCAGCAGTGACTCAAAGACTGATGGTTGAAGCAGTGCAGAACAGGGAGGGATGTGGGAAAAAGGAAGGCTGCCCCCAGACTGTCATGTCCAGAGAGGTCTTTGGCTGTGCTTCACTGGTGGTGCTGATTGTACTATGAGCTGAGGGAAAACGATGAGTGCAGTTGTTCATGACGCTGCTCATGTAGATGTTTAAAATGTTGGCATTAAATATAATAGTTACTAATTAATAATATGCATTTATACAGCACCATAAATGTCCATGGCACTTTACAGATAACAATATTTCTAACTGTTGGGAATGTTAAGTAATGTTGGAACACAGCCAAACGATATAAGCAGATAAGGTCTATTGCTTATATCTGTAATTTGGTGAGTTCTTTTGATTTGCCTTCTAGATGGAAAACACTAAAGGGCAGTGCTTGCTTACTTCCTATTTCTGGGACCTTTAAATGACCCAAGTAAATGCATATAAATACTCTAGGGATATTGTTTTAAAGCAATCATGGATGATTTTGTGTTTGCCTAATTCTGAGTATCACTACAATCCTTGTGCACAGTGGGAAAAGTACCAGTGGGAAAAGTGCTTACCTCTTGTGATGATGTGATTTTGAATGAAAAGTAAAAATATCTGTCTCCTGTGGTGCTACGGGCAAATAAGCTCATTTATGCAACAGATCTATCCAGAGGAAAACAAATTTTGGTGAGAGGAAAGCTAACACTTAAAACACCACTGAGCTAGAACGATAGTCCATACTGAACAAAACACTGTATTAGCCAGGAGGTGTAACTTTCTACTACTGTCTATAGCCCCTGGCACAAAGGAATGCATTTTTGGCAAGAACAGCAGCTAGCTCTGGCTTAATGACCCTAGACTACCTGGGGCATAGGAGTGAAGCAGGCTTAATTAGGCAGCAGGTCTAGGGAAGTTGGGAGATATGACACTGCACACAGATGATGCTTTTCTGAGCTCTTGGAGACATGTTACGAGAAAAATACAGGTCCTTTGCCAAGCCCAAAGGGGAGAGGACTTAGCACAGGGGTGGAGACTTGGTCTCCCCACAGGTGGCAGAGATTCAGGAGCACATGGCATCTGTGCAAATCCCATATCAGACACACACACTCAAATCACAGGGAGACAGGTGAGCTGGTTATTCCTGCCCAGCCTCTTGCATTTCAGGGGGCAGAGGACCTGCTGAATACAACATAGAGAACACCTTGAATTGTCTTCTTCATCCCTCCTACAGAAAAACTGGTAAGAGTGTGATGACTTGGTAAGCTTCTGGAGAAGACTTTCATGGTGATCAGTACTGTCCCTGAAGCAAAAGGAAGCTGGGAAGTCTTGGCTCTCCAGTTGCAGCTATAAAGAAGAGAACTTTGATCCTTCTCCTTGGCTGGACTGCAGAACAGCATTGCACCATCATTTCTGATGGTTCATGAACTCTGTGGTGAGGTTTCTCTCTCTTGTTCCCACCTATTTTAACCTCTATGTTAGCCTCTTTTTCTGTTTTCTCTAGGCTGTTCCTTTCGCACAGCTTCTCCTTATATTGTTTATTTTGAAAGCAGAATGAAGTGTGCTCTTGGTGCTCATGATTTTCAGGGCAGATGACCCCATACACATGGAAAACTGGCCAGGAAATACAATGAGCTCCAAAGCTAACTAAATGCTAGCAGAGAAAATCAGTGAGGGTGCTTCTCCAAGCTTGACCAGGATTAGAGGCTGCTGCACCATAGGAAAGCACTTTTCTCCTTTCGAAGGCCACGTTCACTCTGGTTAGCAGATTGGATGGACTTTGACAGACAATGTGATGAGACCTACTCTTGCTGAATTTGGAACCATGTTCCCATATGAAATATGAGCAACAGCATAGACAAACAATCAGTTTCTCACATTTCTTTAAAACTTAAATCTCTGCCTTGCAGACATCTAAAATGTTTGACTGGTTTTTCTTCCATTCTGGTTTTATGCTGACCATGAACCTCATGAGAAAACTTGCTCCTGTGCATTCCAGTGGTTTAAGTAAGCAACTATTTTTTTTTAAGTCTTCTGAGGTCAGAGGAAGAATTCCAAGTCTTTTGAGGTTCTACCTCCAAAAGGCAATTTTTAAAGAGAAGAAAATTCGTATTTGAATTTTCAGATTCTGCTTCAGTAAGTCTCCAAGTTCAAGGCCCAGGCCCACATTAAGGGTTTTAAATACCTTTCTTGACTAAAAAGGAATTATGCAAAGATATTACTTCCTCACCTTCCAGATCTGGGCTCTGTAGGTGTTCACACTGATGACTGTTTACTTTATTAGATACAAATAAAGTGGTTTTTGTTTACTGCGTTTTCCTTCTTGTATTCCTGCTGCTCTTGACATACCTCTAGGGGAACATGCTGGATTTCACTCCTCATCTCATCAGCTGGATCAGCAATTGAGTTTGTACATTTGTCCTGCAGAGCACACCTTCTCATGCTGGCTGTGGCAGCCCTGTGCTGTGGTGCAGCTGCACAGTGCATTTCTGCCTGCTGAAGGATGTACACAACCCCCAGGCAAAGGGGCGAAGAGAAAACCATAAGATCCAAGGAATGATGTGGATGGATGTTTAACCTCAAGGGTTAATACAGTTATCTGGTACAGGTCTCTCTTTAGTTCTTTCATTTATACTGCATTAAGGGTGTAATGCAATTTGAAATAGCACCTCTGTAGCTTTGACAGGTACAATGAGCCATGGATCACTCCTGAAAACCTAATATGCCTGGGAAAATAAATGGCATAAACTGTAAACAAAATATGTTCAATGATGCATTGATAAGAAAAAACTGGTATTGCAGCTTTCTGGGAAATAGGTATCATTCCCAGTAGTAATATTTTGCATATTTTAGTCAGGACTGGGAACCACAGAAGATACAGAGCTTTCCTGTCAGGACTTGATTGTAGAATTTGTACATAGTGAAGCGTGCCAAACCCTACCCTTATTAACTGTTTGACTATTCCTACAGGCCCGTACATATAATCTATGTGGTTGCAAAACAGGAACAATTGCAGGACAAAGAACATACTGTTAAATTAAAGAGTTTCATAGTTATTGCCTGCAGTATGTAGGGGGAAAAATGTAGCAGGAGATTGCGAAGGCATGTATATAAAGCTGAAAGAAAAGAGAATGCCGAGTTCAAGGAACTTACCAAGTTCCTGTTACTGAGAAAGTAAATGAACAGCTGCTTTAACCTACTTCCTAACTGAACTATATTGTGTTTACCTTATTAGTTGGTAGTATGCTTTGATTTAGAACAAAATACCCATTGAAGAAATGTTTGACATAGTTTGACGTTGTACCTGTTTGCTCACCCCAAGTCCCAGTGTTTGAATGATCTTTCACTCCAGCCTGATGGTCAAAGAGATTCATGAATCTCATTTTGTGCCTGCTCGTGCATGGGCACCTCTAGCTGTGCAGAAAACAGTAACCTAATTCTGTTTCCTGGACGCTTGCTATTTAGGCAAGAATACTGTCTGATCAAACACTCCATTGCCTCCATATCTGTGATGGCACACAGTTACAGGTAATTTTTATCGCATTTGTAGCAGGTTTTTTCCATATTACTTTCTACCATTTCTGTAATGCTTTGTCTGCCTGCTTGGTTTTGGCATTAAGCAAGAAGATGATTTAGCAAGTAGGAACGAGCTTACCTCCTACTGCTGTGCTGGGAAATATTTCAGCCCTCTCCCAGCCCTATGGCAGAGTCAAAATTCCTGTTTCTCTCAGTTCTCAGCTCCTTCTAAATTTGTACTGCAGTGGAATTTGGGCATTAACCACCTCTGCTGACTCTGGTGGCTCCTAGGGATTGTGATCCACTGTGCAGCTCTTAGAAAAATAGAAATCCAAAAGGCTGGCACTGGACTCCCAAAAGCAGAACTCCAACATCAATAAGGATAATGCTAGTAAATGTGAGTTTCATGAATGACCCATAAAATCTACGTTTGATGTCAAGTTCAAACTACAGTTCTTAAAAATTTGGGCTACACATCTAAGAGGAGAAAGCCATGTTCTCATTCCATTTAATACACATTATTATTCCTACTTTGCACATAGTTTATGATCTTTATCTTAAAACACTCTACTCCTGATGTCACCAAGAAGGATTAAATCTGACCAGGTTCTGCCACTGTAACTTGGCCCTTGTGTCTTCAAGTAAAACAGTGCAGCTTGCACCACCAGTTTGTTATGAGGCATTTTCAGAAGTCTTTGATCACCACTGATCTATTCTACATTTAGTTGCATCAGTGACATAAAGATGAAAGTGTTCTGGTCTCATTGCTGTTCTTTCAAGCTGTCTGAACTCTCACTAGCTGTGCACAGCAATTATAGTTTGGCCTTCATTTAGTGGCACCTTTGTTTGGCTGCTGATAGGCATAAACTTTATCTGCTGTGGAGGTTTGCACTAGTGGAAGAACTGGCCTGATGCACTGGCAAACACTTCAGTGGCCAACAGGAAGCACGGTCCAAACTAGAAACTTCATTATCCACTGACTCTGGTGGATAGTGGTGAAAAAGGCTCCTTTTTTTTTGCTTTTTTTCACTGTTGATATTTTCTCTGAAATGATCCTATATTGCCAAAATAGGTACCTGAGATTCTGCCAAAACATTGAACTTAGAGAAGTTTGAGAGATTATGTATTTGGATAACACTGTTGTACGTGGGTGTTGAGTTCCTAGTAGGTTCCAGCTGACTTACAAAGAATCTCAAGAATGGAAAACCTGATCTCCTGTGTGGCAACAGGAAATTTCATTTAAGGACACTTCATGTGACCTTAGCATTGTGGGAAGGAGAGAGAATAATAACTAATATAGAAATTATAATTTTGTGTCACATGATTTGATTGAGGTAAGAAATTAGAGTAGCTTGAGATCTTGAAGGCCCATATTTTCTATTTATTGAATTCTTATGATCTCTAGAGAAAATGGAAATGTGAAAGAAATCTCCATACCACTGGATAGGCCAAAGCCCCATTTTAGATATTCAGAATTAGTAGCAAAACGGAAGTCAATAAAAATACTTTACTTCCAGAGAAATGAAGCAGCACAGACTCATGATGGTTGTATTTTGGTAAACATCTAAATATACTGCCAAATGAGAACTGTTTTTAAAATAGAAAAGATGACAAAAAAAAAAAAAAAAAAAAAGAGAACTTTAAAAGACTCAGGTTTTCTCAAGAAATTCGACAGAAATGAAACAACTGCCGACGTCTTGAAAAGGAATTTGATGGATTGAGCAACCCAATCCAGATTTGCTACCAGTGCTGCTTTGAACAAGGGACTAATGGACCTCTAGAAGTCTCTCCTAACCTCAATTTTCTATGAATTTATTAACCAACCCTGTGAGAAGAGGGCACTAATACAAAACATCAGGGATTGCTCTTGACACACGTTGCCAAATTTTTCATTAGTGACCTTTACATAAACAGGAAGAACATGTAAATTAAATTAGCTGTTGACACAAAGCTGAGAGGCATCATCAATACAGCAGAGAATCGGAATATGGAAGGCAAGGAAGAATTTTGATGAGTGAGCTAATAGAAATGGATGTGTGTAACTGCATGAGGTGCGAGGTCATGTGCTTAGTGAATAATCACAACAATTTCCATTATAAACTGTGTTTGCATCTATTGAAAAGGACAGAGAACAAAATACTGTGCACTAGTCAATCATGGGCTAATTAGGTGAAATTGTTGTGATGTGGCTGTAAAATGAGAAAATGCCACGTAGCAGATAAGGCATTTTGAGTAGTGATAAGGAGGAACTGATACTATTGTTCTTAATTTAAAAAACCACAAATGCACAAACAAAAATCCTGCCCCAAAACTGAAGCAACAGCAAAACACAAAACAAACCAGAGTGAGAACAACAAAAACCTCAAAAAGGAACTTTTCAAGAAAAGACAATTTTTGTCATGAAAACAAATGGCCATCAGCTGCCAACAGGTAGAAATTCAGATTGACAAAGGCATACCTAACTTTGAGACTCCAGGATAGTGTGTCATTAGGAGCAGCAAGAGCTGTGGATGAGAGCATAATCTGTGCCAATGTCAGCTCCTAGCTCATCCTTCTTTGTGGAGTAATTCTACTCTTTCTGCTCCCTCCCATCCTTATTGTTGTTATGTGCTCCTTTGTGATATTCCAGAATCTTACAGGTGATATTGATATCAATGAGTCAAGCCTGCTAATAGTTGCTGAAAAATGGCTTAGTAATTGTCTGCCTTTTACTCACAGCTATCAGAGTAAATTTAAAAGGGTTGCATGAGGTCACTGTCACTAGAGAGCTCAAAACCAAAGCTAGTCCACTTCTCCAGCCACTAGACTGCATGTCTTCCCTCAAGAATGGGTATGCCTGCCCACGGTTAATGGAAGTATGTCAGACTTTGCCTGCAGCAGTTTGCTATCTGAAATAATTACATGTCATAAAAGTGTGAGCTATCCTTTCCCCAGATCCTTATTTTTCTGTAGTGCATTTGATAGTGTCTCTATGAATTATATATGCTATAGCACATCAAGGCCACATCCTGAAAAAACAGGATATAGGGATCCTGGTTGAATACAAAGAAGTAAAAAGTGAAATATTTTATTTGCAGTTAATTAATAAATTCATCTATTTGTTGGAATCAAACTAATAGCAAAAAAAGTAGGCTGCATTAATTTAACATCTATTAATTACCAAAGAATATGGGTTTGTCCTAACTGCAGTTATGAAATTTGAACACATTCGAGCACAGATATACAGTGTGGTCAGATTGGCCACTGCAGTGAAGAGCTATTGGCCAGAAAAGTCTCTGACCCAAAGTTTCAGGGATCAATCCAAGAAATCTCAGGCAAAGTGGCCAAAATTCTGATTTTCCAGGCTCACAGTCCATGAGAAGATTCAGGGGTCAACAACTTTTATGGTAGCCTAAAAAAATCACATAGAACCAAGCCTTCCGGGTTTGACCATTTCCTCATGCACAGAATTTTTTCTCAATTTAATTTAAAAGAAATGAAGATCAGAATGTATGTTCTACGTCAGAATGCGAGTCAGTAATATCCCTATCCTTGAACCTACTGTTCCTCAATATGTGTTTTCAAAATTTGGATTTTAATTTTTGTCAAGGCTGGCTTATTCAGTCCCAGTTCTCACATTTCACCTTCTGTCATGCAGACTGTATCATAAACTAAGATCTATTTCAAATTTAAGTTCTGATCTATTATTAGTATTATTATGTATATTGGAATGCACTGATGAATTCACCATTAATATAGTATGAATCAGATTAATTAAGATGACTGCTCACAGATCAGAATTAAAGGTTGATTGTTGGGGACACAGAGTAATGGAACCCAAGGAATGCTGTATAACCAAATGGTACAGCCCTGTGAAATCCTTTTATTGTTGCCCAGATAAAGGAATTTTGTATTCCTTTACTTTCTGTATTCCAATTTACTTTCTTCTACAAAATACCTGAAGTACTCAGCATTTCAGACTCAGCCCACATGTCACAGTTTACCTATGGTGCAGTGATCTGGGCATTTACAAAAAAAGAGAGAGAGTCCAACTGGCCTCTCCTGTTTCAAAAACTCAAAATGTTGCTTGTGTGACAATTTCGAGACATTAACCAGGATGACCAGTCTTAAGGAATGTGACGAAACACAATTGCTTCAGTCACTTGACTATTCTCCTGATTACTGAACAGAGGGGTTTTCCTAATTTGCAGAATATAACCACCACTTTTGGGCAGTTTTATTCTGCAAATTCCAAGTTTTCTGCATTTACTTCACCTCCTAGCGTGACTACAACCTTTGGTAATATCATAAATCAAACTAAATAGGATTCCCCACAGCTTGGATGCAAAAGTGTACGAAACACAGCATGATTTCCTTCGTATTAAAATATTCTCTAAGCTCCATCTTTAGGAAATATCTACTGGAGTCTGTTGTAGAACAATGAAAGCAAGTCCTGGCTATGTTTCTAACTAGCAGGGCATGAATCAGCTGTGATTCAGAAGATGTCTGACAGTGTTAGCATGGTGCTGAGTCCAAACTTACCTTGGGCTTGGCCAGACACAACTGCAGCTACCTGGTGGTATTGGACAGTGGATATATAATTACACTGAACCTATTGCGTCAGATTCTTCCCTCATTTACACCAGTCCAGCTTCTTGGAGGTCAGTAGCTTTGAAGTGGTAAAAGAAATATTTGGCTGAGTTCCTCAGTTTTATGCAAATGTCCTATGTAACATCAAAAAAGGAAATTTAGAGAGGAGGTGGAATAGCATTTAGAAATCAAGACCAGAAAATGTCTGCCTGCTGTTGAAACAGGCAAACTACAGCAGCTGTAGTTTAGCTATCGAGGGAAGTTTTCCCTAAAAGGTATTTCAGAATCGGATGTTCAAGGAAACCCTCCCAACTTTCCTGTATTTACTTACCAAGAACTGAATGCAGAAGTTTCAGTGCTTGAACAAACTGCTACAATTTGAATAAGGGATAAAATCCATGTTCAAACTGCTTTACCGTGGATATCAAATGTAATTATGATAATGGCAGCAGTTACCCAATCCATCAGGGTGACTCATGCCGCCTAAGCTGGGCACCTAGGATTCCCCAAATGGACAGTGGGCAATTTAGGTGCTCAGCAGAGGAGCCTATTGCTCTTCACTGCCAATACAGGGAGTTTACTGAGCACTTATAGGTGTGATTAATTTCTGAAAGACACTGAGTGGACATCTGGCTAGGTTCTGGGAAACAGCAGGCAAAGTTATATGCCTGGACAGGTTCTGGAGTCTGGTCTTTAACATCCTTATGCATATAGGAGTCAGAATAGCAAATGCTGTTTTGATGCTGTCAGTATTAGGCACAGTCTGAGCACATCTAATAAATCCAGCCTCTCTGAGGTAGCATGTCAGAGCCTCATTGTCTGCCTTGGAGCTGCAACAATTTGGATGCTTAGTAAAGCAAACCTGACTGTTCCTCGTAGGAGAAATGGTTGAGCACAACTCTGAGCACAAGAGGCTGAATATATGTTTCACTACCTTCAATATTGCACAGTCCTGAATACTGGAACAGGCCATAATTTTGGACATAGAGGCAGTCTCCACAGATGTCCTACATTCATTCTAATCTCTGCACCTCCTTGGTGAGAAGTGACTCAGAGGATGTAAGCAAGGCAGAGAGCAGGAAGTTGTTGACAGATGTCAGTGGGAAAAGAAAGTACAAGAACTTGGGTGCAAAGGAGGTGATGAGTGTGGCTCTGAGCACCCAAATTCTACCAAAGACAGATGTGGCCCAAATTTTCTGGCAAGGAGTGGTGGTACATTGCTACACCCCGTGATGCGAGCCCGTGGGCACTGCAACACGTGCGCTACCAGAGGTAAGGGAACTGGTGCTGGACTTGCAGTGACCCTGCACAGAGGTCAAGGCTGGGACCTTCCCCTGCCTGCCCACATACTGGGTGGTTTCACCTGACGTTGAACATTACCAAAAAGGAACCCCCGCAGTGCAGGGTGTGAGCAATTAGCCAAACTGTTTCTCCTAAAATTGGATTTCATTGTACAGGTCTTTTTCATTCCTTCAGAGTTCATGCTTGAGATTTAATATGGCAATTATCGATCCCTTTAGTATGCTATGGAAAAGGAGGCTCTAATCCTCAGAAGTGGATTTGCTCTGATGACACATAAACAAAGCCCTGGAGGGAGGAAGGTAAAACATAAAGAGGTGTTGACAAGCTGAACACCACTTGGTTATGCAAACACAGATGTGGTAAAGGGCAAAGAGCAATAATTTTGCAGAAGTTGAAAGTGTGGGAACGCTGGCGGTTGCTCTTTAATGATTATAATACAAAGGAATGCTGGCAACTTCTCTCACTGACTTTACACTATCAAACTGAGTCAATGATGAGTAATAAGATATACTATTGGAAGTATCCTTTAATGTACCAGCTCTTTATATACCAGCTCCTCATATAAAAATGTAAGGCTTTTTATGAAATATTATGGTGGTCCTAATACCACCAGAGAGAACTCTTGTTTGCAGATGCAGTGGATCACTGTTTTCAGATCACACCCATTGGCTGCTGCCTTATTTGCTTATGAGAGAGGTGGGATTGGGAAAGTAAAATGGGAAAGAGGTAGAGATCTTACTGGTAAGCTTGTCAAAAGTGTGATTTATGTAGATTTCCAGCCATGGTTGCCTGGTTTAACCCATCTGTCTTTCATCTTCTAAAAGTTAAGCTCTTTGAAAGGGCATTTCCAAGCTGACATCCACAGTTGTGCCTGTGTTTGTGTTTTGCAGGAAAAAAGGGAACACTTTTAATATTTTCCCCTCTAAACTTGTGTGTTTGTGTGTCCCCAGCACTTGTGTGATTGTACAGGTCTTGTACTCACAAGCCAAAGTGGTTGTTTGCCACGCAAAAGATAAAAGATTTCTGCAGCCACTCAAACACGTTCCTCATCTATTGATTTCTACCTCTGCAGTCAGATCAGAGCCTGGCATTTGCTGCAGACCCCATCAGATTTGCACAACCTATTTTTATGGCTCTTGACCTTACATGCTCCAAAGTGCTGATGAGCTAAATACACGTCCTGAACACAGGAATATCGTTAGAAGAGTGCATGTGAGTACACATGGCAGAAATAACACAGGGAAAGAGTTTGAGGGAACACTTGCTGTCCTTTTATGACCTATTCAACAGAAAGAGTAGATAAGAGTTTTTGCTATTGAATTTTCCTTCCACCCTGGGTCAGACTGCTAGGATGGTGAAGCTGGTTAGTTTAAAAAAGCTAGAGAAATTGTAGTCAGATTTGCCTCTTCAGACATTTAAGAGAAAAGGATTTCTCTTCCCATTTTTCTGTGAATATTCCCAAGTTGGAGCTCAGTAATTCAAGCCAGGACATGCAAGGTGCAGGTTCCTTGAGGTATGCTCACAACTACTTGTCTGTCAGCAAGAGAAAATCGTTGCATTGCTACCTCCACCTAGCAGAGAACTGGCACCCAAATAAGGAGGCTTCCATGCTGCTCGCTCTCCAGCTTTTTCTTTGGATGTGGCCCGGAGCTCATCCTCTCTGCTTTGCCCTGTAGTGTGCAGGGACATCTAGTGGCTGAGCAATCCTGAACAGTTTGGGATCATGAATTACGTAAGGAAGTAGGGATCCCTCATCTCACAATGAATTTAGCATGTCCTGAGAGTTGACATCCATGGGAAATAGATGGTCACTACTTTGGTTCAGGCCTGACATTGTTAATGCCGAACAAAGTGTGATATTTTATTAAATTCAGACCAGGTTAATCTGAGTGTTTCCTTCTTAGTTGGCCAGGCCTTTGAGCAAGGTCCATCAAACCTCTTATCTGTAGACCAAGCATACCACTTCACAAAAGGTGGAGATAGTTTTTGGTAGCACTTTCACTGCCTTGGGTTTCACTCTTTCATTTCTCACAGGCTCTTACACAAAGGATTAATCTAGGAGTGACTTCAAATATACCCTATCCCATGGACTACTCCTTTCCCTGCTGCTTTGATGGATGTTATTCCTGTTGTATTCTAGGCTCAGAGCCCTCACTGGGGCCCTTGAGAAGTCCTGAGGAATTGTGTCTCCTAATGCTCTGCTGCCTGCTCTGCTCAGTCCTGCCAGGCTCTTCCTCTTGGCTCCTGCTCTCCTGCACTCTAGACCTTGGCTGAAGTCCATGCCTGAGTGTGTGCTATCCAGCGAAGAAGGAAAGGGAGATTAGCCTCAAATCTACACTGTGGTGCCTGCACAGGTGCACACAAATGGCAAATAAAGTTGACATTTCTCAAAAATCCCTGCCCAAAATTGTTCCAGTTCGAATAGTGATGAAAACAGGGAATGGTGGAGGTTCTGAGACCTTGTCTTGTATTGGTGTGGTTTTTGCAAAAGCAGCAAGGGAAAGCCCAGTGGTAAGTGTCCTTCCTGCTTATTTCTTTCATGCATTGCAGGACTGATCCCCACTTCCTAAAAGAATTCTTAATGTGATTCATTTCAAAGAGCAGTGGGTCTCTGTGACAACCATAGGGAAGAGTTGAGCCAAAGCTTTAATGGCAATAATTTGAATTTTCTCATGAAGATCCAGGTAAAAGGATCTTCATCAGGCCATGGGTCTGTATAATGCATATTTTTGAGATACAGCAGCTCAGCTAAAAATCATGAACTTCTAGAATTTCTTTGTGAAACCCTCACAAAAGCTTTGTCAGCATCTGCTTGCCCCTTTTTTGGGCTGGTTCTTAAGGTTTTACCCATAACATTCTTCAGTAACAGATGCCAAGACATCTCCTGAGATATTTTTTGAATAGGAACTTCCATCTGGCACTGCATCCTTAGAAGCTGTGACTTGGCTTCTTTGTCTGCAGGGTGGTTAATCCTAATGAGGCAAGCACAGCAATTTGCTGAGCAGAGATATATGCTTATCAGATCCTATTACTGAGCTGATTCTCTTCTATAATTATTTATTCTGACTTCAGTAGATGAAGCAATGTGAAAACACTTAAACCCAGGGCTTTCATCAAGAAGACACAATCTCACATTCCTGTGAACAACTGAAAGCTGCCTATATGGAAGTGGCTAACTATACTGGTATAGCTGTCCCAGTATACTCTGCCAGTCAACTTCCCATTCTCTTCTTATCTCAAGATAAATGTCCTGATTTAAATTATGTTGAGATGAGCTCCATAGAAAAGAAGTATTTTTTTACAAGGACAGCAGTGTCCACAGAGGGAGAATTTTATTGGCATAGCTAAACTAGTATAATTATACTGGCATAATTATGCTGGTAATTTTCCCTGTGTATACAAGCTATGAGTCTCAAATTGTGCTTCACTGGCAGAAGAGCCTCCTTTGTTGGAGAGATTCTTTAGATCTGAATCAGGTCATTAATAAGTGCTTCAGCACTCAAGTCAATGCCTCACATTTTATAATGAGTTTTACTCTTTGCCTCCCAAAGAATCCCAGCGCTTGTAACAGACTCTACATGAGGGAAAGCCAGCACAGGGGAGAAGTGTAGCAGTTACCTCCCATCAACATCATCAGTGGTTACAAGGCCTTGTGGAGAGAGAGCTTACACACCATGAAATAGCAGCAGACTGCCATATGTGTGGCTTTATTTCTCTGTCTTTCTATTTTTTCTGTTTTATATTTCCGTTGCCTGTTTTTCTCCCTGCTAATGAGATTTCTGTTCAAAGGGGGACTCCGTGTATGACTTGTAATGCATATGAAAACAAGAGCTGTGCATGATGGTTTATGAGAAGACATGAAAGCTCATCAAGTAACCATGTGAAATGGCTTAAGTGATTTGAACAGAAATATCTTCAATGGCAATGAGTCATCAGGACCAAGATGGGCTGCCTCACGTGAAACATAACCATGTCAAGTGGATGAGCCTGTAATCAGCCCCAGCTTTTGCTAAATATAGCCAGATATACTTATCAGTTGAACTGGAAGTATGCAGAACAGCAAAATAAATGGCTTAAACAACCATTAGACAATAGAAAGCTAAACAAATATGGTAATTATATTTTCCATAAATAGCAAAATAAACTCACCAATCAGTGGGTTTTCTTTATTAGTAATTATTGCAGAATTAAATGAATAAGAAATTATGATAGGTTTTACAGAATTACAGAGAAACTGATTGGAGCTAATTGGGATCAGCCTCCCTCTTACACAGGACTACTGCCAACACCTGCTGTCAGCTGTGGCTTTGTCTAGGCAAGTTGTGAAAATCCCATGGATGGTGATTTTGCAGCATCTCTGGGCACCTCCTCCACTGTTACCCTCCTAGTAAAGCTTTTCCTCATGTCCAAACAGAACCCCCCCAGAGCCACATCTTGTGACCATCACTCATTATTCACTTCATTGTCCCCCCTTCATCAGATAAAACAGCTTCTTGCATGTTATGTCATCTATCTTTTGGACCATTTTGGTACCTCTCTGCTGGGTCTGCATATCTCTTTTAACTTGGGAATGGGAGCATCCACAGTGGGACACAGTAGTCCAGGTGTGCAGAGGTGGATTGCAATTTGATTTGCTAGACACACTACTCCTAATGCTGCTGAGGATGTGGTTTGTCTTATTTACACAGAGAACTTTGTGTTGGCTCCGATTCAGGCCAGTGTCCACTTGTCCTTTTCACCAGGCTTCTCCCCAGCAGTGTTTGGATGCCAGGGGTTGGCCCATCCAAGTGCAGAACATCACACTTCATTGATATTCACATTTTTTGTTATCCCTGTCTTCATGTTTATCAAGGACCAGCTTGTGTGAGGCTCTGCTTTTCAGTGTGTCAACCACTCCTAATTTCCTAGCACCTTCAAAATTGCTGAGGATTCATTCTATTTTATTATTCAGGTCATTGGTACTGTTTGTTACTGGCCAACAGCTGGCTGATGGTTACCAGTTGAGACATTAATTGGTAGCCTTTGAGATCAACAGTTCAGGCAGCTTTCATGACATCTGGTGGACTATAAATCCTCAGCTTCCAGATGAGAGGGCTGTGGAGATGAGTTAGAAGTCTTAGTGAAAGCAAGTATACTTTATCCAATACGCATTTGTCATCAAAACAAGAAGACATTTCATCCCCAGAGGCAGTCAGGTCAACCAGGATGGATTTGTCCTTGGCAAACCCACACTAAAAGTTGCACTTGGGACTTGTATCAACAAGACCACACTTATTTTGCAGTATAAGAGAAAACAGTGTGTCCACTAGGTGAAATTACTGTTGGCCACTCTTCCCAGCAACTGATTCTGACCCTAGAGCCCAGGCCCAGAGCCTTCACTGTGCCTCTTGAGAAGAGCCAAGGACAAGGTCTCCTGGTGCACTTTGCCCTCTATGCTTAGTCCTCTCAGGTTTCTCCTCTTGACTTTTGCTCTACTGCACTCTTGACCTTGGCTTACATCCACATGGAGTGTGTGCTTATGTATCCAAACAGATCAGGAAAAGAGTTTAAATTTGTGATTAGACTCAAATCCACACTACAGTGCCTGCATAATTGCACCCACAGAGGGCAAATGAACCTGACATTTCTCCCACGTCTTTGCCAGGTGTGCTCCCAGTTGAGGTTTTGAAGTCTAAGCCCACCAGGCAAACAACTTTGGAGCTTGTTTTGGTTGCAATTTGTTTCTGTCCTGGCTGTTCAGAGGTTTAGCAGTGCTTAATCTTAGATTCCCAGCTGAGCAAGCCATGATCCACAGGCAGGATCTCTGTCTTCTTCTGCCATTAGGATCTACTAGAACATTATACATTGTAAGGACTGTGCATTTCTTTCAAACTCAAAAAAAATGTGTATGTAATACAGGATTATTAGATTCAAGTACAAATTGATCTTCAATTCATAGATTCACCTGTGTTATATATAATAATAATAGTAACACATCTCTGTGCCCTGAAATTCTTTTTCTCTTGTTTTTCCAAGATAACCCATGTGGCTAAATGGAATCCCCAGTGCTTTAGGTTTTACAGCCACACAGTCCCCACTATTCTTAATTCATAAATTCCAGCATTCTTTTCTCAAGGAATTCCTTTCTGAAGGATATCAAAATTCTTTGTGACTCTTCATTCTACTGCTTTGTCTTTCAAGTCACTCCATACATGGAGCAGATGAAAAAATGGATTTAAAAAATATCTCTACTTAGTAAGTGACAACTTCACCTTATTTTTCCAATCTGCACTGGATGAGGAAAATGGATTGCATTTAAGGGTTACCTACCAGGGAGACATAAAGACTTTTAATTTAGTCAGTAAAATGTCTTCCAAAGTTTATTTTCTTTTTGCTGTGATGAGGAAAGCCATTGCGCATAGCAAAATGCTTTTTTTGCTCTCTTCATTCAGCCTGTTAAATTTGGCTTTCTCTAGTGCTTCTTGTGATGCAAAAGGCTAAACAGTCTTCTCAGATCAGGTCCAAAATGCAATTCCCACTGGGTTCTAAAGCTACAGGAGGTGTGGCAGTACTTTAGTTAATCCGCCCGCCACTACCTGAACCAAGCTTGCAGCAGCTGTACTTATTAATGAAATGAGACTGTGTGAAAGGCACAGCAATTGATCTTTTCCAGGGCTAGGAACAGTGCTAGAGCATTATAAGTGTCTGTAATGAAGAGAGAATAGTTCCACTACCAGAACTAACTCCAGTAAAGGAGACACCCGTTCTTCCATAATATTTAACAATAGTTTATGGTTCATGTGCTGGATCTCTTTAAGGCTTGATCATGTCCTCACAAAAGCCAGTGTTGTGCCTTTCTTCCTTGTGAGGGTTCCTCACATCATTTTCACGACTTGCCAAGCTGTTCTGTTCATCCCAGAGCTGCCCTGGGTTTGCACTTTTTGGACACATTGTGTTGGTTATAGAAGCAGCCAGAAGGGATGCCCTGAGCCAGGCTGTGCTGGGGAGCACCAGGGCACTTCCCCAGCTCATGGGCAGGAGACCAGCCACACATCATTGTGTGGACCAACTTAGCCCTATTTTAAAACAATCCTGCTAATTTTTTCTCAGGAAATCTTTTTAAGGAGAGCATTTTTAATTCAGATTTGGTCAGCTGATCTTATAAACAAAAATGCTTCAACTTTGTCCATTTGTCACCATCTGCTCCTGTAGCCATGATCAAAAAGAGAAAGAAACAAAAAAAATAGAAAGTTAAGAAGAAACTCCCTCAGAAGCTCAGAAGTTTGTGTGACCTCTTAGCCATACACCAATATGCTTTCAAAATGCACAAAATTGAGCATGTTCTCATACACGTGTGTGTGTACAACATTTTTACTGAGTATTAAACAAGGGAAAAGAAAAATACACCTGAGGTGAAGCTGCTGCCTGTGTTTATCAAACAGTACAAATCTCGTTATCTAGAGGTTTAAATGTTTGTTTCAAGTAACCAAAGAACAACCAATTTCAACAGCCACAGATTGCATTTGAGCTCTCTTTCTTCCTGTAGATCCAAGCTGACCTATCTCCTTTTCTGTTGATGTTTGCAGGCAACTATCAAAAAAGATTAAACAGACTAATACCGTCAGAGCAGGGTAGCTGCACAGAATTTCTCTTGTCAGCTTAACAGAATGTGTTGACGGTGAATTTGCTTTGTAATGCTACAAGTTCACTCGATATTTCTATCCAGGATAATGATGTCCTGCCAGATCCATTGTGCTGGAGGAAAAAGTGTCCTTTGCCCTTCCAACGCTTGTGATGGAACAGGACTTAGGCAAAAAATAATTAGCTAATATTTGTCTAGGGGCTTATCTGCACAGAGAAGCCAGGCAAAAGGGACCTTGTATTTCTAGGAAAAAATTGTCTGAGAATTAAAGAAGGATTCAAGGCCAGAATTGAACAAAATGTTCTCAATTCTTTAAAAAATAAGAAGTCATGGGAATCTGTTGATTTTGATAAAAGCAAAATGCTACACAAGTGAAAAGAATAATTTCTATTTTTTCATTTTACTTCAGTACCTCCAAAACAGTTCCTCAGTTCCTTCAATGTCAGAGTGTTAAACTTGAGGTTATAATTTATTTAATAATGCTTACACATTTTTGTTAACATAAACAAATAACTGCATAGAACCATATATTATACTTCAGATAGGTACGTTCATTTATGTATATATTTAAATATATATATTTATATACATATTATATATATATATATATATACATATTAGCCTTATACATGTTATAAATGAGAAGTTTAGTGGCTTTTGTGGCCCTGTAGCCCTCCCATGTCCAGAAGTGTCCCCAGCATGTCAGATAGAAGCTACAGCATCCTGGAATGGCCAGAGAGAGACTGCTACTACCAGAAAAATTATTTCATCTTATCGACTGCTTCTGGCCCATTCCCAAGGAAAGTACATGCCAATCAGGAAACCAAAATGGGGGTGGATTCTTCCAGTAGGTTCCCTAGCCCTTTTCTGCCTTAGCATTCACAGTCTGAAAGCATGAAAAGGTGAAGATAAGAGGGATGAGGTGACTCAGTGGGGATGGCAGATCAGTCTGGGCTAAAGCCCAGGTCTCTGGTGATCTATATTCCCTCTTAGTGATGCAGTGCTGGCTTTAACTGCACCTGCAGACTGTAAAACCCAAAGCCTGCAGTACAGGTGGGCTACTGGTAAGGAACTGCAATGCATGTCCATAATTATTTCCTTTAGATATGGTGTTAATGACCATTGCCCAATGAGCTCTAGACAATTCTGGATTTTGGAGAGGAAATTTTGCAACATCAAGCCTGAGGCTTCTTAACTAAACTTGATTCTCATTTGGTTTATTCCTCAAGAGAGACTTGCAGGCCTTATCCTGCAAAAGTGGGAATTCAGGCTGACTTTAAGATGAAAATAGACAATATATCATCACCTTGGAAGCAACTGACTGAGGTTAGCCGATATTCTCACTATGAGATTGATTAGGTTAATAGTTATCCCCTGTACTTCGCTTCTTTTTGAAGTGGCAAGGAAGGCCCCCAACAGATTTTGAAGAAGATCATGGCAGTAACAACTCACTGAGAACTTAGCATGTTTCATGAATACCTTGCTCTAGATTTTAATATCTATTTTCCCTAGATAGAACACAGTAATCCTTCAGGCTGTGCCAACTAGTATTATGCCCCCTAATTTTTAACTTATTCATCTTAAATAAAGTTTGAGATCAATGAAATTATTTTTAGAATAATTCTAATATGCCATTTTTCAAAATGTAGAATTCAAGTTTGATGCATTTTCAGAGCCATAATCAGAGTGATTTCATTTGCAAATCACTAAGGAGACTGAGAGCTCGAGGTATTTAATTTATCCAAATGATCCTGAGAAGTTCATCTTCACCGGTTGTGTACTTTTTATTTTATTTTCAAATCTACTCCTGAATTTTCAGCAAACTCTGCAAGGATTTGGCTTCTGCAGTCAACTTTAATCGCTTCAGTGTGGCCAAACCACTGAAAATGGTCAATAGCTATTGCATACAGTAAGGGGATCTAAAACTTGTCTCCAGTTTTGTGGATCTATAACTCAGAAAGAACGTAACTGAAATCTACAGTCCTAGCAGTAAAAGGAAACTATACAAATTCTGAATCTAATACAGATTCAGAATTTCATTTTTGCTATTATGACTTAATATTTTCTTGTTGAAGTAGGAAAGCCTTATTGTACTGAGCAATTCCATGTTGTCTCACTGTAAATATTTCCAATACAAAGTCCATTTTAACTACCATTATTAATCCCCTTCACAACCAGCAGGGAAATATGATATTAGGGGGTAATTCAGATAAATGTCTAAAAAAGATGTATCACCCACTCTGTAATTGCCCATTTTCCCCCAATGTTTATAAAAGGATCTTAGGGAACTCACTCAGATGTAGACAGATTATGGATGGCTCACTTCAGGTGAGAGAAGTTACATTTCTTTTTAGAAGAAACCAGTTCTGCTCTTTCCCTTGCCTACTGGAAAGAAGAATAAGATAGCTATTTCTCCTCTACATTATAGCATCTGGAGTTAACAGAAAAGAACCTTTGGGTTGAGCATGTAGAGAAGATGGAAGAAAGAAACAAAGAGGCAGGAAAATTTAGGTATGCCATGATATGTTGAGGTCTTTTCTTCTGCCTACCTGATTTTTGTTGAGCAACATGGAGTCCTGTTGCTTTGGCAAGCAAACAGAGGTGAAACCCAGCCAGAGAATAAAGTTTGCTGTGTTATAATTGTGCAAACTAAGATGGTTGGACACATCCAAAAGGGAGTATGATATTTCAGCATTAAATTGTAAATGTTTTGTTGGTGTTTTTTTTGTTTGTTTTTGGTTTTTGGGGTTTTTTTTACAAGATATATTGACAATTCAAAAATTTTAATCTTTATTTTGTATAGCCACAAGTATCAGAACTTTGAGGTTTCACAAAAAATGGAAGACTGTTCATCTCCACTTCTTGTGCAAGGTGACTTTATTAGGATTTCAGACATGTCACAGCTGAGGAATAACTTTTTACTTCTGTAGATGAACGTGTATAGGAAGAGAATATTATTGGTGTACTCCTACTGCAAGCAAAACAATTTGAACATATTATCTTCAGCTGTAGTTGCTTCTTAAATTGCTTTTGTCACCTATAACGTCAATGTAGAAGGAGATTTTACAGAAAACAGTAAGAAAAGGGGGCAATAAAATGATACTGAAAGCAAAGAGGAAGAGGAAATACATCCAGGTGGTTTTGTATTGGAGGTGAAGCATTGTAAACAATTGTAGTTGAGCAAACTAGACAACAAAAGGGATCAGGGAATAGAAGAGAACAGATTGTTAGCTCCCACCATGAAGTGATGGAATGGAAGCACAATTCAGTAAGATGATAAGAATCAAAGCAATACTTCAGTGAGGCATTGCCTTAGATAATGTTGGAGCTCTACAAAGATCAGCTGCCTCCTACCTCCCACTTTTAATACTCAAATCTAAAATTCAGATCCTCAGGGCAGCTGCACTGTTACCAACCAAACCTGGAAGTGTCTACAGCCTCCAGGTACCTAATCTGAGGTTTTGCTATGAAAACCCAAGGAGCTGTTTGAATAGAGATTTGAAGAAGGGCATCCTAAGAACCTCATAAGCCAGGGATTTCTTTGCCTGATCCCCAGAAAACTCTCAAAGTGTTTCCTGCAGATCTCTCTTGACAGTCACAATCTGGTGATCATTCTCAGCACACGGTTAAGCCTCACCTAATGTGACTTTAGAGTGGCTTTAGTTGCTCACATTCTTCTTTATACTAAATACCTGGATGTGAATGGGATCTGGAAAGTGAATTCTCATTTCCCTTTCCCTAATTCACTGACCTAAACTGTGACCCAGAGAGCCATACCTTTTCTCATCTTATTTATCTCCTTTCTTTCTCTCCTCCTTCCAATGAACAAATGACTTTAATTACTTTCCTTTCCAACTGTGTATGTGGAATAACCAGCTTTTCCCTGGGGGCATTTATGTGATGTGGGAAAGGCAAAGGCAAGTGCTATCAGAGAGGTGCAGTGGTGGGAAGGTGGGATGGATAAGAAGCATCCCAGTTTCTAGGGAAGGGAATGCTTTTCCTGAGTGGTTTAATGGAATACTGAGCAGCCTGAGTTGACTGTTTTTGTTTTTAAAGGATTGTGTTTATTTGGGCAATACACGTTTGGCTTCCAAGGACAAACAGAGCATTGGAGATGGTGAACACTCTGTGTGCACACGGCCTTTTCTAATGGGCTGTGGCGGAGTGATCTGGCAGTTTTGCCACTTTGAGGGCTCTTTGCTCTCTAGGTCACTGGCACAAAGAGTATTTTTGATGTCAACATAGAACAAAGTTCCCTGTGATCAGCTGCCTGTTTACTGCAAATTCACCTATGGCTAAAGCCTGTTTGGAAGTAGAAGAAACTCCAGTACAGCAGGACAGTGAACTCTCTGGAGCAATAGTCTATAACAAGCCTTCTCCCAGGCAGAAACAATGGGCTTGTCCACATAAAATTCTCTTTCTGCCAGACTCCTAGGCACCCTGACTGCTGGATCCCCAAATTTCTTCTTCAAGGGGAAGACTATTTAGACTTCATTTTTATTAAGCAAACAAACACTGTCTTCCTCAGAAATATCTGCAAATCTGGCATGGCTTTTCACACAACTCTGCACTGTTAACTAATTTGTGTTTCACTTATGCACACATTAAATATTAAAAAAATCAAGAAATAAACAACTTGCCTTCTCTCTTGAGAGTGTCTCCTGTTGGTTAAGCTTTCCACTGTTGAACTTTCACTGCTTGTGCTCTGTTTGAGGAAGCAGCTGACCAAGTGCAGCTCTTTCAGTGCCTCACAGCAGCACATTTTATGTAATTTTCACATTATTTTACTGGCTCTTCTCTTTATTCTCCATAAGCTTTTTTTAAATATTTTTTTTTTAAAGTGGACATCAAAGATAGATAGGGTATTCTGGCAAAATCCTTTTCATACTCCACTGCTCATGCGATAAATTTTCTTCTTTCTTTTTTTGTTAATCTGTGAACTGCTCCTTCTTATGATGATACAATTTCAAACTCTTACAGTCAAATGCTGATTTGGATTCTGTTTTCCATAGTTCAGAAATTTTCTTTCTCTTCATTGCAGCAGAAATTTTATCCATAAGAACCAGCCAAAGTATTTTTAGCAAACAATTAATTACATTAGTTTCATTCTATCTCTATTTGTTGTGCATTTTTCTGCAACTCTGGAACTGTTTGTTGCATATATTATGCATGACTATTTCAATCCATTTGCTGTGCACAGGCTACTTGTTCCAACTGTGTCTCTGACTGTTCAGTTCTCTCGTTCAACCCACCTGGCATTTTTAAATGAAAAATAGACCTTGTCATGGGACTGTGTACTGAATCAGACAAACCTCTGCTCTGATCTGCTCTAATAATTCTTTTATTTGTGCATATTTATATGCCAGAAGAAGGAAAAAAAAAAGTCAGAAGTAAAAGTTGTGATATTAGCTTGTTCTAAGGAATCTACAACAGTTAAAGAAAACATGTTGATAATTTTCAGTGTCCAAATGGAACACTTCTTTCTGTCACTTGCAATACATTTTTTCACTTCAAAACTGCAGCAAATGAAAATTAACTGATTTTTAAGGGAAATCAATAATTACAGAAATTTTGAAGATTTTTGGGTTTTGTCATGCTTTAGAGCAGGTATATACCTCACAATTCCAGCTCCATTCCAGGGACATGACTGATTTTTGTGGTCTTAGTGCTTTGTTTGTATGGCCAAACTATAACAGTAATTTCACAAATACAAGCCGCACCGTTTTGACCAAAATTTTGCTCCCACACCGGAAATGCGGCTTATACTCAGGAGTGGCCAATATGTGAATAATTTTCTGACATTTTCAACCTCGGGAGTGCAAACCGAGTCAGTGCAAACTGCACAGTCAAGCACCTGCCAGTAAAACCCTGCATTTACGCGATTGTTACAAATTGCTTACTCTGTTGTGCGGCGGGTGGAGCTGCTCTGTGCAGGCAGCACAGGGGGTGGGGAAGGCGGGGAAGCTCCCTCCTGCTGGCCCCGCGGCTCGGGGGGAGGCAGGGGGCTCTGCGCTGCTGGCCCCGTGGCTCGGGGGGCTCCCGTCCCCGCGTGCCACCGCTGCAGGAGCGGGGTGGCTCCATCCCCGCCTCCCACCGCCGCTGCAGGTGCCGGCGGGCTCTGTGCCCCCCCTGTCACCGCGGGGCAGCGCCAGGCCGGGACGAACAAACCCAGCGGTGGCGGCGGCCGGCCCCGAGCGGCCCTGCCGAGCGGCAGCACTGAGCTGGGCCACCCAGCCCTGTTGGCAGCCCCGAGCCCTCATGGCCCGAGCCGAGCCAGTAAACCCCGCCCTGCCGTGGTTCTCTTACTATTTGGCAACTTTGTTGCACGCGGGTCCTCCCTGCGAACGACAGAGCGGCTTATACGCAGGTCGGCTTATTTATGGACAAAGAATGAAATGTTTGCCAACACCCGGCGATGCGGCTTATACTCAGTGCGGCTTGTATTCGTGAAATTACTGTACATGCAGTAGATGAGAAACACAATTCATCATTAGTTTTTATATCATAATAAACTTGATATCCTATGGACATAAGAAAATATTCCTGAGAACTTTCATAGAAAACATGAAAAGTATGAAGATTTAGTAACTTTCAATGTTTTTCTGAAAGTGGAAATAAATAAATTGAATAAATAATTTTTTTAAAAAGCATTTTCCAGTTCTAGTGTGTTTGTTTATATTAGGGAAAATCTTAAGGCCACTGCCAGAGGTGTAAGCATTTTTTTACAGGTAAAATGCTGCTTTCAAGGTATCATTATCAACACCTGGGCCTGTCTCCTGCTGTCTGGCCTTGGGCAGATCACATAAGCTGTGCTGCTCACAATCTTTGTGTAGACACTGGGTTAAGACATTTCTATCTTCTACTGTTTTTCTCTTTTGCTGTATTACTCTACTCCCCTCTGTGAGAAGGAAAGCTCAGATTTATCTTACCTATCTTTCAGCAATTCAGGTGTCTGCACTATTTATGTACAGCCAAAGCAGAGAGTCAGCTCCAGAGGGCAAGTGGCTGACAAATGTCTGAAGCGCCCTACATAGTGTCCCATTGTTTATAGGAGAAGTATCAAGTGATTTTGCTCCTAAATTAGATTTCTCAGGTAAATGTCTCAAGTTAGGTCAGCTGAATCCAGGCTGGACTCTCTTCCATTTATAAACACAACTTATCACAGAGGGTCCTGATACAGGGGCTGCAAGTAAAATATGAATACTGACAAAACAGTAGTAATGCTTTCTCCAGCAAATGACAAAGCTGGTGACAAAAGTTCTTAGATGTTTTTCCCTTTTTTAATAGCATTTGAAAAAGACAACAGTACAGGTTCTTTTACTATCAGGACCTAATCTTTAAATTACATCAAAGTTACTTAAGCAAAGCCTAAAATGTCAATTTGACTGGAATCAAAGTCAAATAGACTCAGCCAAAAGGTTATATTCCACTTGTGTTTCTAAAACGCTCTGTTCTCGGCACAGGAAAGGAAAATTATCGGGAAGGCTTCCCCAGGTGACAACAGTTTGTCAACTCTTTCCTGCCCTTTTTGGGACCGTGAGTCTTATCTTTTACAAATGAGGCTTTCAAAGTTCAAAGAACTGCTCTTCAAAATTCTGTGAAGTCAGGTCACCTTATCAGCACTCTCCTGTTTGAGCCACTCTTACATGGTTCACTGTAAAGGCTGAACATGCAGGTTCACAGCACTTGATTTATTTCTCTGTCCCTGCCTGCCCTGGGCTTGCAGGACCGTACAATGAAAGAGGATGATGGCAGAGCTCTTTTCCAGAAAATGTGCTTTTGAAAGTGTCCCTGTTAGGAAAATATTCTCTTGCAAATATTTACTCCACTTTTGACCAAAAACAAGGTTCCAAGCGTGCAGGCTGAACTGGCCAGAGGACACCCTGAGTTATCAGCATGTGTGTATTTCTGGGAGACAGGACACTGCAATGATTTACTTCTGATTTCTGGCAAAGTGGGCACATTTTTGCTCCAGTTTTGGGCTTGAGAACTCAGTTTCTTTCCTTGTCTTAAGAAATTGGTGATTTTCCTTTCTGTTTGCATTAGATCAGGGCAGTTTGTTCTTGCACTGTGGAAAACAAGCACAGCTCCAGTCTCATCCCAGACTGTTACCCAGTGGTGATGACAAACCATGTTGGATCATCAGCTGTGGCAGAGACCTCCCCAACCTGCAGGCATTTACATCTTTGAGGTCACAAGTCCCACAGCTATATGTGAACATACATAAGAACATAAGAAAAACATATACATACATAAGAAATCTTAGCAAGGCAAAGGATGTTTGAGTTCTTGTTTCAGTTTGGCCAGGTATCAAAGAGTTTAAGAAAATGCAAATGAAGGAAATCCATAACCAAACCTAAGCCCCAGGCTCCTGAAATCTTTGAGCTGAAGTTCTCAATCTTCACATAAAGGCTTGGATGTTTCCTATCTAAAATCAAATTGCTTCTATAAAAACCCTCCCATCCCACCTGCCTGGACAAGGTCCACAGAGCAGAAATTCATTCTGTCCTACACAAAATTACTGTCCTGTTATTTTCCATGTACACACCAACTTGCACCTAAATTGTCTGCCATAATAGCCAGGTCATTTCCCCTTGCTATTTTCAACGTCTGTGTGTCAATACATGGAGGCACTCATGATGCAGGTGAGTAGAAGACAGAAGAGAGTGTCACTGAAATGGAATTCCCCAGAGCAGGGTTCAGTCCCAACCTTTATAATAAATTGATCTACTGGTCATGGCTAAGTATCACTGTCTGGGTCCTGGAGTCCAATACTTAGGGAATACCAATAGTCTTCTAACCCTTTGTCCGACATTTTTGTTCATGTTTTAAGTTTTGAGGGTTAAAGATTGACTTGGTGAAATGGCATTTGTATAGGAGAAATCAAAGTCTAAGTATTTTAGTGACAGAAAGATGATCTGTCAAAGCTGTTTGGATGTTTGCTCAATCCCTCTTAATTATTTTCTTCTGAGGTAATACAAGAGTAAGCGGGTGCAATTTTATGGGATCTGCTGTCCTTAAAAAATGGTTGCTTTATGTGCAAATTGACATAATTTCAGTGCCTACCTATCTCTGGTTTTCTCTCAAACTAGATATTACAGTACTGTTTTTGTGTATTAAAAGAATTCTGTTTACTGGAAACCTATGGTACTGTTTTCCAGAAAGAAACCACTTTTAAACAAAAATGATATATGAGAAAGAACTTGACCTCTGCACAAATACCCTTGTCTCCATCTAGCTTCGATAAAGCTGGTGGAAAGCTTCTAAGGAGAGCTGAGTTGGATGCTCTTGTGTGTAAACCAAGATATATGGCCTCATAACTTTTTTCAGCATGTCTTATTTATTCAGTGAATTCCATTGTCTCTTTCCACAGGGACCCTTGCAATCTCCTCTGTCAATAATTCCAGTCATCAAATCCCAATGGCCAAATTGCCACAACCATAATTGTCACCTTCTTTTTGCTTTCCTGTGCTTCCTCACCTGCCAGCATCAATATATTTAAGACATAGCCTATAAAAATAACCAGGCAGCATACAGAGAATAACCAAGCACTCCTTCTGCTTCTCTTGTTTTCACTTCTGTTCTCTCTTTTTTATCTGACTTTGCAACATAAAACCCTAGTGATGAATTATAGAATAGTTTGGATTGGAAGGAGCCTCAAACCTCCAGCCATGGGCAGGGACAGTTTTCATTATCTCAGGCTGCTCAAAGCCCCATCCAACCTGGCCTTGAACACTTCTGGAGATGAGGCATCCACAACTTCTCTGAGGAATCTGTGCCAATGTCTCTCAACCCCAATAGCAAAGAATTTCTTCCTTGTATCTAACCCTACCCTCTCCAAGTTTAAAGCCATTACCTCTTGTTCCATCACTACATGCCCTTCTATAACAAGTCCCTCTCCAGATGTCTTGTAAGACTCCTTTAGGTACTCGAAGGCTTCTCTCTGGTGCATTCTTTTCTCCAGGCTGAAAGTTCCCAACACTCTCAGCACTCTCCTGTCTCTATAGGAGAGCTGCTCCAGCCCTCTGACCATCTTCGTGACCCTCCTCTTGACTTCCTCCAGCAGTTCCAACATCCCTCTTATGTTGGGGGCTCCAGAGATGGATGCAGTACTTCAGGTGAGTTCTCATGAAACCTCTCTCGACCTGCTGGCCACAATTCTTTTGTTTGCTTTCTCGGCTGCAAGTGCACATTGTCAGATCATCTTGAACTTCTTGTCAACCAGCACCCCCAATTCCTTCCCCTCACGGCTGCTCTTGGCTCACTGTCCATCCTGCCAGTATTAGAAGCTAGGTGTTGTTCCACTGAAGCAGAATCCAGCAAAGACTGTCAGTCTTTCAGGCAAGGAATTCCTTTTTTTGTTGAAGTGTCCAGCATATTTTGAAGGAAGAGTTTAGCATAATGACTATTGATATTGTTACCACACAGGGGAAGACAAATTGTTATCTGTGTCTTGCAGTTATTTTTTTCCACATTGCAAACAAGAGCAAGGAATGTGAGCGTACATTGTGTGGTACAATAACTGCACAATCAATTACCTGCTCCTTGCTTTTCAAATGAGAGGCAATTGTTGCACACCCACTTCTTTATGTCTGATTGCTCAATTCATTTACTTAATCCATTTAGGCAGAAGAGTCCTTGATGGTTCCAGCTATCCAGCTTTCTATGCTAGAGCTGTGAGCAGTCAATTACTTCCATCAGTCCATAAAGCAGAAATGCATGCATGCATGCAGCCTTCCAACCCTACTTATACGGGTAGTGCAAGCCATTTGCTATAGGATACAACTCCAACCAGAACATTCTGATCTCTTTCCAAAACCATACTTCCTTCCAGGGATCTGAAAGTTGTTTTTCTTACCTATAGTAAGAGCAGAGAGGTACAGAAACCAAGGTGAAATGAGTTAAATGTGCCATGCAAAGGTGTATGGAGCAGCTTAGATGAGGTAGCTGTTTATGGGAGCATCCCAACTTTTAGGCTGAGTCACAGAATATCCTGAATTGGAAGGGACCCACAAGGATCACCCAGTTGAACTCATGGTACTGCATAAGCCAAGCCCAAGAATCACACTGTGTGATTTAGATTATTGTCCAAATGCTTCTTGAGCTCTGTCAGACTTGGTGCTGTGGCCACTTCCCTGGGGAGCCTGTTCTAGCTCCCAATGACCCGACTGCTGAAGAACATTTTCCTAATATCCAACCTAAACCTCTTCTGACACAACTTCAGGCCACTTCCTTGGGTCCTGTCACTGTTCACCAGAGAGGAGATCAGCGCCTTTCCCTCTGCTTCCCCTCATGAAGAAGATGTGGACCACAATAAAATTTCCTCTCAGTCTCCTCTTGGAAGAGCAAGAGGAGCTAAACTGCATTGGAATGATCCCTGAAGGGCTTTCCATCCCCTGAGTCACATTACCTAGCCAAATCTGACTGCACTAGGGCCTGGGATGAGGTAGAAATTTGCCACTCCTGAATTAAAGGATGTGGAAAGTTTTTCTGAGACCTATGGCAAAACTTTCTGGAGAAGTTGAAGAATGGCTGGTCCCAAGCTAAAGAACCACTGTTAACAGGTTTTCCATTTCTAAGGTCACTCCAGAGCTCTGGATGAGGACGACCATGAAAGCTCCCTTGTGTGCCAGCAATGCAGTGAGTGCATTGGGTCCATGCTGAGGGGCTGCAGTGGGGCTGCAGGGCTGGGGAGAGGCTGAGATGCCCTAAGCTGGACACAGCCAGCTCCAGCTGCTCCAGCAGCCCTCCACTGGGCACAGCTGAGCCCCTCAGCCAGGCTGGGAGCACTGGGGAAAAACAGGTTCCACAAAGGGCCAAAGTGGGAGAGAGGGAGGGAGGAGCAGCAACACCAGGACCCTGAGGAGGGCTGGAGGAGAAGGAGGGCTGGAGGGGCTGCAGACTGAGCAAAGACCCACCCCTGCAGCCCAGGGGATGTTCCCTGAAGGAGCTGAGGCTGTGGAGACAGAGTCTGGCAGGAGCTGCTGTCCCTGCTGCTGCAGCCTGGGGAAGGCCCATGCCAGGGCAGGGAGACCCTCAGCCAAGGTTAATCCACTGCAGAAGGAAAGTGGTGGAAAGCCTGGATAGAGGGTTTATCCCGAATGCCAATTGTGTCATTACATCAAAACTGGCTTGCATCAGCTGCAAGGCAGTGTCATAACAGGTCCTGACACTGCTCTTGCTGACGAGGAAACCCTGGCAGAATCTCCTGCAAGTTTTCTTTTCTGCAGTCTGGCTGTACACATGGCAGGTTGGGCAGTGGGTGCTAAATTTATCCCATCCCATCATAATCACATAACTGAAGCACTTCCTTTAAGCACCTAGACTGACTTGATTTGGGGCTTGGTGATCCCAGTGTACAGGGAATTTAGGTACCTACAGAGGGCAAGTCATCATAGCTGTGAGCTATCCTGCCCTTTGGAAATGCCTGCCTGTCTCCACTGATTATAGAGGACCTACAACCTAGGTAGGACTGACTCTGGGCAACTTCTTGAAAACAGGAATGGAAGGCCAAAGGCCATTTGGGATTTACTTCCAACAAAGGGGACCCTATGTACATCCCTTTATAGCCTTGACTGATTTATAACAACTTAGCCCCAGCAGATAAAACAGATAAAAGACTGTATGAAGACTGGAATATTAAAGATAAAAAGAATTGGAAAGTGTCAGCATTTCCAAAGAATTTCTGGCTGGCTGGTGGGAAGAAGTTCTACAGTAGCAACTGTGTATTGCAGACATTCATTGCATGAAACTTTACCATTTCTGCAAGAGATTTGGCACAACAGCATCACAGCCCTCAGACATTGTGACAAGGTAATACCTCCCACTTTGAAGAGAAAAGCCTCAGCTCCTTTGTGATGCTTTTTGGAGATTAATGCTTCAGAATTTCTGTAGCAGTGGGAGACCAATATCCCATGGCAATTCTTTACTTGATCAGCCCAATCTCTTTAAGTGTGTGTACTTGATAATCTTTTTTGATTTGAGTTGGTTGCTAACAGCCCATGGCTGTGTGGAGAACACCTTACAATTATCCACCACCTTTCATCTGGAAGCCTTAGGGCTTTGCACATATTAATATTATATTAATAATTAATTGTGTTAATAGTAATGCCTCTTCCTTTATCAATGTGGGAATTGAGATTCAGAAAGGCTACTGAGTTTTTAACCAAGGATATCTAAAGTTGGGTCCTGTTTAGATGAAGGGAATCAGTGTTGTGGTAATTACTGCATAATTGTGTTGCTGGAGACACCCAGTGAAGACAGACAGCTCCAGGACTAAACAAAGGAGTTGTTTTACTGGACTAATATAACTAATGTCAAAAAACCACAGGTTTCTGCCTACTTTTCCCATATGAGTATGTGCCTAAATAGTCAGAGGTTGAGATCATTCACATGCTCCAGTGAAGCTGATAAGACAGAGCAAATTCCATAGTCATAAGCCTAACTGGGGGCTAAGAGAGCCCTGTATTAAAGTGGCTGCTAATGATAGTAAAGCACCGATTACTGACACACAATTATCCTTGGATCAGTGAGGATCCCCTGCAGTGGTGACTTCTGCCTACCTCCCTGCAATTCTGCTAGGAGTTCCAGCACAGGGACCTGAGGAAGAGGGGAATGCTGGACTTTCAGTTTATTGTTCCAAGGACAAAAGCCCTTAGGCATCTGTGAGGCAAGCTTAGCAACAAAGCATTAAGCATGCATCTAAGCACCCTTTGAATAGGCAGTCATGAATAGAAGTGTAATTTGAGGGTAAGGGGGAGAGGGTGAGGTTCCAAGTACAAACCACTGCCAAGGGCATTGCAGAAAAACCCTCAAATAAGCAAGCCAGGCTGGTCTCTTCAGCTGAGCCAAAAGGGTGTTGGTGAGAGAGAAAGTCCTGGTCATACTGCTTGATGCAATAGAACCTAGAGAATGTGAAGTGTTCCTGAAGTGCTATGTATTTATTTTTATTCCTACCCACTCATTATTGTATCTGACACCAGTTCAAACAGACATTGTGGCATGTCTTTGTGCTGTGTGTCCCTTTAAGAATTTCTCTGTGCATACCCCATAATCTTCCCCTTCCCAAGCAGTCCTGTGGTGTGTGTGGCTAAGCAGCACATGATTGTAATAGGTTAAAGAGAGTAATTAACAGAGACCACATCAGAGCTCTTGCAAAACATACAATGTGTTTATTCAGCATCGTGTCGGCTAATTCCTAATGAAAGGGCACTGCACAGCAGAGTGCAGGACCCCAGTGGTCAGAAATAGTTCCACTTAAATGTTATTTACCTATAAAGAGCTCAGTTCTAATTAGGGGCGTGGGAGCCAGCAAGGGTGAAATCAAATTCTTGTCCCAACCATATCCTCCATGCTACTGCCTAAAAAAAGTCTTTGAATAGATACACAAATGCTCAGTTGCTTTTGATTTGTATGCTTTTCCGCTCCTCTAAACTTCCTGCTTTTGCCTGGAAGTAGGACAGAATGAAAGATCATGACAAGATTTGGCTCTGTGGTATTTGTAGAAACCTCGTGCACACACACAAAATTAAAAATTGCCTGATCTCACAAGGTGCTGTAGAGCACTGAGAGTTAAACAAACTTTGTTTCCTTGTGCTAGGCTGGAGGCAGGAAAAGATAAAACCTTCTTTGTTTTGCACAATATATTAGCAGTCTATTTATGGTACTTAAAAGGATGTTGCATCTTACGGAATCTCACCATTAAATTTTTTTTTTCATAAATATTTATTCCCCCAGCATCCCAGTAAATGAGACGAATGTTATTATCTCCTATCAGAAACAGGAACAGAGATTCATAAAAATGTTAAAATACTTACAAGATGCAGACAACCTTAAAGGCACCCTGGTGGTCTTGAAAATTAGGTTTAGCTGGCTGCAGGCTTTGACTCCCAAGAGCAGCATATTTACATGGGGACAAGTAAATAGTTTTAGTATCTGACTGGCCCCTTGCTCCTCTACTGGACACGCACACACAGACCACTGACAGGACAGGTCTGGGGAACACATTCCAGCTCATGTTAATGTGCTTCTGCTCAGAGACAGTCACCTTTCAAGGAACAACCTGGGCAGATTCTCTCAGGTTATTCTATAAGAGATGGAGAATTGGAAAAGGATCACATTCCTACAGGGAACTGGGGTGGAAAGGAATAGGTAAGGATGCCTTCACCCCACTGCTGGCTTCAGTCAGGGTGGTACAACCTGCCTGTATCCTGCTGCTGACTGCACTGAGCCTTCTGTTCCTGAGACAGACCTTCGGGGTCTAAGCATGGGATTTTTCTCTGAATGACCTAATCGAAATGGATCCCACCTATTACTACAGGATATCCAGGAAGTGAATCCTGAGAGCAGGGCAGGGTGATGGGAGTCATCTGCCAACTGCTTGTAATCCTCAGGGTGAGAATCCTTGGGCCAGACAAAGTGGAGGGCTCTTCCAAGCTGTCAGGAAATTTGGCAGGATGATGACAGAAGTAATGAAAAATGTACCAATTTTGTGCTTGCACTTCAGACATACCTTTGAGCATGTTCATCAAAAAGTTCATGAACTAGGGCTTGAAGAACACTTTTTTGTCCTGTAATCTGATAATTTCCCTTTTATAAGCTTTTTTTGGTTGTTTTTTATTTTTGTTTTTTATGTTTGTTTGTTTGGGGTTTTATTTTTTGTTTTGGGTTTTTGGTTTTTTTTTTGGGGGGGTGGGGGGGTTTGGTTTTTTTTTTGTTCTAGAGACAGGAATGTGTGAAACCTGTCAGTTCTCCTTCCCAGGATGCTGCATGAACTTCCTCTTCAGTTAGTTATGAACCAGGCTGGTGCACCCCCAGGTTTCACTTTGAGTCTGAAGTTTGAACAATCCCAGGATCTCAGCACAAAGTCGTATCCAAATGAAACTGTGAACAGGTGTGAGTCAGCCAGTATTTTGTTTATGCAGTGACATTCATCAGTGTCTGTGAGTCTGTGCATGCATTGATTGTGTCCCAAACACCCTCTGTGCTCTGAGCAGTACAATATCTTCTAACTCCCCCTAGCCCCTTATGACCACTGAGTCAGTTTAAACCCAGACCAAACTGGCTGCACGAAACCTGTCAAGCTGTAAACTGCATTTCCAGCACCAAAACGCTTAAACTTACCTGTTACCCTTTTTAAATTTTTTTTTTATTTCCAAAATAGTTTGCATCTTATTATCAACTAGTTCATCTTGGCAATTTTTATTTTTTAAATGTTATTATTTGTTTGAAGATCCCATTTATTGTCAGTGGACAAATGGAAATCTCTCAGCAATGTGTGAGTAAGAAGGACTTCAAGAACTTGCAAATTGTAAGTCAGAGGGACAGAGGTTTGAGTTACATATAGAAAACCTCTGCCAGATTTCTCTTATGTGAAAAACATGTATTTACACAGGAGAAGAGAAATGTGTAGTTAGTCTGATAAAGCCATAGATGTGTCTGTGTGGATTCCAGGGAGATTTTGAGTGTGTATCTCCAGATTCTTAGGATCCTGCACTTAAGACATCATTTTAACTAAACTATAAATTATAGATATTTCAAATTGTCACTTCTAAGGGAACACACCAACACTTCTTATACAGATTTTATGGTACTGAGAGTTGTTAAATGTTGCAACAATATTAAAATTGTTCCTATTTGTTAACCATTATCTGAAAATTACTGTCTGTGACTTCTTATTATGCCATAGGAAGAGATTGTGTTGCAGGAGTATGTAACAATGAAGTTGAGTATTTTTCCTCTCAGGTATTTGTGTTCCCATGGCTAGCACCTCTAAGCTCATCTGCTCATTTTTTTTCCTCCAAAAGTCATTTACTCCAACCACTCTTTCACCCCCCATACCCTGCCATCAAGAATAAAAGGAAAAAAATGAGCGTCTTAAAAAATTCCTGTTTTGATTTTCTTCTGAGTTGAAGCTTTGTTTCCTCTCCCTTTGCTCCCCTCTAGCTTTCAGGTGTGTCTCAGCACAGAATCATTGTGAAAAGCACACTGTTTCTCCTGATGTAAGAGCCATGAAGCCAGCCAAAATGACATTCTTTAAAGCCAAATGGAAAGAAAACAGCTTTGAAGCACAGGAAGACATGAACATTCAGTGTTTCCTTCCGCCCCTGTGGCTTTCAGTGAGGCACTCCCAATGATTTCTAAGGTATTATCTTTTTGCTTTTTTAGCTTCTTCATTGATTTTTTTCCCATCCCATTTGTAATGTGAAAACAAAGTCCTGTCATGGACTTTCTATAAAACATAGAAGAGAAGAGTGGATTATGACAGAACCTTTTACTGTTTCAGTCCTGAGAGCTTCTGCTTCCCCAAACAAGGGGTGATGATTTAGCCATCAGTGAGCAGCAAGTTGTTCATCTCTTTGGCCATTAGTAACCAGATCCTTTCTGTCTAGCCCTTCTTCTGCACATGCTCTTTTTTCTCCTGGTAGAGGTGGTATGAGACTGAGTGCCCTGTGGCACTTTTGCACTGCCAGGGCCTTTAGGTTGGTATTTCTGTAACAAGTCCCCACAGAAGTTACATAGAACATTTGGAACATTAAACTCCCTAAACATGGTTTTGAAAAAACAGCTATAAGCTTATAGCATTAGATGCTGGAGACCTCAGCTAAGGATTCCTGCAGGCCTTATTGCCCAGCTAGTTAAGAGAAAAGGTGAAAGAACAGAAGAAAGGAAACCACATTATCTCCATTTTATAGATACATTGCTCAAATGTGAGAAATGCACAAGGAATGAATGGCAAGGTCTGAATCACCCATTTGGAGGACCAGTCCAGCAGTTGAAATAAAACCCTCCAGTTTCTGTTTTTCCTTTCAGCTGGAATAAATCAGAGCAGCAATGGAAAGCACAGGCATGATCTCAAAACCCTGTAAAGGCTCTGTTTGGAGAAGTACATGTAGAAGTACCTGATTTTTCAAATGAAAATTCTACTCTGCAGCTCACCTCAGAAAGAGATAAACATCACTGTTCTGTGGAATTAAATTGTTCCAGAAAATAAAACAAAACCAAGTGAAAGTGAAATTCTGTCACACCAAGATAAAGTGAATTGAAGACGTCATGGGGCAGGATGATCCAGGGGCCCAGAATATGCAATTTCAGCTCAAATCAGCATGTTCTGTGGGTGCTCAGCACCTTCAAAATCTGTCCCCTCAGCATCTTTTTCCTTAATCGGAAGCCCTGGATCATTGCCAAAAACTAAAATATCAGGTTAGGCAAAAGAAAGTTAACTTGTTGAGTCAAGAGATTTCATGTAACTTGCTTTAGAGGGAGGCTGTTTTGTTCTGAGTGTAAGCCAATGGTTAAATGTACTCCTAGAATTTATATATATTTAATTAGGAATTAGAAACTTGATAGGGCAAAAGGAATGGGCGAACATTGCAGCTTCCAGCATGTGAGAAATGATTTGAATTTTTTGAGAAAGGAGGGAGATAGTGTGGAAAAATATTTTCAAGACTAAAGATAAAACATTCTATCTCACTGATGAGGAGGTGTTGGTCTGTGGAACTGAAACTTCTCAGCTGCCTTTCTTCCACATCTAGGAAACTCATGTGCTAAGATAGGTAAGTACAGAATTTATGCACAATTAAGCACAAGTTTTCTTTCTTTGGGCTGAAAGTCTCCCTCACATAGAAAGTTTCCTCAAGATGGGATAGAGCCATTCCTTGTTCATCTTGAGGTGTCTCTCAGCTCTGGAGTCCAAGTGCTTGATCTGCAGGATTTCTTCAGCACCCATCTGGACTGCATGGGAATCCTTGTGCATGTTGGATTGCTGGGACAGAAGATATAGACAAAGTGAAAATTTTACTCCTCCTAGTTTGTTATGGTATAGTCCTCTCACAAGAAACTTCACACCAGCAATATGCCAAAATTCTAGGTTTACTTAAATCTGTGTGTTTTTAAAAAATGTTGGTAAAACAACTGAGGACTGTAGAAATATTTTGCTTTTTCTGGAAGAATTATTCTGTGAAGGAATCTAATAAAAGACTCACACAATGTATCTCTACTGTTTTTCTTTAAAACTCTCACTTAAGATATTTCGAAGAGATTTAGACATTTTGACCTCAAATAAGGCAGATATTTTAAACCTGATACTTCATTTTATGGGTGAACAGTGGTGGACCATAGGAGCTAATGCTTTATCTTCCACCCCCACTGAAGGGCTTTCAATTTTATTTCAATATTTAAGCATTCATTTACAGTTATATACAATTGCACTTACATTCAAGGCAGAAGCACAGCCTGCCATAAGGACTCTTGCCTGGAAAAAAGCACTGGTGGGTTCCAGCAGCTCTTCTTGTGACTTTTTAACCACAAAAGAGCACCACTTGAGAAAAAGTGGTGAACTTCTCAGTCAGCACCTCTTCTGAGAAAGAAGAAGCCTTTGACTCGGGTAAACTGAGCAGAGTGAACACCTCCCTTCTGCATTGCAGTGGGCTGCCCTGCTGTGGGGATGCCCAAACAGAATCCCTCACCATGGGGATGGTTTTGTGAACAGTGCCTGTGTCTCTTTGTTTCTTCATCCTAATCTGAGCCCAAACTGCCTGGTTTAGCAATGACAGGACCAACTCTTTTGACACCTAATGAAACAGTTCCTTGACATTCCTATTTATCAGACTTGTGCTTTTTATGAAGTGGTCACCTGATGTACAACAACTGCCTAAAAGCACCCTGTAAATTAGAACAAACTTTGCCCATATCTGTGGTAGCAGTCAGTTCCAGGGTTGTGTTTTCTTTAAACCAGTCTCACTAAGCCAGAGATGAAAAGGAGGTAGGTGAAGAGCTACCTTCAGCCCCAAAGCCCAGTGTAACTTTCCATAGTGAATTTCCTTTCCTTTCTCGGTCTTGGCATTGGCAATAATTCGGGAAAACTAAAAAACAGAAAGCGAGAAAACCTACATAAACTGATTTTTGTATTACTCCTCAGACATTTGACTGAGCTTATCTTTCCATTTAATACTGCAGGATGTATTTCTGAAATAAGGAACATGTATCGAAAGAAAACATGATGGAGTCAGTTAATAATTAAACAACAGCAATTTAAAATACGCCCATCGAGGGATCTACTAGATATCACAAGTCTTACATATTTGATAATTGCACAGGCAAGCTTTGTCGAATGAATGGTGATACTTGGGGGGGAGGGAAATCATGTTAGGAATTGTTGTGAAAGGTTTTATTTTAATAAAAGAGTATATGATCACACGAGTTCTTATATCATATTCTTTCCCACACGGGCTCTTGCATACTTCTGGCAAAAGCATTGCCTGTTTACATTTGCTTTGTTTTCACTCCAGCAGCCTGTGACTAATCCTTAAATGCAAGTGCTAAGGTTGACTCTGTTGAAAATGGCTTTGGAGGGGTTTGCTGTTTGTTGACAATGATTGGGAATAAGAGAAAATCACTTCCTTTAAAATGTAGCAGAAATAAAAGGGCATCAGAGGGGCTGTGCTGGGTCAGCCCAAAGGGCTCTACAGCCCAGCATCCTGTCTCTGAGGTTGGGTAAGAGAAAAAAGGAAGAGTATAATCTAGAAAAAGAGTACAAACAGGGTAAGTATGCAGAGATCCCTCCATCCTATCTGCTTTCAGGGATGTTTGTCTCAGGCTTTCTTTGAGTTAGTAGTAGATCTAGGTTACAAGTATTGTTCAAAGATGAAAGCTGGTACTGGCACTGAAGCTGACTATCCTGTCCTTCAGAAGTTCCTCTGTACTTCAGCCACTTTGCCACTCCATTGTCATGCTGCAGTTTCCAAGCCCTTGCAGTGACCTCATGTTTGCTTAGTTTATCAGGGAAAAAAAAAGAAAGGTGTTACAGAGTCAATCCACTAAATTAATAGCTTCTTAGAGTAACATACCTGGACTTGTGCAAAGCTTTTGATACTGTCTCACAAAACATTCTAGTCTCTAAACTGTAAGAACATGGTTCTGAGGATGGATCACTCTCTAGATAAGGATTTGGCTGGGTGGTTGCACTAAAATTCCAAACTAATGCTTGATGTCCAAGAGGAGAAAGGTGACATTCCTTGGGTCAGTACAGGGACCAGCACTGTTTAACATCTTTGTTGGTGACATAGACTGGGATCAAGTGCACCCTCAGCAAGTCTGCTGATGTCACCCAGCTGTGGTGAAGTCAAGAGGCCAAAGGGAAGGGGCACCATCCAGAGGGACCTGGGTAGGCTTGAGACGTGGGACCTGTGAAGTTCATGAAGTTCAGCAAGGCCAAGTGCAAAGTCCTGCCCCTGGGTCAGGGCAATCCCAAGCACAAATATGGGCTGGGTGGAAAATAGACTGATAGTAGCCCTGAGGAGAAGGGATTGAAGGTCTTGGCTGATGAGAAGTCCAACATGACCTGGCAAAGTGCTCTGGCAGCCCAGAAAGCCAACATTGTCCTGGGCTGCAGCAAAACCAGTGTGGGCAGCAGATCAAGGTAGATGATTCTCATTTCTGCTCTGTGCTCTGCTGAGACCCCACTGAGAGTGCTGTGCCAGCTCTGGGGTCCCCAGCACAAGAACATTGGACCTGCTGGACCTGCCAGAGCAAGTCATGAACATGATCAGAGGGCTGGAACAGCTTTCCTATGAAGACAGGCTGAAAGAGTTGGGGCTTTTCAGCCTGGGGAAGGGAAGGAGAGCTCTTAGACCAGCCCTCCAGTACCCAAAGGGGGCTACAAGAAAGCTTGGAGAGGAAATTGTTTTACAAGGACAGGTAGTAATAGAACAAAGGGAATGGCTTTAAACTGGAAGAGAGTAGATTTAAATCAGATATAAAGAAAAAATTCTTCACTGTGAGGGTGATGAGACACTGGAAGAGGTTGCCCACACCAGTTGTGGATGCCCCATTCCTGAACATGTGAAGGCCAGGCTGGATGGGGTTTTTAACAGCTTGGTCTTCTGGAAGGTGTCCCTGGATGAGACAGGAGTTTTGTGACTTGATGATCTTTAAAGCCCCTTTCAATCCAAACTATTCTATGATTCCCTGATTCTATGGTTAACATAGTCCCGGCATGAATTAGAGTTGAGGAGGAGGAAAACTTTTGCTATTTCCAAACAAAAATATAATTCACGTATTTCATATGGACTATGAGGTTAAAAAGCAAAACAACATTTTTCATATTTTAAAGAATAGAAATATTTTGGTAGAAAAAGAAAAGCATATATAAGCTGAACTTCAATCATACTTTTCAGGGTTTCTATGCTCCCAGTTTCCTATTAGCCCTGGAGAGTGGTCTCCTCTGACAGGGTGCCATCAAACCTCTGAACAAAATTCACTATTAAGGATCTCTGCTTTGCTTTATTAGTGCTGACACCCAAACCCTCAGATGTCCTGGGAGATGTGGTCTCCCAAAGCTGCCAGGCTGGTGGCAGTCTGAGAGCTGAAAGGTCCCACAGCTAAGGAGGACATCAAAGCTGAGTCCCCACATGTGCACCTTAAGAATTCAACTCTGTAAGACAACAGAGTTCTCACTTTCAGACCTGTGTTTTAATCAGCTGGTTTTTGACTAATATTTAGGTTCTGCTATCTTTATATCAATGATGCTTTTCTTTGGTCAAATGTCAGCCATGTCACTTGAGAGGACTCCATTTCTAAAGAGGACTCTAAATTTGAATCTCTGGTTGTGTGGATCTCTTGCACACCCATGTGCATGTCTGGTTGTAGGTTTGTCTCCTACATGCTCTTGGCAGAAGGGTATACAGAGACCTTTATGTCCTTGCAGTCATCCATTGAGGACCCAGTTGATGCTTCAGAGGATGAGACCAGGAGAGCAAAAGACCAAAAGACCATTCAGATTTGAGGAATGTACATGCTATTCAAGAACAATCTGAACAGAGATGCAAAATACTTGCTCCTATTGAATGTCAATTTGCTATCAGACAGATCTCTTATTTCAAGCTTTAAGGTAATGGTTAGCAGTAGTCTGAGAAACAAAAGCTAGATTTGGGTCATTTACTAATTAGCATGTTTGTGTTTTCCCTAATTTTATGATCTTAGAACTTAAATACATACTTTGCCTTTTTGCTACTATGAAATGGCACAGTCAGAAGCAATTAAAGACTTGCTGATTTAGGATTATATTTGACACTGATTTTTGACATGACTTAGCTGCTTTCTTCTCCATAACAGTGTTGTATGGCTTTTGTTGAAATGGTGTTTTGAGAAACTAGGGTGTGGAAAATGTTATGGAAGACCTGAGAGTCTGATTAATCCCTCTCAAACAGAGCAAGCAGGATTCATGGATTCTGCCCTTGCCCTGCCTTGCTGCCATGTGTGAACTTTGCAGGATCCCACTGGTCTTTAACTTAGTTAGAATACTAGAACTATAATTTAATGAAAACCCCCCAAATAAGAAAATATGTTGTTTATAAAAGCATCTACCTCATTCACTCTCTTAGCTCTTTTGTTAGCCTACCTCACCCTCCACTGCTGGCCCAGGAATATCTACATGCAAACCTTTTAGCCATATGAGCTTCTCAGGTGGTGACAATGCTTTCTGTGTCTGTTGTGTGCAAAGATAATTACTTCCAGAGACATTGGATTTCCTGGCCTGGAAGGTGTTTGTGGTTGTAGAAACAAAAGAATTAAAGCACGGCAGGAACAGTGGGGCTCAGAAAGCATCCCGGTAACACCAAAACATTCTGTACTTTGGAAATCTTGTTTTCCCTTTTTTGTCAAAATGTAATTTTAACTACATCCTTTCCTTGACAGCTCACCTTGCCCAGAATCTCTTACTCATACCATATAGAGATCTGATACAAAGCTCATTTAAATCAGTAGAGGTGCCTGCAGACCCCTCTGATTCTGGGTTTAGAGAACTGCAAGGTATCTGGTCTTTCTTCAACGTTTGAGCCCATCTTGCTTTGCTGAAGATGCTTTTTAAGCAAAGCAGGTTAGGTCAATCCTAATAATGCCTTTTTTCTCTTCTGTCTCTCTTCTTTGATGTATTACTAGGCAAAGTAAAAATGTACTGTGTGCAGCTTCTGGAGTGGCATTATTGCAGTGATTTACACTGCTGTCAGTCCTAGCTGAGCAAAGTCCAGATAGGAGATTAAATTAGCTATAAATGAGGGAAGGATGCCTTAGTGGCAGAGGTTTTATCTGTGATTTGAGGTGCTTAGAGTTCATTTTGGCAGCTCTCCTGTGCAATCTCAGGCAAAACATTTTGGATGGGACCCGAAAAGTTGCTTACTTGCTTAAGTTCCAATTGAGGCAGATCCCCAGAGTGATACACAGATTTTTAAAACTGCTATGGTACTTCATAATACAGAGATGCCTACTTTTTTCCATGTAGGTTTGCCAAAATGCCTCAGGTCACATGTGCTCATACTGTAGATGTCCACAGGTGCCTTGCCATGAAAGGAAGTGCTGATAATACATAACATCAGGTAACACAAAGGAACCTGCCTCTCCCTGAGAGAGGAGTAAGACAACTCATCTGGACCTGGAGACAGTATAGAATATCAGGACAGCAGATGAAGAATGGTAACTTTTTAACTTGCTATCATTTCATTAAATTCTCAGGGAAAAAAAGGACAAGAAAACAAACAAACAAAATCCCAAACAAGGCAAACCTTTCAGGACTGAGGCAACCTCATCTGCATTAATAACTGCTTTAATTTTCAGAGATGCTGAGCATTTGCCACCCAGGTGGTACCTATATCCTGGAACCAGAGGATGCTTTGTCCTGCCAAGATCTTTAGTTACAGGTGCCATTTTTTCTCTTTGAAATGTCTGGCATGATTTGACAGTTTAACTTCTTTTATTTAACCTTATCACATTTTCAGCATTTTTCTTTCACTTGGATGTGTTTTTTTAAATATGTAACAATCTTAGAAGTTGAATTGCTTTTTTTTTCTTTATCATCACAACTTGCAATTTCATCTCCTCAGGAAAACTCAGCTTTGAAAGGAATGGGTACTCCAGTTCAAGCTGTGCCTGTTCCTGGGTTGTCTTTCAGGACAGAGCACTGCCCTTTGGCCCAGGTACAAAACCTCCATCAGGAGCAGTGGTTTCAGTCTGCACAGAGGGAGGGAGCTGTGACAGGGCCATGATCCCAAAGACAATTGGAAGGTAGGAGTAGGACCTCACAGCTGGGGTGGAGATGTGAGCAAAAGAACTCTTGGCCAAACGGGCTCCAACATAGGTGTGGAAGGATAAATTAGTGGTGTTACAGTGCTGTCTCAGATGTTCTTTACAGAAGTTCTGGGAATAATTTCTATGAAAGACATTCACCCACAGGGCACAGCAAAATTGCTGATTTGGGAAATGGGGATGATTCACTTATGTAAGAGACGCCCATACTATTAGCATATAAGATGCACTGCTTATCATAGCTTTTTTAGTGGCATTGTGCCTAATTAATTCATGACACCTTAATTAATAAGTATACAAAGAAATATCCCCACATGACCTAAGCATTATGGAGGAGATTGTGCCCTACAGACTCTGTCTAATGTTGGTGTAAAGGAACATGCCCAGTTTCTATAGGGTTCAAAGTGTACATGAACTTTAATTCTAACTGTGATTATTTTTTCTGAGGGTGATTTTAAACTACCAGACTGAGGACCTGAAACCAAATAGTGTTCAAGGACAAAAGTATCCTCAAATTCTGAAGATAATATTAGTTCTACACTCTAACTTAACAGATGGTTTCCATCACTGTAAAGGACCACACTAAAACCCAGAGCAGAAAATTTTCTCTGAACATCAGCCAAGTGGTATCAAGATATTTGTGTCTGAATACCTGGATGTACTGGTGGAAAAAGCCACTAAATGCTAAAGAATTTCTTACCTCTTAACAGTTTCATAGTCATGGGGGAAGAGAAAGTTCTATTTCATTAGCCTAGTGGCACTTAATTAAGTTAGTTTAGGAGATATTTCAAGTGTGGTGAGACAGGAGAAGTCATGGTCTTGGAAGTCACAAGATGATGAAGATTTTTGAAAAATGTGGTGAGGACAGTGGGGATAAGTGTCTACAGGATGAAGGTTAGACATCACTGCAGATATTTTAGGCTGGTTCTGCTCTCAAATGCATCTGATTTGCATCATGAGCCCCCTGCTTCCCAAAGTGAGAACTGTGGAACATTACTTTTACATCTCAGTATCAATCATGGCAATATTTGCTAAACTACCAGTTTATGATTAAGATGTGCATATTCAGCTTAAGGGGTCTTAAATACATAATTTATCACTGTGTTTTAAAATATCAACATAAATATTTTACTATTTTGTGCATTAGAAGCTTAACAGCCCCTCAGCAATGTGAGGACCGAGATGTCACCTTGGAGATCTGTAAGTTCTCCTAGCTCATGTTTCTGATTGTGCCTAGAATGACAAACCTCAGCCTTTTTCTGGGTAAGTTAAGGTTCTCACCAGAATTGTGGAGTAAATTTTCAGCAAATCCAGCCATAGCTGTGATACAGTAGGAAAATCAAACTATTTGGTCTTGAACTAGGGACAACAGTTCTGTGTAGGCTTTGATGTGCATCTCTGAGTGCATTGAATTCAGAACAAAACTTCAGAGATGTGAACCCAGACAATCTGAAAACATCAGGTATGAAAGGCTCTTTGGGTGAGATTTGTTTGTTTTTCCTATTTACAAGACATTTGGTATTTTTTTTGTGTATTTGGTCAGTTCACTCAAAGTAAGGAGAAAAAAATTATTTTGTTCTCCAAGGATTCTCTTCAACTCTTTTGAATTCTCCATCTAAGCCCAGGATTTTAGTTTCTATCCCTCAGGCTAAGGAAGATTGGATAGTTCATCCATGGAATGTATTAATACTACTTCTTAATCATCCAGAGCAATCACTACAAGTTGTGCAACACAGAGCACTCCTTTTTTCTTCAGGGGTTGTGCTTCCTGACAGCCAAGGAGAGAGCAAGACTGCAAATTAAATCCTGGTCCCCTCGTAGGGAGGTGCTATCTCTTACCTGAAAATAAGAGCTCAATTTGGCATGATCACAAGTAGGTAATAACTTAGAAGCAACAGAAAATACTGAGGTACAAAAGTTTCTTTTGTGTCTACCAGGAGAGGGTAGAAATAGACACTTTGTATCAGAAATGTGGGCTCCATCCTGGCACGAGTACGAAATTCCTGTATTGCTTTGGGCAAGTGACTTTGAAATTCAATTCTCAGTTTGCAAAATGGGGTAATAAAGACTCATAGAAAAGTTGGAAGGATAACTCCATTAATATTTATGATGTGCTTAGGTGCTCCAGTGCCTAGAACCTTTGGAGCTATCTACCCTCCTAAAGGACACCCAAGTTCACAGTTATTTTGGTGAGGACACACACCAGAATGCCAACAGGTATTTGGCACCGTCTTCTTTGAAAATAGTTGAAAAATGGAATAATTGCCTTTTGAAAAATGCATATATATATATATCTCAGGTATATATCAGGTATATCAACATATCAACATTGTCTTCATCCTAAATAAAGATAAAAAGTTGAACTAGATGCACATTATGTGACTGGCTGTTACATGATGTACCACAGTCTTCCAAGGGCACAACTACTGTGTGACACACCTGGGAGGTGTGGTTCCATGACAAATAAGTTTATGTGGAATAACATGATTATAAATGATCATGTTTCACGGCTGCCACAAAGCCCTTCAGTCATTCAACTGCATGTAGACACTGAGATTGGTTTAAAAGACACTATTTTATTTTGAGTTTCTTAGAGTGTTCTACAAAAATTTGTGTTTACTGATTTGTTTGCAGTCAGTTCCTCCCCAGTGTAGGTTTACTTGATGCTAGAGGTACTACATGATGGGAAAATTACATGTTGAAGAGTTTTTTTTTGGTAGCTTCCCATCCTTTCACTAAGAGAGTTTTTTAACCATCTTTTGGCATTGGGAACTTTACTTCCATCATATCAAGGCCTGATTTGTAAAGGTGAGATGAGATCAAAGGAAACTCTCTCTCCTTGTTCAGTACACTTGAACACTCCACAGCAGGTGAGGGTACATCTGCCCCTGCCCTATGCTACCGAGAGATATTGTGAAATCATCCCATATCTTTTAAATGTTTTATCACTGCTTGGAACAGTGCTGGGTCTTGTGTTTCAGCATGTTTATTTTCTGTGGGAACAGTGATCTGATTGCAGTGCACGTGTGTGGGTGGGTAGATTATAAATTACAGACTCTGAGCTCAGGTGCACATCTTGGGAGTGACTTTTAAATAGTTGCACGATTAACAAACCCTTCTCCTTTGTGGAGTGAAAAGCAATTTCTGACTCGAAGATCACGGCTTTACTTCAGGAATTATACCCCATGGAGCCTGCATGACTTGATGCTGCAGGGGAAATATTTGTTATGTTATGAATGTGAAGCCAGCTAACTACTGAACTATGGGATGATTTATAGTCAACACAGTTTGAGGGTAGGAAGAGGGGGAGCTTTACAGGAAACTTGTTCATAATTTTGGAGGGAGGTGGCATGTAGGAACGAATAAGACAGTCTTTTATGGATGGAGTGGGTTAAGAAGGTCTTGTCACCAGTCCCTTCTGGTTGTCCCTTGTCTGGAAGCTGAGCAGCACATTTGTCTTTGACAAATTCTCCTTTTCCTTTAGTGCAAAGCCAGTGAGGTTGTTTTGAGCAGCCAGGAGCAGTGGATGCAGAGTGTTCATGTAATTATTCAGGGTGGCACAGCTAGCTGCCCTGGAAGGCCAGCAATGAAGAGCCAGTAATTAAGCTAGATTCAGGGGAATTATATGACCTCACTCTTGGCTGCCCTAAGATAGGTACTGCAGTTTTTATGGAGATGGATGCCATATAAATATCTAGATAGATTAACGATCGAATGGAAGCTTTTTTGTCATTATGACATCTTTAAACTCACTACCACTGTTAGTCCATCTGTGTATGGATTGCAGACCCAGGCCAAGAAATACTTAAGCAGATGCTTAACTTTAATTTTAGAAGCAGGCCCATTGATTTCAAGGAGAATGCTGGCTTTTTTATTTATTTATTCATTTAGCCATGTGTTTAATGCTTTCCTAAACATAGACCTGATCCAATAGTTTCCATAAAAAACAATGCCCAGCATGCCTTAGAATAAAAGACTAGAGAAAAAAAGAAATAAAATTGTTTTAGTACTACAAAAAACAGAGCAGCATTCTGATCAATTCTCCTTTTTAAGTGGTGTCACAATTTTACTGCATAATCCAACTGGATTGTTCAGACAAAAGAGATACAGTCAAATCTATGGAGTGTTTCTATTTCATGTTCCAAGTATCAATCTAGAGCATATGTACCTGATTCTAGAAATCTTCTGTTTGTAGAACTTTAGATGATTTTCACGGGCAATGTGTATGCCTCCTCCTCACAAATGGAACCAAATATTTATTAGCAGTTGGAAATAGACCATTTATTTTTATATGTGACTTTCCACTGGGAGTGTTCATGGAGAAGGCACAGCATTGTGCGTGCTTCTTAAAAATCTTTTGATACTGTTTGCTAGATCTCATTCATTTTAGAGTTGAAAAAATAAACAAATAAAGTCACCAAAACAAACTGGACTGAATTAAAAGGGTCAGTACCTCTGGGCAAATATGACCTCAGAGGCAGAGATGGTAGAAACATATTTGCATACAGGAGTTGGCCAGTATAGTATTGCCAGAGGTGGCTTTCATGAAAAATAGATATAGCCAGGTAAATGGCTTCATCTGGGATATAAATTCAAACAGTGTTGACCTGAGAAAGTGCAAGTTTAAAGGAAAATGATTGGAAGTTAGATAGGACCAGGATAAAACTGACTCAGGGCTAAATTCATAGATAAATGTTGGGACGAGCAAATATGTAGACAAGGGCAAACAAACTGATTGCTAATAAATTATATACAAAACATTTCAGTCTGATTGTAGAAAATTATAGTCAATAACAGAAAAGTTCTATAGGATTTTAAGGCCATATTTTACATTCACAGTACACAGTGTTCTAAAAGAAAATGCATTATTTGTATATGCATAAAAATATCTGTATGTGTCTATATACACATATCCCTAAACAAAAAAACCCCATTGGTTTAAAAAAAGTAATATATGCATTGTTTTTACTAGTTTAAATTTTCCTTGGCTAAAAAATGTCTGTTTGAAGAAGCAGGCAAAATCTGATGTAGACAGTAATTCTTCCTTACTTCATATAACTTTTGTGAGAGACATTAAGCCACAATAATTAGGGAAGAAGTTATAGCTTAGTCCAAGGTACTGGGCTTGAGAACAGATCAGTCAGGAAGAAGTTAAAAGGAACAGAAGCTGTTGCTGACAACAATTTTGTGGTACTGGTTTTTCTGCTAGAAATGGCATTGAACAGACTTTTAGGTTGGTAATAATTTTCTTATAAAATATTTTCAGTACAGAAATGCAGGATTTTAAAAAATGTATTCCAGTGTAGCACACATTGCATAATACTTTGAAGATGGAAATAGCTTCTCATAATTTTCAGCTGAAAAAAAAAAATTATCATATTAGAATTAAAATATACACAGACCAACTATGAAAAAAAAAAAAAAAGATTTCCAGGGCAGACCTACCAGTTTTGTATTAGGTTAAGATACATGCATTTAAGTGAACAATTTTTAAAATTGCCCAATTTCTGTCAAAGTATAATTTTGATTGCACAGTTTTCAAATATGAAAAGGACTGCTACATGGTTAGAGGGTATATTCTGTTTCCTGTATCCATAATGGATTGGGAATGGACTGATGGACTTTCATTGGAAAATTGCAGTCTGTGGCATAAAGCTACCAAATCTCTGAGGTAAAAGGTACAAAGTGGTGACATGAATTATATGGGGTCAATGTGAAGACCCTTAGCAACAAATAAAGATTTTGGGAATGGTGTTGGCTTTGACATTGTAGAATACACCCTACAGAGCCTTGGAGAACTGGTTGGTCATTGGAGATTAGGGTGTGGCCCATGGCATCACACACCGGTGTCCACATCTGACCAGACAAACTGTGTCCTCAACTCTTCCAGCCAAGGCTCCACAAGATAAGTAGTTTACATACACCCAGACAGATGGAATGGGGTTTGGTTTCCCTGGTTTTAAACAGTACAAGATTGTACATGCACCTGTTTGTTTGTTTGTTTGTTTGTTTGTTTTCAAATTCCACTCTGAGCTGTGGAAATTCAATAAGCACAGTCAGTGGATTCTCACAGTGCATCCATTGCATCCTAAGATAAATATGGGGTTGGGGTGTACCAGTTTTTCTCTAGAATTTATTTGCCACAGAGATTAGAGTTCCTAAACCAATGAGGGATCATCTGAGATGCAGGCATCTTTGTAACACCCACCTCAGCTTGGGTGAAAAATGCACCCTTACAACCTGGTGAAAGGTGACCTTGCACTGAGACAAGACTGGTCTCACACTTGAGGTCCTTCCCTGATTAATTTTATCCTTTCAAAAAGAAACTTTCAGGTAAAAACTCCACCCATAAGTAAAGTTAGAAAAATGTTGCAGACTTTCAGCTCCAGGAACAAAGTGTTCTTGAAAAAAATCTCAGTTGAAAATGTGAAGCCAACACACCTGCAATTCTCGGAAGTGCTTAAATTTTTCAGTTACACTGTTCAACGAGCCCTTAATCTTGAGTTTTTTACCATTTGGCACAAGTAATGTTGATATCCCTAATCTTAAGGATTTAAAATTTGGCATACAGCTGTGGCACATGAGAAAGTGAAAAAAAAGGGTATGGGAGATCCATGGAGGCCCAGACTAAGGCCCCAAGGGATGAGTGCCAATGGTCTTCTCTTTGGAAAGCAAAAAAGAATCATAGAATATCCTGAGCTGGAAGGGGCCCACAAGGATCATTGGAGCCATTGTGCATCTAGGGAGCAGCACCTCCTCTTCTTCCTTTGTTTCTGTATGAAGGTGATGGCAACTGCTGAGCTCTGCTGTTGAGGTTTCTGGTGCTAAAATGTTTTAGCAATGTCTTATCCCCAGGGTGGGAGAGTGTCTTCTGATCATGCATTCAGAAAGCTGGTGCTATTGCTGTCCAAGGCACTTGAGGATAAAGGTGAGTCTTCCTTTGCCTTTTAGGAATTGAAGAGGGAACTCGTATTTCCATCTAAACAGCCACTGAGGTGCCAACTGCTCTTTTGCTTCTCACTCAGATGCCTAAGACACTGCATAAAAAATAGGTAATTCATTGGCTTGTCTGGCTTTAGCATAGTAATTTTCCATTTGAAAATGTCAAGAGATTCTTTAGCATCAGTAGAAACAACCTTGTCAAAATGGATGCATATCAGAACCCTGGAAAAGCCTGATAGAAAAATGAATGTCCCAGCTTTCCTTATGTCATTAGTTGAATGAAGATTTTTTTTTTCCCTCTTTCTGAAGCCCAAGTAAGAACTGACCTTGTTACAAACTGCCCAGGAACAGTGTATGAAAACTGGACTCCTAGAAAATAACCAAAATTTTCCAAGGAGAGAGAGGGGAAGCTGTAGCAGTATAGGACAGGGGGAGCAGGTTGGGTGTGGAGATAGAGGGATAAAGGAGAACATTGTCCCAGGTCACTTGGGGAGTGACATAGAAGGGAATGAGGACCAGAGGGTTGCCACAACTGTGCGGCATGAGATAAAGTCCATCTGGAGAAGTGAGTGTCAGTGGAATATAGCATAGAAACTGTGCAGAAACATGGGAGTGGAAATAGGAGACAGCTGTGAGAGGAGACAGGAGCCCTACCATGTCTGTTTAGAGCAGGTGTAACATGAGGAACACATAAAAACCCTGTCACTGGAGTGAAAATGGGCATTAGGGAGGGCAGGAGACAGTGGAATAGGTAAGAACACATATGGGAAACCTGTGTGACAGTGAGGGAGGGAGGGAGGGAGGGAGTGAGGCCCCTGTGGGATGGGAGATTGGAAAAGGCATTTGTGGAGCAGGAGTCCCAGGAGGCAGCATGGACAGCAGCATTACAGAACCACACTGTCACACAAGGAACACCAGTGATTGTGATGAAAGGGCTGCAGCTGGACAAGCTCCTTCAGGTCCATGAAAGCTCTTTGCCGGGGTCCATGCTCCATCACACCCTGCCTTGCATCCAGACTTGGTGGAACCTGTGCACACCAACTGAACCCGTGTTCCTTGCACAGAGAAAATGTTGCAGCTGGAAAAAGGTGACTGAATGGAACTCAGGGTAGTGAGGGTACGTGAGGACAAGCAGAGTTCACTGAAGGAGAACAGCTCTCAGTGCATGGGCACCATTACGGAGCAGGAGGAGCAGCCAGGGGAACGAGCGAGTGGAGGAGGATGAGCATCTCTTCAAAGGTGCTGGCTGCAAGGCATGGGAGGAGAGCCAGTGAAAGAAGTGGGAGAAGAAGGAGCAAGGCTAAGAACTTGGCATGAAGGGAGGGAAAGCTTGAGGGGAGATTTTTGCGCTGTTAGGAATCCTCTGATAATAAATCAGATTCTTTTTTAAAAAAGGTGAAGAATTATTGAGGAAAAGACTAGCAGTTCAAGTTGTAGAAGAAAGAAAAGTCTGAGGTGAGCTCCCCAGTGTGCTCAGAAAAATAAGCTGTGTAACAGTGCTTGTGCCTGCCCCCCAGCTGCTGCAGGAGAGTGTGGAACAGTCCCTGCTGTCACTTCTCCTTCTCTTTGTGGTCAGCAGTGGCTCAGATGAGAGCATGTCCTTGTTTCAAAGCTCACAGAGAGCATTACTCACAACTTTCTATCATCCTCCTGCCTCTGTTTGACTTTGAGTATAAGAAGGACAAAGGAAGTTTTATCCTTTTGGTTTTCCAATGATGTTCCTTAGCAAAATATTTTTGCAGCATCAAGGTTTTTTTGTAAAGAAGCTTGGTTTAAATTTCGAATTGGAGTTACCGTAGAAGCTAAAAAGGAGAAATACAGGAAAGCTGAGCAACTGCAATCAGCAGGGAAGCTTCCTTTCATATAATATTTTCTCTTCAAAAGAGAAAACAGCCACAAAAATGTAAGAAAATATTATGTCTTAATCTTTTTAATGACCAGAACATTCTTCAGTGATGAGTCATGTTTCTGAGAAAACCTGAGTTAGGATATGATGAAACTTTGATGCAATTTATGGAATTGGCTGAAAACTGTGAAGTAGGACTAGTCACTGTTGGGCAACAGATTTCTTCCTTGAAAAATGCATTATCTCAATGGGTTCATTGAAATTTTTGCATATCCTGTTGACAGAGAAAAAGAGATTTTGGCCCTGATACAGTGAAGGGAAAAAATGAGATAAAAATATCAGTAAGACCTTATTTATAATAGATTCTAAAAATGCAAACTTAAGCTAAACCAAAGTGAGTAATCTAAGCTGGTTCTGAGGATCCCTGTCCAGAAAACCTGAGAGAGCAGTTTGTCCCTTTCTTGTCACTGCTTGTTTGAACACAAGGAGAGTTCCTCTGGAGTGACCCAGGAGCCTGGGCAGCAGTCCTTGTGCAGCCCCATAGATGTGCTTGAGCTCAGCTGGCTTCATTCTGTCTTTCCATTTAAGTTGTACCATACAGATTATTTGAATAAATGTTTTCTGAAGATTCTTCATTTCTGGTAGTATCATTTGCATAAGATTTCTAATGGATTCTGGAAAAGCAAACTCTCCTCCCCATGCTTTTAACTGACTAAACATGCTACTGCCTTCAGTGGTGGTCTAGATTATTTCCCAAAACAAAGAATAATCCCCCCCAAAATTTCTAAGTCAGCATTGTCTGACTTAGAAAATAAAATAAAATAAATAAAATAAATAAACATTTATTCTTGGCCTCACTGAGTCAAAATCTCCTTTCAGGAGGGCATTGTGCCCCTGTGTGCTCCCACACAGCTGCAGTAGTCAGAGCAGATTAACTGCACTCCAGCCCACCAGGTCTATTGTTAGTAAAGTGGAAGAAACAACCTCTCTTTGCGGATGAGCAAAAAGCTTCTAATCTGTTGTACAAAGGAGAAAGATTGTTTTTTTCCCAGATGCATCTCGAACTCACACGAACTCACATGTCTCAGTGGGAAGTAGGTGCACAGATAAAGCAAGGGAAGTGCAGTGGCTGCTGAATGAGGTGGGTTGTTAAGTGCAAGGGATCCAGCATCAGCTTTTTTGGTAGCTTTGTGTGGCTGTTGTGCAACTTCAAAATGATTTTTCCACCTTAATGTGAGAAAGTGCCTTTTAGATTCTGTCCATGGGCTAAATAAAGGATAACGCAGAAAAATAAGACTTTTATCAGAGAAAGAATATTCTACCTAGAAGTAAGTTTCTTCACTGACATTTCTCTCCTGAAATCTTTATTTGACTTGTAATGAAGGATTTACTAAAAAGAAACCAGCTGTGGTGCACAGTGGCTGATCAGCAGGGCTCTCTCTGACATCCAGAGCTGATGTGAGTGAGATTAGAAATCAAATGAGAGCTCAGTACATGGGTGCTGTTACCATCTGAGACTGTATCAGCTGCAAGAAAAGAATGCAGTGCCTGTTGGTATGTAGATGTAAATGTAGGATGGAGGAAAAAAACTTTAGATTTTGTATCCATGCACTCTGAGTAGATATGTTATCTCCAAGGGACTATTTCTGCTGTTGCTCTGATTTGTATTTGACATGCTACTTGCACTGAGGATGTTTTCATTCTTTAAGTCTTTTCACCATGAGAAGCTTAATTGATTTGAAGTACCTTGGTGAAAATCAACGTCTGTTCTGCCTAATTTCTAGGAATGGTAGATACTAAATAATAAATACCTTCTATTCCTCTCCTTTCCTATATTAGTGTACAACTGTGTTCTGCAGGTGAAGGATACAGCATAGGATCTCCTGATACTTATGAGGAAAAATGCAGAAAACTTACATACTATTAAAAGCAGGATTCTGACTTGCTTGTTATAGATCAGCCTAGTCAGGGCTAAGTAATAAATGATGTCACTCAGTCGTCTGCAGCAGCATTTTCCATGTATTGCCATACCCAGGTAAGACTATTCCTTGGGGACAGGTAATACCCTGTTTTATCAGTAACAGACATGTGAGAATACATTGTCTCTCAAGCCAAGCTACCAGGAAAGAAAAATATCTGGCAATTCAGGGAGGAGCATAGAAAAGGAAGAGGACTGTTGAAAAGATAAAGTAGGAGAAAATGCTTTATTTCTTCAAGGAGTATTATCTTGACCTAGGAAAGTGATGCCTTTGTCTATATAAAGACAATTGCAACATGAAATTTCCTGCTTGCGAGCATCTGTCTTTGTCTTTGGGGACCACTCTAGGAAGCAAGAGATTTGTAGAGCTTCTATTTCTGTCCCTCTGGCTTGGGGAACCATGCCTTTCCACACAGATTTTACAGTGCCTTTACAATGTCTGATCTTTGAAATAAGAAACACGATTTCCTAAACTATCTGAAAGTGTGCTTCTGTTTCCTATGTGCAATTCTTCAACTCTGTTTCTCAGTCCTTCAGTAGAGATGGGCAACATCTGCTGCTGCCTGCTCCTGTTTCATCTGCCACCTTTTCAGCCAGCTATTAGTCACTTCTCACTCTGCTGTCCCAATATTACAGAGGTACCTTCTGGAATGAGGTATCTTCACTGATCAAGGAGAGGCTCTCAGTACATTGGTACAGTCACCACCCAGAGTTACAGAAATGATGTGATGGATTATTCATGCTGAGAAACAGGAAAGACATCATATCTTCTCCATAGTGTCACTTCACCCTTCCTGAAGTGACAAAGGCCCTCATTTTGGGCTGGCAGCCACTGATCTGTGCTACAGTCACATTGAGAGGTGTCTTTTCCCTGTGTGCAATCTCTCACCAAACAACATATGTGAAGAATACAACCTGACTGTTGGATTCCAGCTGTGTCTCAGCTGCCTCTGTAATTCCTTTCCAGCCTTCAGACCATGGCACTTTGTAAAGCGGGTTTTATTGTGCAGACCTTGCATTCTCTGGAAACTAGGCTGACCCTAGAGCCTTACAGCAAAGGGCAGCCTGTCCTCTTTACCAGGACCCTGAGCTGCATCCAAAGTAAGAAGTGAAAGTGGGGGGAAAGCACCATCCACCCTGAGCTGTGCCGGTCAGCTCACAGGCTGCTGCTGCAGGAAACGCAGCGTGCTGCCACTCGTTAATACAGTGGCAACAGTTTATGGCTGTGGGAGTGCCCAAAAAATGCTTCCTGTCTGCCATGGCAACCTTGAGCTTGCATGGAACAAATTGTGAGCAAATCCTGCTGTACTCATTCACGCTCTTTGTGATTTACCACTCACGCCTGCTACAAAACCAACAGCAGAGAAACAACAGTGGAGTGCGCAGGCTCTGACTGATGCACGTTTTTATCTCTGCAGTTGTTATTCTGTTGTTGCCTGTTCCTAGCAGTTGACTTTGTGTGCTGGTATCGTGTATAAATCTCTAGTTCCATTCAAGGGTGGAATTTGTAGAACAAGCGCTAACTGGAAAAGAATTGGTGACTCATAAGCCTAAACATCCTTCATATTTAGCAGGAATAAATATTGATGCTAGAGAGATTTAAATTTAATAATGGTTAAAAATTGCAGTGTGTTGATGGGGAAGTCAGTTCCTTGTGCACCCATGACTCCTATTGACTTTGGAGGTAGTTGCAGGGATGCAGCAGAAGCTGGTTTTAGCATTTCTGGATTGTATTCTGTACTCCCAGGGATTTCCAGGCAAGGGAAAAATGAGGAAGAGAATTGCCTTTGGAATTTTCATTTCATTCTTTAGGAGTAACTAACAAAGGGAAGTATTTTGCCGTGGTGACACACTTCCCTTTTCATGAAGTTAAGATAACTTTCATGAAGTTAAGAGTGACATAATTTTCCGTTGATTTTGATCTACAAATTTTTTTTACCATATCAAAAGAAGAAAGGGTAGATCACTGGACATTGATCAGTGGCATGCTGGATAAATTCCACACATGCATACGTGCATCCTGACCAAAAACTATGCACTTTATCAGTGGCAGACATTAATATTTGCCCTTGTTTGTGAGCAGCACTCTAGGGTTGGTGAAACACAACCAAAGACTGGTGCAGGTCCCCAGCTCATCTTGTTTCTGCACTCATGCCTGTCCCTGTTGTGATGAAATCTGGCAGCTCTCACATGCCCTTGCAACAAGGATGTACCACTTTAAGCTTTTTTCAAGGAAGGAAGGAAAACCTCAAATGATGATCTCAGACCTGCAGAGGAAGATGGAAAATATAATTCTCAAATGCCTGATTTGTTTTATAAATTGCGAAGGCATTTGTGCTTTTCGAAAGGAAATCCTTTAAATCCCTGTTATTCAAACCACGGGTCCAGTTGTTAGGAGGGAAAGGTCCCAGAAGCTGTAAAAGTTATACTCAACAATTGTGACATTTGCATTCAACTTGAAGTAGCCACTGGGAAAAAACTCATTATGAATGAGTATTTCTAAAACCCTCAACCAGGGGATGCAGTTTGGCCCTGATTTAACTGTTGAATTTAAGAATATGCAGAAATTGTATAAGCTCCATGCATTAAAAAGGATGTGTAAAATCCCAAGGACTACTTGCAGGAGGGCTCACCTGAGGAGCAGTGGGCAGTGGATCAGCTTTTGCTCCCAGTCCTCTCTCTCATCACTACCAAATGCATTTTGTCTCAGCCTTAAATCTTTCAGTAAAGGGTTGAGCTGCTTATAGCATTGATCTGAAGCCCGAATGAGTTCTGATGTAATATAAATAATAATAAAAGCCATATTAATTGCCATTTAACTTTCCTCTAATTATTAGTCACAAAAAAACCCTACCATTCTCCCCTAAATCCTATATAAACAATCCAGTGCAGCCTTGAAACATAAACATCCACTGACAGCTGAAGCAGATTTCATTAGCCATTTCCTATATGATAAATATCCTGGTGTTATAAATGTCCTGCTAAGTAAACATTGGCAGTGTAAAAATGAATTCATAAAAAAAAATCATTAGACACAACTATATTAACATGAGTGGCAATACAGTTCATCTATCATAATCAAATACTTTCCTGTGGTCAAAGTCATCCTGACATGAATACATATGTTGAATTTTTTTCATCACTTTAATATCAGTTTTCACATTATTGTGTCTACCTAAGTATTTTTTTTTTAATATTCAAAACATGGAAGCAAAGACCTGAATCTTCTTTTTGCTTAGTTTTTCAACTAAATACAATCCATGCAACAGACAGTAAGTGTTCCCTGCCCTGAGTAGCATAAAGTTTATATAAGACAGAGAAACAGTATTGGCAAATCCCAAAAATTAATTAATGACTTTTGAAAAATGTTATTAATGATTTGTACCTTGGATACCATTATTTATACAATTCTACCATATTAAGCCACTCTAAATCCCTGAAATCAGACTAGCCTCACTTCAACATATGCTAATGTCTCCTGTCTGGAAGAGCTTTCCTAGAAAACCTCTTATTATTTTTGCCATCCTTTACATGATGGAGTATGTACAGTGAAGGATGATGAGACTGGTGAAGGATCTAGAGCACAAGTCTGGAGTGGCTGAGGGAGCTGGAGGTGTTTAGTCTGGAGAAAAGGAGGCTCAGGGGGGCACCTGATTTCTCTCTACAAGTGAAAGGAGGGTGTAGCCAGGTGGGGATCAGCCTCCTCTAAGCAACAAGTGATAGGACAGGAGGAAACAGCCTCAAGTTGCATCTGGAGAGGTTTGGACAGGATATTAGGAAAACTTTTTTCTACTGAAAGGGTTATTGAGCATTGGAGCAGGCTGCCTAGGGAAATGATTGAGTCACTATCCTTGGAAGTGTTAAAAAAACATGTAGGTGTGGCACTTGGGACATGCTTTAATGGTGGATGTGGCAGTGCTGGGTCAACTCTTGGACTCAAGGATCTCAGACATATTTCCACCCTTAATGATTGTATGATTCTCAGATTCTACATGACTTACCCATGCCTAAATATTTCACAGAAGGAGAGTTTTCACTGTGTTTTGATGGGATGAGTTTCAGACCCTGTGAGCCCAGTGGTGAGGTGGGTGGAGCACCGTGGCTCCTCTGGCCAGGCTGGCTGGCATCTCCTCTTCCCAAGCCCCCACAGCACTGGTAGGTCTTTGCTGCATCCCAGGGGCTGTGAGGACAAAGCCACTCTGAGTGTCTCAAATGCTATGAAGATATACAACAACAATAGCCAAGTCTGCAGAGTACCCCTTAAACCCTTCTTCAGTTTGCTGGTAAATGTCTCATATTCAACAGGCTCTGTCTGATATATATGTTGATTAGCTTTGTTATTTTAAAATATAAGTAATATTTACAGCTTTTAGTTATATAGAGCTAATTTAGATTAGCTCTTGATATCAGAACCTATAATTACAGTCTTGTGTAGCAACATGACAAAAATGCAGGAGACTTTCAGAGTCTTTCCTGCAGAGACTTTCAGAGAAATGACACCGAAAAAATCAAAATTGCTTCTCAGCATTTCAACCCCATTGAGCAACACCAAGATGAGTAGTCTGAAAGAGGAACCTCATCTGGAAACTGCAGTTTGCAGAAAAATCTGTTTCTACAGATGCTTTTACTGATCTGTGAAACAGTCCCATATTTCTAGTAAAACGTCAGTCTACATCCATGAAAGGAACAGAAATTTTGCTCCTTACATTGAGAGGAGATAACTGGGATCTCTAAAAACTTCAAAGGTTTGTAACAGATTAATTATCATGGCATTAGGCACAGTGATTACCGACTCTCCCCATTTTGTACTTTCACCTTCCTGTTAGAAACCAAACGTTTGTTCTGTGACTAAAGCGAAATGAAATCGCCATTCACTGGATAGCCAGGGCTGACCGGATGTTTGCCTTCTGTTAAACAAGAATAAATATTGATAGGCCTAATCCTAAAAATCACAGCTGCAGTAAAAATAAACACTGTGACCCTGTTGTTAATGAGTTATTGAAGATCAAGTACATTTATACAATTCAGATGTAACCTGCTTCCCTGTATGCCTGATTTCCTGCTGTTGCTAGAATCTTTTTCAGTTTTCCTTTAATTTTTTTTCTGATAAATCACAGTGAGAAGCAATTAAATGTTTTGCCACAATACTAATTTGCAATTAAATCTAGCAATAGCTCTTCTTTTCCTTGTCCAGGTCTTGCTCTTTCGTTCACATCTGTTAATTTAATAGCCAGAATCATCCATCATGGTGAAGTAGGAGGAAGATGTTGCATGCAAGGACCAGCAAGACACCTCAAATTGCACTTGCTGCATCTGCAGGTGTTGTGGGGTGCATTCTTTGGCTTAACTGGGACAGGCTGGTGTAGCTGCAGTGGAAAACTGGGGGGCTGCAGAGAGATGTGCTGTGATACGAGCT